>NC_052058.2:71786465-72090707 GCF_903992535.2 Arvicola amphibius
TCATTAGATCTTATTACAACAGCCTGTATGCCACAAAATTGGAAAATGTAAAAGAAATGGACACTCTTTTAGATAAGTACCATGTACCAAAGTTAAACCAGGACCAGGTAAATGCTCTAAATAGTCCTGTTAGTTGCGAAGAATTGGAAACTGTTATCAGAAACCTCCCTACCAAAAAGAGCCCAGGACCAGATGGGTTCAATGCAGAATTCTACCAGAACTTCCAAGAAGACCTAATACCTATACTCCTTAAGGTATTTCATAATATAGAAACAGAACAGTCATTGCCAAATTCCTTTTATGAAGCTACAATTACCCTGATACCTAAACCACACAAAGACTTAACCAAGAAAGAGAATTACAGGCCAATCTCACTCATGAACATCTATGCAAAAATTCTCAATAAAATACTGGCAAACAGAATCCAAGAACACATTAGAAAAATTATCCACTATGATCAAGTAGGCTTCATCCCAGAGATGCAGGGCTGGTTCAACATACGAAAATCTATCAATGTAATCCATCATATAAATAAACTGAAGGATAAAAACCATTTGATCATCTCATTAGATGCAGAAAAAGCATTTGACAAAATTCAGCACCCCTTTATGATAAAGGTCTTGGAGAGATTAGGGATACAGGGGTCATTCTTAAATATAATAAAGGCTATTTACAGCAAGCCGACAGCTAACATCAAATTAAATGGAGAGAAACTCAAGGCCATCCCACTAAATTCAGGAACACGACAAGGCTGTCCACTCTCTCCTTATCTCTTCAATATAGTACTTGAAGTTCTAGCAATAGCAATAAGACAAAACAAGGGGATTAAGGGGATTCGAATTGGAAAGGAAGAAGTTAAACTTTCATTATTTGCAGATGATATGATAGTGTACATAAGCGACCCCAAAAACTCCACCAAAAAACTCCTACAGCTGATAAACTCCTTTAGTATCGTGGCAGGTTACAAGATCAACTCCAAAAAATCAGTCGCCCTCCTATATACAAAGGATAAGGAAGCAGAGAAAGAAATCAGAGAAGCTTCACCTTTCCCGATAGCCACAAATAGCATAAAATATCTTGGGGTAACTCTAACCAAGGAAGTGAAAGACCTATTTGACAAGAACTTTAAGTCTTTGAAGAAAGATATTGAAGAGGATACCAGAAAATGGAAGGATCTCCCTTGCTCTTGGATTGGGAGGATCAACATAGTAAAAATGGCAATACTACCAAAGGCAATCTATAGATTTAATGCAATCCCCTTAAAGATCCCATCAAAATTTTTCACAGATCTTGAGAGGACAATAATCAACTTTATATGGAAGAACAAGAAACCCAGGATAGCCAAAACAATCTTATACAATAAAGGAACTTCTGGAGGCATTACCATCCCTGACTTCAAACTCTATTACAGAGCTACAGTATTGAAAACAGCTTGGTATTGGCATAAAAATAGAGAAGTCGACCAATGGAATCGAATAGAAGACCCAGATCTTAACCCACAAACCTATGAACACCTGATTTTTGGTAAAGGAGCTAAAAGCACACAATGGAAGAAAGAAAGCATCTTCAACAAATGGTGCTGGCATAACTGGATGTCAACCTGTAGAAGAATGAAAGTAGATCCGTCTCTATCACCATGCACAAAACTCAAGTCCAAATGGATTAAAGACCTCAATATCAATCTGAACACACTGAACCTGTTAGAGGAGAAAGTGGGAAGTACTCTACAACATTTGGGCACAGAAGACCGCTTCCTACGTATAGACCCAGCAGCACAGACATTAAGGGCAACATTGAATAAATGGGACCTCCTGAAGCTGAGCAGCTTCTGTAAAGCAAAGGACACTGTCACTAAGACAAAAAGGCAGTCTACTGACTGGGAAAAGATCTTCACCAACCCCACAACAGACAAAGGTCTGATCTCCAAAATATATAAGGAACTCAAGAGACTAGACTTTAAAATGCTAATGAACCCAATTAAAAAATGGGGCACTGAACTCAACAGAGAATTCTCAACAGAAGAAGTTCGAATGGCCAAAAGAAACTTAAGGGTATGCTCAACCTCCTTAGCAATCAGGGAAATGCAAATCAAAACAACGTTAAGATACCATCTTACACCTGTCAGAATGGCTAAAATCAAAAACACCAATGATAGCCTTTGCTGGAGAGGATGTGGAGTAAGGGGTACACTCATCCATTGCTGGTGGGAATGCAAACTTGTGCAACCGCTTTGGAAAGCAGTGTGGAGGTTTCTCAGGAAATTTGGGATCCACCTACCCCAGGACCCAGCAATCCCACTTTTGGGAATTTACCCAAGAGATGCCCAATCATATTACAACAGCATCTGTTCAACTATGTTTATAGCAGCATTATTTGTAATAGCCAGAACCTGGAAACAACCTAGATGCCCTTCAGTGGAAGAATGGTTGAAGAAAGTGTGGAATATATACATGCTAGAGCATGAGGGATGCGTTCACCCACTGAGACGGCAGGACAGAACTAATGGGAGACCACCAAGTCCACTTGGAATGGGACTGATGGAACATGCGACCAAATCGGACTCTCTGAGGGTGGCTGATGGTGGAGGCTGACCGAGGAGCCAAGGACAATGGCAATGGGCTTGGTCTCTACGACATGGATGGGCTCTGTGTGAGCCTTGTCAGTTTGGTTGCTTACCTTCCTGGACCTGTGGGGGGAGTTGGGAGGACCTTGGACTCAACATAGTGTAGAGAACCCTGATGGCTGTTTGGCCTCAAGAGGGAGGGAGTGGGGGTGTGGGTGGAGGGGAGGGGAGGGAAGGGGGAGGAGGAGGGGAGGAGATGGCAATTTTTAATAAAAAATAAATAAACTGGAAAAAAATTTATTTTGGCCTACTAATAATAAACATTTAAATTTCATACTTGTTTTTCATGTTTTGTAATCCATTTCCTAGGAAGTCTAAAAAATATTTTCCATTTTTTTTGTTTATTATTGAATTGTATTTTAATTACAACATTTCACTCTTCTCTTTCCTTCCTCCAAGGCCTCCCATAATCCTCCCCCCCCCCAGTTCTCTTTCAAATTCATGGCCTCTTTTTAAAGCAATTGTTGTTACATGCATCTATGTGTTTATATATAAATATATATCCCAATATGTAACCTATTCAGTTCATATAATATTGCTTATATGTATATGTCCTGGTTGAAATACATGCCAAGTTATCATTTAGTTGGGAATTTGTCTAACTTCTTGTATTTAAACAGCTATGTTTTCTTGAATATAGAAGTTTGTGCATTTTTTTATTTAAACTACCTTTGAGGCCCCCTAAATCTATATATTGACTTGATTGAAACCCATGAGGACATCACATTCTATATACCTTCTCTATTCTGTGCTTTGTAAAACATTTTTGTTAACTGTGTCTTTGATAGTTTAATACATGCACAGAACACATTAAAACGTCTAGTTCTCTTGTCTGTGCCTCTCAGCTGGTAGCTTCTGCACAAACGTATCAGACCTGTGTAATTTGTAAATATAGATATTAAGGTAACTTTGAGGAATGCATATAAAACTCATAACTTAAAACTTCAGTGTTTTCCTTC
The DNA here is from genome assembly GCF_903992535.2 of Arvicola amphibius. Lineage (NCBI taxonomy): Eukaryota > Metazoa > Chordata > Mammalia > Rodentia > Cricetidae > Arvicola > Arvicola amphibius. Next base: position 71,790,048 of record NC_052058.2, read on the forward strand.
TTACTGAGATACACTAATGATCCTCCAAGCCTTCCATTTCCAGATCATTAAAATCTGTTTTTGGTTATGAAGCTTTAGATCACACATTCCTTTGACAGTGACATCTACAGAATCTATGGTCTATCATACTTATGAAATTATGAGGTTATGTTTATTAACATTCAAAGAGTTTCATGTTTTCTCATTTTCTTCTTGAACCTTGACTTTTGCTGATCTTTATTTTCTGTGTTACCAGATTTTTCTCTATAATGAACTTGGATATTTGACCTCTTCAATATCATATTTCTCAAGCTATCATAGCTACAGTTTTCTTTCTATATTCTTGTAATATTTGCTTCACATATTTTGCTCTAATATCTTGAATATTTACTTTAATATCTTGAAGTTTTTGTTATTTTCTTGAATTTTATTCAGAACCCGCCTTTTGATTTATTCACTTTTTTAGAGATATTATATCTTTATTTTCAGATATCTGTGTGTGTGTGTTTGTGTTGTGTGTGTGTGAACTGTTAATGAAGAAGCCATGAATTTGAAAAACAAAGAGTAATGGAATGGTCTGGTGGAAGGATAGGACAGGGGAGATGGTTTAATTATAGTATAATTTCAAAAACTAAATATATAACTTTTTAAAAAGCACCCACACATTCAAACACATGCAGCTGTTGTATGTTGGTCAACTACATTTCTCCATGAGGTCTGCCAAGGAGTGTTGTTGGTATATGTTGCTGTCTCACTCCACTGAAGGAAGGTGATTTTTCCCTCTGCCATCAGGAATCAATTGCAAATAGCTTCTTGGTTAGGTGTAGGGCTTGGTGACCACTGACCCTCCTCTTTATTGTGACTTATTTGTGATGTGCTGAAGTTGCGCAGGTCCTGTACCTGCTGTCACCATCTGTGAGTTCATATGTTCATCAGTAGTGTGTCTGGAGATATGCTTTTGTTTTCATTTTGATCTTGGATCTTTGGGAAATTTCTGTGGTTATATTTTGTTGATTTATTTGCAGAAGTCTATTTCTTTCATTTTTCAAACTTCTAATGTTTTGATTTTTTTTCTTCTCATGGTTTATTTTTTTTATATTGAAAAATTTCCATCTCCTTCCCTCCTCCTACCCCCTCCCTCCCCTCCTCCTCCCCCTTCCCTCCCCTCCTTCTCCCCCCTCCCTCCCCTCCTCCTCCCCCTTCCCTCCCCTCCTTCTCCCCCTTCCCTCCCCTCCCCTCCACCCATACCTCCCCTCCCTCCCTCTCAAGGCCAAGGAGCCATCAGGGTTCCCCACTCTATGCTAAGACCAAGGTCCTCCCAACTCCCCCCAGGTCCAGGAAGGTGATCAACCAAGCTGAGAAGGCTCCCACAGAGCCCATCCATGCAGAAGAATCAGAGCCCAGCGCCATTGTCCTTTGCTTCTCAGTCAGCCCCCGCTGTTGGCCACATTCAGAGAGACAGGTTTGGTCGCATGATCCATCAGTCCCATTCCAACTGGAGTTGGTGATCTCCCATTAGTTCTGTCCTACCGTCTCCATGAGTGAACGCACCCCTCTCGTTCCTGACTTTCTCCCTCAAGTTCTCGCTCCTTCTGCTCCTCATCAGGACCTTGGAAGCTCAGTCCAGTGCTCCAATGTGGGGCTCAGTCAACTTCCCCATCTGTCACCAGCTGGAGGTTCCCTCACGGTCCTGACTTTCTTTCTCATGTTCTCTCTCCTTCTGCTCCTCATCAGGACCTTGGGAGCTCAGTCCGGTGCTCCAATGTGGGGCTCTGTCATTTTCTTCATCTATCGTCAGGTGGAGATTCTATGGTGATATGCAAGAAATTCATCAGTATGGCTATAGGAACTGGCCTTTTCAGGCTCCCTCTCCTCAGCTGCCCAAGGAACTAACTGGGGGCGTCTCCCTGGAAACCTGGGAACCCCTCTAGGGTCAAGTCTCTTGACAACCCTCAGGTAGCTCCTTAAATTAAGATATATGCTTCCCTGCTCCCATATCCACCCTTCCTATATCCCAAGCACCCCATTCCTCCGAGCTCCCCCTGTTCTCCCCTTCACACTTTTCTCTCCCCATCTTCCCTTGGCCCAGTCTTGCCCAACCCTCAAGTTCCCAATTTTGCCTGGCGATCGTGTCTACTTCCAATATCCAGGAGGATTACTATATCTTTTTTTGGGAGTTCACCTTCTTATTATCTTCTCAAGGATCCCAAATTTATAGGCTCAATGTCCTTTAATTATGGCTAGAAAACGATTATGAGTGAGTACATCCCATGTTCATCTTTTTGGGCCTGGGTTACCTCACTCAGAATAGTGTTTTCTATTTCCATCCATTTGCCTGCAAAATTCAAGATGTCATTGTTTTTTACCGCTGAGTAGTATTCTAGCATGTATATATTCCACAGTTTCTTCATCCATTCTTCCACTGAAGGGCATCTAGGTTGTTTCCAGGATCTGGCTATCACAAACAATGCTGCTATGAACATAGATGAGCATATGCTTTTGTTGTATGATTGGGCATCTGTTTTGATTTTCTTTATCTTAAAACTTGTTTGCTTTAAATCGGAAAGGTTTACTGTTAGCCATTTGTTCATCTAAAATGTTTATTTATTTATTTGATGCTGGAGAGAAAACTTTGGGCAAGTGCTCTACCACTGCATTGCACTCAAGAGAAGTAAATACACATCTTGTAGCCTTGCTCTGTGTATAGATCGCGTGCAATTTTCCTATAAAGCATGCTTTCAGGGAAGCAGTGACCTCTGTCCTTACAAAGGTGAACTGGACCCTGTGACATTCTCTCAACTAATCTGAACCTAGAGAGGGAAAAATAGTCAGAAGCCTGTGACTAAAGCCAGCATCCCCGAGGCTCAACTTCCTAACTAACATAAAATTTATAGCTTCTGAATATTCTTTTCCCATAGCGTCATTTCAGTTTTATCTTGAAAGTCCACAAATTCCTCACAAATGGTGACTCAGACATCTATCCCCCCGGCTTTGTCAGCCTCACTTCCTGAGGGAAAGTTCCAGCAGCACATGGAGCTGATGGGCCTCAGTGTTTAGGCCGGTGGCCATGAGGTGAGACCGACATCCACGGTGACAGACAAGTTTCCAGGAAACCCACTTAAGCCTCCATTTTACAGAACAGCAGCAAAGGAACCAACCACCCATTTGGCCTCGCTGGATGGGCCATCTCAATTATGACATCGATTCTCTCCCCTTAGGCTGACATTTTCAGCAGCTTGAGAAAAGTGCTAGGCTTTCATCGACTTCACAGCCATCTTGCTCAACTGTAGCTGACATGGTAGTCAGCGCGTACTCAAACTTCTGAGCTGCCAGAAAAGCTTTAACGGAGGGTTTGCTCTTATGCAGTTAATGTCTCCTTCAGCTTCGCATCAGAGCTGTCAGTCAGTCCAGTCTCCATTCTTTCTTGCTTTGAAGTTTGCCTGTTTCTGTAGAAACTGGGCCTCAGTAGAATTGGCTGAAATGGGCTAATAACTTCTCAGGAGAGGCCTCTTCATTCCTCATGATTCTGCAGAGTCCGAATTAGGAATATGATTTTAGACAGTGTCCAATTACGGTTATGCAGTGAAAGAAGATTGAAATTTCAGTTTTGTGAACATCTCTGCTGTGCTTTTAGCAAGCCAGTAAAATGATGAGCATGGTTCACACTAGAAGAATCCTATGGGGATCATGTGGCCAAACTTGTCCTTGCTGCTACTCCATATTCTATTATTCCATTCTACTTGGCTTGGCCTACCCCACTCTCACTCTCAAGGAGACAGACTCTTCCATTCCTACTCAACAAACAGCTACCTAGATAGCTCCATATTCTACCCTAAGACCTTCATTTTATTCTCATTATTGCTGCAAGGACTGCCTTTCTCCTCTTTGAAAAATTATCCATATCATTGTATGTTACAACAAATGCAACATCTATACAAAGTGTGCAACAAGGTGAAAGAATGCTATTTCATGACATATGTGGTAGAAAACAATAACATTAACTTCTAGTACCAATATTTATTGAGTGTTGCTTCTACGTAACATGCAAAATCATAACTGATCCACAGACCCAAAACACAACAATGAGCTGTAAGTGTTAATTTCCTTTAATAGACAAGGGTATTAAAGTTTTGTTAAAATCAAACAGATTAGTCATTTAAAAGTCAAAATTTGACAGTCTTTGTTTTGTCATAAACTATTTAGCATCTTGCACCCCATCCCCTGTTTCCTGACCAAAGTTTAATAGGTGTTTGTGTGTGTGTGTGTGTGTGTGTGTGTGTGCGCGCGCGTGCGCAGGTGTTTTGGGATTGGGTGAGAAATAGATGAACAGCTAAAGAGCAGTGGCTTGGCTAACTGAAGAAATATTCCTTATCCATGAGCAAGAAGACAAAGGCTATGTATGACAGGTGAGTGTGAGTGTTCTTTCTCAGGGTCACGATGGCAGACAGCTTAAATTGGTTAGAACGAATATTTAATAAATTGACAGAACAACCTAAATCTCTATAGATTCCAATTTTATACGAACATAACCTTTATTTTTGACAATTGATTTTACTCATATTCCATAATAATTGTCAGGTTGACAAATATCTTGATACACTAAAGTTTTAGATCAAAGTAGGACTAAATAACATTTATACATGAGTCTTTGGTCTTCTCAAGCTATTCTAAGAGAGTCATGGAGCCCAATAAGACTGATTCTAAGAAGAAACTAAACTGCCTATAAAAAAAAGTATGAGAATGCTTAGACTGTCTGCACTTATTTTAAATGGACCAGAGAACTAAACTCTAAAAAATAATTTAAATTAGTTTTTATTGTTTTTTTTTATTAAAAGAAAATCTTGTTTTTTAAAGAGGACTTGCCAGTTTTTAACAAAGCTTTTATGAAAAAAAATCTTTAAATAATTAGCAGCCTCTGCAGGATTGGGTTCAGATAGAGTCAGCTGTGATGAAAATAAATTGATACACTGTAAAAGATAATTTACATTCAGCAGAAGCTCAAATCCTAATTCAGAGAAAAGATCTCAAGATGAAATACATCCCGGAGTTAAGAAATCTAATTACCCTGACTGTCGCATTTCTCAGCAAGCCGAACTTTGCTTTTGCATCTATGCCATTAAGTCAGCATGCTACAAGGATTTAATGGAGGTGTTTTTCATTAATATCTATAGATTTTGCAAAGTTTCAAGAACAAAAATATTCACATTTTCAGAGGAATGTTTGTCATTAATTTTATGCTCTCACAACTTTTTTAATCTAGTGATTTTATTTGTTTCAAATATTATTAGGACTTTAAAATCACGTAATCTAAATATTAAGAAATGAAAATAATTTCATTTGGAGAGTATTTTTCACTACTTTCCCCAGATGGGCTTGTTTTCCTTCCATTGTAGAATATCACAATTCTTTTGTTTGCACATCTTCATAATGTTTCAGTTTACAGCATTCTATAGATGCTCTTTCTGAATAAAAGCACCCAAGTAAGCTATGATCAAAAGACATTGCATACCGCCATGCAATTTTTGAATATTTTTAACTTTATACCAAAGGAACACTTTTTGTCCCTTTTGTGCAAATATTTAATTTCTCAGGATAACCTGACTTTTGTTGACAAGAAAATGGAAGAAACAGTTTATCCTGAACATGACCTCCATTATTAAGCATTTTTTTCTAGCATAATTCAGTCTTGCTGAATTGCTTAAGCTATTGAAATAGATCTGAAATCCAACAACCGTTCTGGTTACAAATAACAAGCCATGCTTTCTTAATCTCCAAAATAGAGACATAAATACTCCTTTTCTATAACTTAGAAGAAAAACAGCAAAATGTGTAGATCAATGCAGTTAGTAACCAAGAAAGTACACCGTTATCTGAGTTTTAAAGTTACAGTCCATTCTTAACTTCTCAGACTTCTTAGCTATAGCACATCATAATAGTATTTTCCTTATTATATGGCATGTCCATACACTGAAATATGAATGCAAAAATTTATATCTTTAAGTTGAATAATTATATATATATAATTATATGTCTATTTTTATTTGTGGTGTTTCCAGTTTCCATTGATTTATTGCAGAAAAATTTTAAAGCTTAGTAAACATTGCATTTTTATTTACAAGTTCTTTGTCATAAAACTTTAACATTAATGGAAAGAATTCTTATTAGCCCAGTGTGGTGGCATATGTATAACTGTTGTTTAAGCACCTGGCATACAGAGATAAACGAATCTGAAATTCATCCTATAGGACAAGTACAAATCTTGCCTTCGTGAGACTCCCCCCCCCCCCAACAAAAATTCCAACCCACACAAGGAAGGTGTGGAAAGATTGATCAGTGGTTTAAAGCACTGACTGCTCTTCCAGAGAAGCTGGGTTTTATTTCCAGCACACATGCAGACCAAACACTCACACAGAAAAACATCTTTAATATACTTAAAAGGTGTGTGTGTGTGTCTGAGAGAGAGAGAGAGACAGAGAGACAGAGAGAGAGACAGAGAGAGACAGAGGCAGAGAGAGGGAGAGGGAGAGGGTGAGGGGAAAGGGGAGGGGAAGAGGGAGAGGGAGAGGGAGAGGGAAAGGGAGAGGGAGAGGGAATATCTTTGTGTTTGTCTGAAAAGTGAACTCAATGGTAAAAGAGTGCTTGTCACATAAGCAGCATATGAACTAGGGTTCAGATCCCTAGGACCCATATACTGGGTCTGCATGGCAGTCTGGCTGTAACTCTAGTTTTGGAAGGTAGAGTCAGAGAATCTCCCAAGCAAGCAGAATGGCAAGGAGAGCCATATTGGCAAACCTTGACTCTCCCTCTCTCTCTCTCTCTCTCTCTCTCTCTCTCTCCACACACACACACACACACACACACACACACACACACACACATATACACTCAATTGCATACGTAACTTGTGGCCACATTTATGCAAACATATGTGTATTTGTGTATGCATTCCACACACACAAAAGAAAATGAAAGAAAAGGCTTGAAAACTGAATCTTTAGTTTGTAAGATTAATACATGTTGGGAGCTCACAAACAATATGGAGTGTGTTTGTAGAGTTAATAATATTGTATTATTTACTTGAAATTTGCTGTGATAATTCACTGTAATTACAAACATGAAGAACAAAAGGAAATTGTGAAGCATGATAAGTAGTGGATGTGTTAACTCCTGGAGTTGTGGTCATTAATTCAAGATGCATACACACAAGAAACCATCACATTGTATGCCTTACACATGTGTATTTTAATCATTAAATATATATCAATAAGACACAGGAAAAGAATATTTCTTAAATGTGATATTGACAACAGAATAATATTTGTCCTGGGACCAATAAGCCTACAATGTTAAAAGTTCCAGAGAATGCTTAAAACATAAAGTTTTTAAATAAGAACACTGAACCAGAGAGAATTCAGAAGATAAAATGACATGTAACTTAAAAATTCAACTGGGGGAAGTAATGTAATTCTATTTCAATTAAAACACATTAAAATGATAAATATATAAAATATTTAAAACAGTTACAAACAGAAAACAGGTGAATAAATTGTTTTAAGTAAATAAAGTTTTCAACCTCAAGCTTTATTGAAAGAAGTAATAATTGAATAAGGAGAATTTTACCAGCCCAGGAAAAGAAGAGGGCAAGAAGTATTAGAGGCAGGGAAAGTAAATCTACCTCAAAGAATAGTAAAACAGGAACAACACAAAAAGGAAGTAAGGAGTGCATATAAACTGACATGAGGAAATGCATGCAAGCAGCCAGACATGTAGTGTACCCCATAGACCCAGACCTTCAGAGACAGAGGCCGGAGAATCAGGAATTCAAGGAAAGCCTTGATTAAATTACAGACCAATTTGAGTAACATGAGACCTTTTCTCAAAAACAAACAAAATAAAACATGTGTTTGAAATATTAACAAAATAAAATGTATGCACTGGTTCTGTAGTTTTGCCACTATTCCTCTAGGGCAAACAAGAAGCATGATTATTGTCTGCTTTAGTAGTTTTTAAATATGTAAGTAATCATTATGATAAAGCTTAACCCACTGTGTTTTTTATATTTCTTATATTTCTCCTTTAATTTTTATTAAATGTATGTGTATAAACATCTTTTTTGTATATTGAATTAATTGATATGCATGTATATGTTAATTATGCATCCATTTCCATTCTTAAGGCTGACAACAATGTTTTGGATAAGAGCATTCCTTTCATATATTCATGTGTTGGAGGGCCATGCTGCTAGTGCGACCTCTGGCTCTTTCAGGAGACACAGCATTTTAATGGGTTTTGTGAACAACATGTTACACCTTGCTTGGTGGAAACATGGAGCAGCTCCACCATGCTGGTCTGGACAGAGTAAACAGGAAGTGCCGTAATTCCCCTAGCAATAGCACAGCTTAAGTTTTTAAGAAGCACTTAGCATTTTAAGAAGTACTCCTGGCCTGTAAAGAATAGACAATAGGACAGATACAGGCATAAAAGACCTCTAAATGAGTCACAGTGTTGGATAAATGTATGTAGGCTTGGGAGAGAGAAGAAAAAGAATATAAGCAGTTATAAAAAGAAGTAACTGGTTTTAAAAAAGGTAAAGTCTTTAAAAAGACAAAATACAGACAACCATAGATTAAAAGGAATAAATAAAGAATAAGCCACATATAGATGGAAGATACACGGAGAGTCTGGATTATGTATATTATTGTGTTTTCTTTGAATTTTTTGACTGTGAAGGAGCTAAGTACAGAGAAACATTTCATTATATGAGCTACAAAGCTAAACCAGCACATATATTACAAAGGTATCTTGACTTCAGTATTTGTATATAAAGAAATGTTGCTTTGGAAAAGAAGTTCTTTTGTTTCCACAGAGGCTGAGAACCTGTGGATTGCTTCCAAACTAATATGGCTTGATGCACCAAACCTCATGCAAGGTCACTGTGAATATAACTTCAAAAATACTTTGCCCAGTAAACAGCAGGAAGAAGCTTGAGGGAGAACTATGCCCATATTCCCAAATATTGTCTATCAATGTTTGTTCACATTTAAAGAGGGCATGCTATAGAAATTTGCATGGGTATGGCTCTTAGTTTATTTACACAAATTTAGGGTCAATTTTTTATACTTTATACTGTACATATATATATATACACACACACACATATATATATACATACATATATATATATATGTATATATATATATATTTGCCCTTGATTAAGATATTGTATTTTTGCAGCTCATTAAAAATATAATGTAATAGATTGTCATCTATAATAGTCAAGTTTGTAATCATGATATTTAGGTTTTCTAGATGTACAAAGTTGGATTTCAGATGGATAGGCATTCTTCAAACCTTTCAGAGACTACAGAACATGACATTTAAAATGTTTAAGAACTTAGGACTTTTCATGACAATAAGACACATATGCTCCTGGTAGCACCAGTCTACATCAAGAGGAAGATGAACATTGAAGAGGCTTATGGAGTTAGCCATTTGGGGAAGAAACTGTTTTTTCCTGGACTTCTTGATGAACTAGACATGCAGGACTGACAGAAAAATGACTGCTAAACTTGCCTAAAGGTTAGACTGTCCTTCAGTGTTCCTGATTCATGAAATAGCTTGCTAGCCATTCTGCAGGAAACAGAAGAAAATTAGTGATAAACTGTCAATATAGGTGGAGCTGTCTTTGAAGTTTCCTCTTTCATGGAAAAAATCTGCTGGAAGCCATGGGCCTGTAGGCTCAAGATGGATGCCCCAACGGTACAGAAGAACTTTGGGTGACTGTCCAGGCAGCAAGATGGCTATCATTTCTAGAGTTTTGAAAGTTGCTTACAATGCACTTCCTGTTTACTTAGGTAATATTATATCCTTCTAGAGTCTTTGGTGGAGTTAAAGAATAGATAGAAAGTAAATATTTTTCGTTAATTATGATAAAAGATAAAGTATATATAAATATTATAACTGAAATTCTTGCTTGACACCTGTTTTGTTTTATGTAATTTTACCATGTTAAAGTTAAAGCCTTCCTTTTTATTTAAACAGAAAAGGGGAAGTGATGTGGGATTTCCCTCAGTATGCTGTGATTACCATTAATGAATAAAGAAACTGCTTTGGATGCATAGCAGGGCAAAACTTAGTTAGGCAGGGAAAACTAAATTGAATGCTGGGGAAAGAAGTACAGAGTCAGAGAGAAGCCATGTAGCCCCACTGGAGATAGATGATGGAACTTTACCCGGTAAGTCACTGCCACATGGTGATACACAGATTAATAGAGATGGGTTCAATTCATATGTAAGAGTTAGCCAATAAGAGGCTAGGGCTAATGGGCCAAGCAGTGATTAAATAATATAGTTTCTGTGTGATTATTTTGGGGCTGAGCAACCAGGAACCAACAAGCAGCTTTTGTTCAACAGACAGTTGATAAAGGGGGCCATTATGTGGTTAGTGAGTAACCTGGTGCCAGGGAGGCTCCTGGGAAAATGGTGACCCCAGCTAAGACTCCTAGCAGTAGGGAAAGGGTCCCTGAACTTGCCTTCCCCTGTAATCATCTTGGTGACTGACCTAGTTGTCATAATAGAGCCTTCATTCAGTAGCTAATAGAAGCAGATACAGAGATTTATAGCCAAAAACTGAGCCAAACTCCAAGAGTTCAGTTGAGGAGAGGGTGAAAGATGAGATGGGCAAACCCACAGAGACAGCAGACCTTAGCTTATGGAAGCTCAAGGACTCTGGACTGACAGCTAGGGAGCCAGAAAGGGACCAATCTAGGTCCCCCTGCATCTGGGTGACAATAAGTAGCTTGGTCTTCTGTAGGGCCCTATGTATTGGGACCAGGACCTGTTCCTGATGCTTGAGTTGGCTCATTGGAATCTATTCCTTATGGTGGGATGCGTTGTTCAACCTTAATGCAGAGGGGAAGAGCTCGGTCCTGCCTCAGCTTAATGTGCCATGCTTTGTTGATTCTCATGGGAGGTCTTACCCTACTAAATGGAGATGGAGGATAGGGGGAAGTGGTGGGAAGGAGTAGAAGGAGAGGAGAGAGGGTAAGGAAATTGCGGTTGGTATGTAAAATATATAAAAATGAAAAAAGAAAATATATTTAATATTCCTTTGTAGATTATTTGATTTTCTCCTAATACCATTAAAAATATGTTATAATGGATAAAGAAGACAAGACTAGACAAACCTTAAGCAAAGCAAAACAGAACAAACAAGCAATTTACATACAATGCAACATTCAGATCATAATGGATTATAGAATTTGAACAAATGTAAATACCAAAAAATGGGACTTAGGGGAGTGGCATTAAGTAAAGTGCTTTCTCTACAAGCAAAGTTTAGGACTCAACACCCTTGAAAAAGTCAGTTTTGCAGGCAGCTGTCTGTAACCCTAGCACTAGGTATATGGAAACATTTATATCCTGTCTAGTCATTAAAATGTGATCAATATGGAGCCAGAGATCTTGTTTCAAAAGTAATGTAGAGGACATGAAAGGAAGACATGTGACATAAAACTTTCAACCACTACTCATGCACACACAGGCAAGCACACACTCACATACATACATACATTCAATACATGTACACAGATATGTATGCACCACAGACACAATGTGTATACATCCACAATAGTCAGAAGAATTGAAATACAGAAGAGACAAAAGATGATATATTTTGAGTAGTTTTTATCTGAACTTTGCAATTTTTAAATGTTAAGGTGATTTAAAATTAGTAACAGAGTAGAGCCCCTGATAATTTGACCACCCTCCACTGAAAGGCCAAACTTCCAAGAATATTTAGGCAGTTCAGGTTGCTTTTGATGCTTTTCAAAACCAAAGGAAAAATGGACACTGTGTTGGGTGTGAAGGGAGGCAGAGTGGGTGAAAAGTGGGGGAGATGAGAATATAATCAAAACACACTGTATGGAATTATCAAAGTATATATACATACACACATATACATATATATATATATATATAATTAGCAAGAATCTTCCTAGATAATATCAGCAGTCTGTTTATATTTCTGCTCAAATTGTATAATGTGGAGCTAATTTAAAATTTCCTGTCTGACTTGAGATCATGTTCTCTTCTATTATGATGCTGCTGGTTACAGGAATATTTCCCTAGATACAGACTATCTCCAAGATCACTTATGAGAACCAAGCCTTCTTGGGACATTAGTAATTTCATTATGTTTGTCAGATATCTTTTATAAATCACTTATAACCCTGGGGATATTTTGTTGTTGAAATAAGCCTGTCACTTATAGCCTCTTGCTCTTCTGAACACTGTGTGTTCCACATCCTGTGTCAAGGGGGCATATTAGTATGACTCCTGCATAGTAGTCAAGGATAATCTTTGCACTCTAGGCAGAAGTGTGTGTTACACTTCTTCCTGTAATGCGTTCTGTGTCTTTTCCCTCAGAGATCAACATTTTCATGCTTAATTACTTGTCTCCTTTTTACATTAGTTTTATTCACCAAAATATTAACCTATTTTAAACTCATAATAAATTGCATCATTTTCAAAAGAGATTATTATCAACTTAGATCTGTACTTATTTAATCAGATTATTTTCCATGGTCTTTATCTTGTCTTTACTATCCCTTAGATATCTTAATTTTTCTATCATCAATTTCATATGTGTGGTTCTCTCACTTACCAAAATGTAAATTTTAATTTGTGACAATAGAATAATAATGCTGTCTTTTACATTCATTACTTTATTTCTCCCTCTAAATCACGGGTACATCTTTTGTTTCTGGCACATTGTTTTTAGATGATTTACTCTATGTAATTATGAAAGAATGTAACTCTGTACATATTTCACTAGTGTATACCATATGGCATCTGAATTGCTTGGTAGCCATCGTCAAACTCTTCATTGTAACCTCACTGTTCATTCTGTTCAGGGAGAAACAGTCGCTGTGTCTCCTTTGCCTTGATTTAACTGACAAGTACCCTTTTACTCGTCATGTTTATTCTCCCCTGATCTCAGTGACATTATCTTTTGTTGATTTTCATGCTGCAGAATCCAAGGCCACATTCAATCCATCCTTCATCACTCTTTCGCCTCTCTGTAAAAGTTTAAATAAAAATCACACTGCTCTCAAGTACTCTCTCTGCTGTAAGAGCTTAAATAAAGTTCGCGGAACTTGTTTGTCTCTCTCTCATAGTGCCCTTATTGTTATTTCTCCTTTGTGTGGCAGATGTAATTTTGTTCTCACAAGAGTCTTCATCAAGTTAACTCTTGGGAGTTTTTCTGTATGGATTTTTCTGGATGTTTTGCCTATTTAAAGATGAGTAACAAAGCCATTGCCTAAGCAATCAAATCTTTTCAATATTACCAACTTCCACCAAATAGATACTTATTTTGAGTCATCGGTATATACTTTTGAGAGTCTACTAAAATATCTAGATATATCTGTACTTTTACAAAATCAGCAAGAGTTAAGCCAAGTTCATGGTTTTCCCTATCCATACTCCATTCATTCTTCCTCCAAGTTTTATTATCTTTTATTAATGTAATGTGTAGCTAGTTGCTTAAATTTGTGAGCTGACACACTTCTTATGTCCAGTATCCAGTTAATTACCATTTATCTGGTTTCCTCCTTATGGATCCATTTTTTCCTCATTGTTTTTCTCTTACAAAGACTTCAGAGAACTCTCACTTTTCCACCTGATAAATACCACAGACTCATTGTAAATCATCTGTTTTAATTACTTTTCCTGTTTCTGTAATAAAATATCCTGTCAAAAGCAACTTAAGAGAAAAAAGGGTTTACAGTGGCTCAAATTTCATGGCTACAGTCCAGCATGGTGCAGAAGTCACAGGAGCTGCAGCTTATGATAGCTGACCAGAGTCAGAAAGCACAGAAGAATATAAATATTTGAGCTCAACTCTCTTTCTAATGTATATAAAGTCTAAGACCACAACACAGGGATTGGTGTTCCTTAGAGTAGGATGTCTCCTACCTCAAGTAATCTAATCAATACAGCCCCCAATGCTTTAGAACTCACAACATGACATTGTGGTCAGCCATTATATTATCCTCTATGTTATTTTATGTTTATATAGTGTAAAGCCAACAATAAATGGATGTCAAAAATTATTATAAAATTTTTAACATGATACCAAAGACTCCTTGAGATCTAGATTCAATAAATTTCTAAAAGGTCTTCTGAAGTCAGTTTGAATTTCAGACATAAATGCCAAAAAGAAAAGTATTTTCCACACATGCTAGCTATTGTCAGCCACATTCTTAGTCAAGCAAATCATCATTTCTAATTTCCCTTTCTTCCATTCTGAGTTTGTTACTGTTCCATCTATTTTATGGGCTCTTTATCTATAATCATGTAGTCCTACTATGATCTCTTATAGCAACTGTATCCTACTTGTAAATATTCAACCAATCACTTTCACCAAGCTGTTATAACACTATAGTTGTGAAAAGAGCAGTCCTAGTGTACTAAAGGTGTGAACAGAGCAGTCATGGTTATTTCTGTGTATAAACTACCACATTACCTTTAGATATCCATCCATAAGCCCCAAGAGGAGTTCCCCAACACTGTACAGACTTTGGTATTGTGACTATTTAGGGTCACACTGATTAATGGACATATTCACGAGATGCTGAAAATAAAATCATATGCACAATCACCTGCCACTTGGAGAGAAAGAATTTCTTTTATCAAAGGAAACAAGAAAACATACTACAGCAATACTAGAGCCTTCCACATGAGTGAAGAGAGCTCAGTTCATGAGCTTTGGAAAGTCACAGAGCACAGGTCTGAAGAAAAAGCCATTACCCACTGCACGGCAGGCTTACAGGAAAGTTCACTTTTCACTATGATTCCAATTTATTTTCATAGGCCAAGGGCCAGGGCAATTCTCCTCATCATTAGCTTTTTATTACGCTAAGATGTCTTCACCAGCAGAGCAAGATGGATACTCTATGTGAGACAAGAATTGTGCTTCAAAGCCATTTTCCAGAGCTTTCCTGGAGCACCCAGAGTTTGTATCACACAGTCTTAGTTAGCAACCATCCACTTGCTTTTAGCTCATCCATAATTCTTAATGCAAAACACCCATCAGATTTATTTGTCACACTTTTCTGGGAATGGATAACAAATATCAACTACTGTGATCCTCGTGTTGTCCGTCCAGAGATTTAATCCTGAAGGGACACTCTCAGGATTGGAAGATGCTCAGTCTTATAGTTTGGTGTTCTTTTCTAAGATGCTCCTGTTAGGATGATGGATGCTTGCTGAGACTCCAGGGAAATGAATTATAATTATGTTGGACATATGCTATTGTGACACTTTGGCAAACCCCATAAACACATTTAGATTCCTCAGTAATGAAAGCAAAGAGCACATACAAACCCAGAAGAATGATGGAGGAGAGTCATCTGTCTATGTTACTTTCATTGGTTAATAAAGAAACTGCCTTGGCCCTTTAATAGGACAGAAAATTAGGTAGGTGCAGTAGACAGAACAGAATTTTGGGAGAAAGAAAGCAGAGTCAGGCAGACGTCTCAGACAGATGCCATAGCTCTCCTCTCTGAGATGGACACAGGCTAAGATCCTTCCTGGTAAGACACCACCTCGTGGTGCTACACAGATTAGTAGATATTGGTTAAAGCAAGATATGAGAATTAGCCAATAAGAGGCTGAAACTAATGGGCCAGGCAGTGTTTAAAAGAATACAGTTTCTGTGTAATTATTTTGGGTAAAGCTAGCCGGATGATGGGAAGCAGCCGTCCACTTCTACTTCTACAGAAAACACCTTAGTAAGTTTAGAATTACTAGCCTTTACGTCTCTTTCTGCAGAAAACTTTGATGTAATTAAAATATCTCCCTTTTATCCACATAGTATGCTCTTCAAGATCAAGAGGTACTCAGAGACGTGTTCAGTTCTTAATCCATTCACTTTTCCACTAATTGATTTGAGGAAAGATATATGTTCATGTCATCTGTTTCTATGGGCCTTGCTCAAATTTTAGTCACCATTTTCTTGCATGAATGGGATTGTCCAAAAGCTAAGCATTTGTTGATGATGATAGGAGGGAAATCATTTCCCTAGAAACTACCTAGCCCTATCTTACAGTTTCCTTCCAATTCATTCTTGTGCTTTAAATATGTTTAAATATTAAGCTTCCTTTGAATGCCAACCATCTTCTAAATTTCTGAATTTGCCCTAACTTCACAGTGCAAGAAAAATCTGTGATATGGGTTTCTTCTTGCTTTGTTACCATAGCTGTGGAGGGCAGCTCTGATCGAGTGTATATAGAGTGGGAGGAGTTTTCTGGGGATTATAGATGGTTTACTGTTTTTATATATTTTATTGAAAAGCATAGGAACTCTTTTTTTTACTAATCATGTATATATATATATATATATATATATGTACACACATACGCATATATGGTATATATACCACATATACCTTATATAACACACACACACACACACACACACACACACACACACACGCACACACATCTTGTGAGAGAAGGCACATCTACGGTCATTTTCTGTGAATCCATTCTTATTTTGACTTTCCCATATGCACACTTGATGGGGAAACATTCATTTTCTCTAGCTCCTAGAACTGTTCTTTTTTCATGGACAATGACAGCAAAAAAATTAATTTGTCCCATATTCTGAGACTTTCTCTCAGTATATCTGGAACTAAGGTTTAGGGAAAACAATATTCCAATTTTTGCCCATATATTGTCTGGACTCTACTTACCTGGACAATGCTGCCTTCTTATGGACTATCTTATAATGGCCTTTTGTTTCCCCTAGAGTCATGACACCTTTTCTTTGTGAACTTCTCACCATTGAGGATTTCAGTACAATGTTGAAGGGTGAACATCTTGCCCCAAGCCCAGATACCTAATATCTGAATTCATACAGATCTGTCGGAGTTCATTGTGATGGTTCTTCTGAGACTTCTTTGACAGATGTGCAGAGAATCCACTGAAACAGAAAATTCTTTGAAGAAAACAAAATTGGAAGCCAGGGCTTAGACTATAACAGTTGATGAGACTAGGGGATTTTCTGCAAGAAAGAACAGTAAAGGCTGAAAAGGGAAAGACAAATATAGGACAGAGAGCTGTTTTGTGAGCGAGACGGGGAAGAGGTGAGAGTGCGGAGAACGTGAAAAGGAATGGGCTCCGCCTTCAGAAAGTGTGCAGTGTTTCTGGTAACTTTGGGAAATGATGACTGGCTGTGAAGGCCACACTTCGGACAGCTCTGGACTTTCCCTAAGGTCTACACAGAGATCTAGCCCAACAACTACATTTTCTCAGAGTTAGAACCATGCAAAACAGATTTGGTTTCAATATTGTAGGATAGAAAGAAAGAATGAATCCGACTTTAATTTTACAACTAAGAGGAATTTAGTAATACATACTTGAATATGACAAAAATTTATCCTAATTAATGCAGCTTTAAAATTTTACATATGCAATTCAGGTATTTGGAGACTTATATGAAAATAGGTATCACAAAACTAGAGATTGCCACGGCACAATGGGGGCATAGCAAATAAACAGAAGAATGATTTATATTAGTGGCTAATGTATGATATGAAAACAAATCCCATTTGGCACTTCACAGAAAGGAAAAACAATAACACTTTTCCATTAAGACTTACAGAGAAGAAAAAGGTGCATTACCAAGAAAGGTGAAATTTTAGTAAATAATAAAAAGTTGTCAATTTGGTATGAAGGTAAGCATGTCATACTACAAAGAAACACAGGTGTTTGGAGAGTTGACACAGCTGTTAAGAACACTTTTCACAATAGCAGAAAACCAGAGTTTGGTTCCCAGAGGTGGCTCAGGGATGCCAGCAACTTCAACTCAAGAGGAATAGATGCCCCCACCACAACTTTATTTTAATCTCATTGGGCACCTGCCCTCATGTATGCATGTGCATAAATACGCACACACATGCACATGCATACAACTAAAAGTCAATTCTAAAGAGAGAAATATAACCATTCTCTTACATAACTGACAGTGCATTCATGATGTTAAGAGTGTTAACCTTTATAGTCAGTGATGACAGCTATTTAAACATTCTTAGAAAGACCTTTCCTTTTTTCTTTCTTCTCTCTCTCTCTCTCTCTCTCTCTCTCTCTCTCTCTCTCTCACACACACACACACACACACACACTCACACACACTAAGAAAGTGAGTCTGAAACCTGTAATCATGCTGCAGCAGAAATTTTATATTCAGTTTTTTTTAAAAAAAGAACCACAAAGGAGGACTTATGGGCGAGAAAAGGTGCAATGCTTCCCAAAGTCTCGAGACTAACTATGCACGTGATGCTTTCTTTATTTGGAAGTGTGGGACTAAGGATTGAACCTATGGCCTCATGCATGCTAGAAAGAAAGATTATGTTTTTAACAAATATGTATACCTGTGAGTAAGAAACTTTATGCTATAGTGGTTCTCATAAATTTGGGAATTGAAAAGCACCTAATGAAATTTCTATTTTTAGCTTATTTTTGACAGTTTGACATATACGTACTATACATTTTACCATATTCACATGCCTTAACCCTCTTTTATTACTCTTATTATTCTACTGGGTCTCCTGAGGTTATGTTTTTCTGATAATCATTTTTCTATAAATAGGAAAAAATATAAAATGCAGTAAGTGGATGAATAATCAAGATTAATGGTTTTATGTAATATTACTTAGGGCTTGAAAATATCTGTTGTCTTAGATGGTGGATAGGGGACTGATAGTCACATTAGGTGCCTATGCGGATTTTGTGTTGAAATCTGGGCTGGGTCTTTTTTTGTGTACTATTGATGATGCTCTCTGTTCTAGTGGGTGGTAGAGAAGCATTTTCACACATGGTATGTGTCTCCATAGCTAAGTCTTCACAAAATAACAGAGAACTGTTTCTAGAACTCTGAATAAATTTTACTCATGGTGCTAATTAACACAGAATCATAGTAGAAAATGAATCATTTTATTAGACTCATGACATGAAAACAGTTGATATCTCTGAGACTATTAATAAATGTGAACTTTGTTGTCTATGAGAGAGCAAATGGTCAAAATACTAACTTAAGTTACATAAGGGAGGAGCGATAAAGGAAGACAGGATGAGGGAGGAAGGGAGGGAAAGAGGGAGGACCAGGGTAGAAGGATGGAGGTGGAAGGAGGGAGCAAGAGCAAGGAGGACATGAGAAAATCTGAAACTAGAGTAATTCATCTGAGTGCACTAACTTCAAGATTTATTTGTAATAGCCAGAACCTGGAAACAACCTAGATGCCCTTCAATGGAAGAATGGATGAAGAAACTGTAGAATATATACATATTAGAGTACTACTCAGTGGTAAAAAACAATGACATCTTGAATTTTGCATGCAAATGGATGGAAATAGAAAACACTATCTTGAGTGAGGTAACCCAGGCCCAAAAAGATGAGTATGGGATGTACTCACTCATAATTGGTTTCTAGCCATAAATAAAGGACATTGAGCCTATATTTCGTGATGCTAGAGAGGCTAATTAAGAAGGTGAACCCAAAGAAAAACATATAGTTATCCTCCTGGATATTGGAAGTAGACAAGATTGCCAGGCAAAAATTGGGAACTTGGGGGTGGGGTGGGATGGGGGTAAGGGGAGATGGGGAAAGAAAAGCGAGAAGGGGAGGATGGGGAGAGCTTGGGGCAATGAGATGGGATAAAGGAAGGGTGGATATGGGAGCAGGGAAGTTTATATCTTAATTAAGGGAGTCATTTTAGGGTTGGCAAGATTTATGTATCCGTATCTTAAAAGTCATTTAAATAGTCCATATGTCTTTTTTACTGCTGAAATATTACACTGTTACTACCAAAAGGGTATTGTCTTTACCATAATTTTATCATTAAATAATTTGTCCAACACCTTTTAAACAAAGATATCTGGCCAACTTAAAGTGCTAGTGTTTTACTCTAACCACCGAAAGATCAGCTTTAAAATTTAGTAAGAGGAAGTAAAAAGTTGACACTCTTATATGTCTCCGAAATTCCAAATTGAGTAGTTTTTTGAGGAGAAACTCTTAAATGTGCATTGATCTTGCCCTGGAGTGCATTGGTTTTCAATTCTCAGACCGTACTTCCCACAGCATCATTTTAAAGACTGTTATTTGTACCAGGATTCTTTCTTCTGGGAAATCTTATTTATAAAATCACAAAGGAGTTGTCCTATAGAAAGCACTCATTCACTATCTTCCAGCACACTATTATTTAGAATTAATACTAAGATATATTTTGATCACTTTGCTGGAATCTCCAAGTGTTATGAATCTGTCACATTTAGGAGCACAATAGCAATTAAAAAATAAAGTGATGGAAAACAGCTAAATCCCTGCTTCTCAGCTTAAATTATGAATTTCTAATTTGGTTAATAATAGTACACCAAGGATTAAAGTTTGCAAAGACAAGATTTTAATTATACCAAGATGAGGTTGTGATGAAGAAAGGATGAATCTTGATATAGTTAACAAGGATAATAAATAGTTTTCTCATCCCGTCAACATTAATAGAGAATGCCCATAAAAACATAACACTTCATCCCACAGTTTATAATGAGCCTGTAAGGTTCTCACCCTGCCTAAGAGCTTGTAGCAATTTCGCATTATCTGAAATTTGCTGTGTTTCTATACAAATGATCCTCTAATTGCTGCATAAATTTACATTTTAAACTCAGCCTCAACTGAAACAAGTACCAAACACCATTTCTATTCAGGCCTGTATCTTCTATGCATCAAGATAAGAAAAATATTTCTCAAATCTCAGGGTATTACTCATCCAGATACTTTATTATTTGAAACAATTATTCAGCAACAGTCATTTTATCTTTGCTCCTCAAAGTTAGTATTTTTTGTAGAATTTCATGATCTCATAAAAAAGCCAATTGTCAAAACTGATTTATATATGTATATTTATGTATATTTGTGAAAACTAATATATATATCTTCAATAAATTTACTATTTAATAAAAACAAACATTATCTGTCTGAAGTAGATGCCAATAATACTATTAGCTAGATGGCAATTAGTTTCATTTGTGAAGAATATACACAAGGACTTTCCTTTAAGTAAATTATAAGATCAAGCATCTCAAAAGAAATACTAAATAAAATTGGATATATTTTTATTCCTTCTAAATTATAGATTTATTCATTCAGCAAAGTGTAGATAAATTAAACTCAGTAAAAAGTTCTTCACCAAATTGATACTTTTCTTACTGTCCATATTGTTTAGTTATCAGCTTGTGCAAGATCCTGTAGGGTGTGCGTGTGCTGTGTGTGTGTGTGTGTGTGTGTGTGTGTGTGTGTGTTTCATTGTACTAATAAGCAATCTTCTTGTGATACTGTGTTTACTACAGATTCTGGTGAGATCTATAAAGTTATAGTAGAATAGATTATGGAATAATTTGATTTTTTAGCACTGATCTCCATTTCACTATTCTAACTATTCTAACTGTATATATTTTGCTCCTCAAATTTAAGACACTAAATATATTTTATATTGATATTGGCATATACACTGTCTATGTCTATTGCTCCAACAAAAGGGTAAGAGAAACAAATGACAATATCAATTGAAACCCTTTTAATTTTTACAAAATTTTTCTTTTACCACAAAATATAAAACCACAACATTGCAGATGAAGTACTCAAAGAAATCTTTGCCTCCCATACAACCCTAAGCCTGTGCTGTGCCTTCCAAAAAGCCTCCTAAGACCATTTAAAATATATCTCCGTGAGATCTTCATTGACCACAGTAAGTAAACTCAGGTTCACTCTCTGGTCTTAATTCACTCAATACTTAGTGTTTAAAGCAGTTTTTGACTTCTGCTAAGATTGACACTGCTCTCTTCATAGTATTCTGTCATCTGCTTCTCCTTAGTGACCTTGGAGGCATTCATGAATTGGTCTCCTCTTCCAATGACAGGGTCCAGAATATTCAGGTGCTGCATACTTTTTCTTCTTAAACATTCCCTCCTGACTATTATGGTCATGCAAAACTGAAAACTGATAATTTTCTTGTGGGTAAGGAAAATTTCAACTTTTTTGTGTACATATTGGTTTTATTGTAACAAAGAAACTTGTACACTTCAACATTTAAAATGGGCATCTTTTCCTTCCAGTGAAAACCAAAAAAACTAAAAAACAAATAAAGTTACAAGAGAATGTGAACTCCAAATAAACCCCTACAGGTTCTGCTGACTCTCTCATTGAGTGGTAGGGCTCGAGTCATCGTTAGGGGAGAATTTTATTTTTTTTCATTAAAAATTTCCGCCTCCTCCCGGCGTCCCAATTACCCCCCTCCCTCCTCCATTCCCCCTCCCTCTTCTGTCCAGAGAGCAGTAAGGGTTCCCTGCCCTGTGGAAAGTCGAAGTTCCTCCCCCCTCGATCCAGGTCTAGGAAGGTGAGCATCCAAACAGGTCAGGACCCCCAAAGCCAGTATGAATAGTAGGGTCCAAATCCAGTGTCATTGTCCTTGGCTTCTCAGCAGCCCTCATTGTCTGCCATGTTCAGGGAGACCGGTTTTATCTCATGCTTTTTCAGTCCCAGTCCAGCTGGGCTTGGTAAGCTCCAAATAGATCAGCCCCAACATCTCAGTGGGTGGGAGCACTCCTAGCAGTCCAGACTTCCTTGCTCATGTTTTCCTTCCTTCTGCTCCTCATTTGGACCTTGGTTCCCTCACGGTCCTGACTTTCTTTCTCATGTTCTCTCTCCTTCTGCTCCTCGTCAGGACCTTGGGAACTCAGTCCGGTGCTCCATTGTGGGGCTCTGTCTCTAGCTCCATCCATTGGCAGATGAAGATTCTATGGTGATATGCAAGATAATCATCAGTATGGCTATAGGATCTGGCCTTTTCCAACTCCCTCTCCTAGGCTGCCCACGGAACTATCTGGGGGCGTCTCACTGGATACCTGGGAACCCCTCTAAAGTCAAGTCTCTTAATAATCCTAAAATGGCTCCCTTAATTAGGATATATGCTTCCCTGCTCCCATATCCACCCTTTCTATATCACAAGCATCCCATTCCCCCAAGCTCTCCCCATCTCCCATTGCCCCCAACCCACCCCACCCCCAAGATCCCAATTTTTGCCCGGCAAACTTGTCTGCTTCCAATATCCAGGAGGATAACTATAAGTTTTTCTTTGGTTTCACCTTCTTATTGTCTTCTCAAGGATCACAAATTATAGGCTCGATGTCCTTTATTTATGGCTAAAAACCGATTATGAGTGAGTACATCCCATACTCATCTTTTTGGGTCTGGGTTACATCACTCAGAATAGTGTTTTCTATTTACATCCATTTGCATGCAAAATTCAAGATGTCATTGTTTTTTACCGCTGAGTACTACTCTAATATGTATATATTCCACAGTTTCTTCATCCATTCTTCCACTGAAGGGCATCTAGGTTGTTTCCAGGTTCTGGCTATTACAAATAATGCTGCTATGCACATAGTTGAACAAATGTTTTTGTAGTATGATTGGGCATCTCTGGGTATATTCCCAAGAGTGGAATTGCTGGGTCCTGGGGTAGGTTGATCCCAAATTTCCTGAGAAACTGCCACACTGCTTTCCAAAGTGGTTGCACAAGTGTGCATTCCCACCAGCAATGGATAAGAGTACCCCTTACCCCACAACCTCTCCAGCACAGGCTATCATTGGTGTTTTTGATTTTAGCCAATCTGACAGGTGTAAGATGGTATCTCAAAGTTGTTTTGGTTTGCATTTCCCTGATAGCTAAGGAGGTTGAGCATGACCTTAAGTGTCTTTTGGCCATTTGGATTTCTTCTGTTGAGAATTCTCTGTTCAGTTCAGAGCCCCATTTTTTTAAATAGGTTAATTAGCAATTTGAAGTCTAGTCTCCTGAGTTCCTTATATATTTTAGAGATCAGACCTTTGTCAGTTGTAGGGTTAGTGAAGATCTTTTCCCAGTCAGTGGGCTGCCTTTGTGTCTTAGTGACAGTGTCCTTTGCTTTACAGAAGTTGATCAGCATCAGGAGGTCCCATTTATTCAATGTTGCCCTTAATGTCTGTGCAGCTGGGGTTATATGTAGGAAATGGTCTCCTGTGCCCATATGCTGTAGAGTACTTCCCACTTTCTCCTCTATCAGGCTCAGTGTGTTCTGATTAATATTGAGGTCTTTAATCCATTTGGACTTGAGTATTGTGCATGGTGATAGATATGGCTCTACTTTCATTCTTATACAGGTTGACATCCAGTTATGCCAGCACCATTTGTTGAAGATGCCCTCTTTCTTCCATTGTGTACTTTTGGCTCTTTTATCAAAAATCAGGTGTTCATAGGTTTGTGGGTTAAGATCTGGGTCTTCTCTTCGATTCCATTGGTCGACTTCTCTGTTTTTATGCTAGTACCAAACTGTTTTCAATACTGTAGCTTTGTAATAGAGTTTGAAGTCAGGGATGGTAATGCCTCCAGAAGTTCCTTTATTGTATAAGATTGTTTTGGCTATCCTGGGTTTCTTGTTTTTCCATATAAAGTTGATTATTGTTCTCTCAAGCTCTGTGAAGAATTTTGTTGGGACCTTGATGGGGAGTGCATTGAATCTATAGACTGCCTTTGGTAGAATTGCCATTTTTACTATGTTAATCCTCCCAATCCATGAGCAAGGGAGATCCTTCCATTTTCTGGTATCCTCTACAATTTATTTCTTCAGAGAATTAAAGTTCTTGTCAAATAGATCCTTCACTTCCTTGGTTAGAGTTACCCCGAGATATTTATGCTATTTGTGGCTATCGTGAAAGGTGATACTTCTCTGATTTCCCTCTCTGCTTCCTTATCCTTTGTGTATAGGAGGGCAACTGATTTTTTTGGAGTTGATCTTGTATCCTGCCACATTACTGAAGGAGTTTATCAGCTGTAGGAGTTTTTTGGTGGAGTTTTTGGGGTCGCTTATGTACACTATCATATCATCTGCAAATAATGAAAGTTTAACTTCTTCCTTTCCAATTAGAATCTCCTTGATCCCCTTATGTTGTCTTATTGCTATTGCTAGAACCTCAAGCACTATATTGAAGAGATAAGGAGAGAGTGGACAGCCTTGTCGTGTTCCTGAATTTAGTGGGATGGCCTTGAGTTTCTCTCCATTTAATTTGATGTTAGCTGTTGGCTTGCTGTAAATAGCCTTTATTATATTTAGGAATGACCCCTGTATCCCTAATCTCTCCAAGACCTTTATCATACAGTGGTGTTGAATTTTGTCAAATGCTTTCTCAGCATCTAATGAGATGATCATATGGTTTTTTCCTTCAGTTTATTTATAAGATGGATTACATTGATAGATTTTCGTATGTTGAACCAGCCCTGCATCACTGGGATGAAGCCTACTTGATCATAGTGGATAATTTTTCTAATGTGTTCTTGGATTTGGTTTGCCAGTATTTTTTTTTTTTTTTGGTTTTTTCGAGACAGGCTTTCTCTGTAGCTTTGGAACCTGTCCTGGAACTAGCTCTTGTAGACCAGGCTGGTCTCGAACTCACAGAGATCCGCCTGCCTCTGCCTCCCGAGTGCTGGGATTAAAGGCATGCGCCACCACCGCCAGGCTAGTTTGCCAGTATTTTATTGAGAATTTTTGCTTCGATGTTCATGAGTGAGATTGGCCTGTAATTCTCTTTCTTGGTTGAGTCTTTGTGTGGTTTAGGTATTAGGGTAAGTGTAGCTTCATAAAACGCATTTGGCAATGACTCTTGTGTTTATATATTATGAAATACCTTAAGGAGTATAGGTATTAGGTCTTCTTGGAAGTTCTGGTAGAATTCTGCATTGAAACCATCCGGTCATGGGCTTTTTTTGGTAGGGAGGTTTCTAATTCTTCGCAACTAACAGGACTATTTAGATTGTTCTCCTGGTCCTGGTTTAATTTCGGCATGTGGTACTTATCTAAAAAACTGTCCATTTCTTTTACATTTTCCAATTTTGTGGCATACAGGCTTTTGTAGTAAGATCTAATGATTCTCTGAATTTACTCTGTGTCAGTGGTTATGTCCCCCTTTTCATTTCTGATCTTATTAATTTGTGTGTTCTCTCTCTGCTGTTTGATTAGTTTGGCTAGGGGTTTGTCAATCTTGTTGATTTTCTCCAAGAACCAGCTTTTGGTTTTATTGATTCTTTGGATTGTTTTCTGTGTTTCTATTTTGTTGATTTCTGCCTTCAGTTTGATTATTTCCAGTCTTCTACTCCTCCTAGGTGACTCTGCTTCTTTTCTTTTTAGAGCTTTTAGGTGTGTTGTTAAGTCTCCAATGAGTGCTTTCTCCATTTTCTTTAAGTGGGCACTCAGTGCTATGAACTTTCATCTTAGCACTGCTTTCATTGTGTCCCATAGGTTTGAGTATGTTGTGTCTTTATTTTCATTAAATTCAAGAAAGACTTTAATTTCTTTCTTTATTTCTTCCTTGACCCAGGTGTGGTTCAGAAGTTGACTGTTCAGTTTCCATGAGTTGGTAGGCTTTCTGGGGGTAGCGTTGTTGTTGAATTCTAATTTTAATCCATGGTGATCTGATAAGACACTGGTGGTTACTAATAATTTTTGTAACTGTGGAAGTTTGCTTTGTTACCGAGTATATGGTCAATTTTCAAAAAGGTTCCGTGAGCCGCAGAGAAGAAGGTATATTCTTTTCTATTTTGGTGGAATGTTCTATAGATGTCTGTTAAGTCCATTTGGTTCATTACCTCCATTAAATCTTTTAATTCTCTGTTAGGTTTCTGTCTGATTGACCTGTCCATTGGAGAGAAAGGAGTGTTAAAGTCTCCTACTATTAATGTTTGTGGTTTGATGGTTACCTTGAGATCTAGTAATTTTTCTTTTACATAAGTGGGTGCTTTTGTATTAGGGGCATAGATATTCAGGATTGAGACTTCATTCTGATGAATTTTTCTGTTATGAGTATAAAGTGTCCTTTTCCATCTCTTCTGATTGATTTTAGTTTGAGTCAACTTTGTTAGAAATTAGCATGGCCACACCTGCTTGTTTCTTAGGACCATTTGCTTGATAAACCTTTCCCCAACCCTTTACTCTGAGTAGATGTCTGTCTTTGTGGTTGAGGTGTGTTTCTTGTAAACAGCAGAATAATGGATCCTGTTTTCATATCCAATCTCTTAGCCTGTGCCTTTTTATAGGTGAATTGAGTCCATTGATATTCAGTGATATTAATGACCAGTGGTTGTTAACTCTGGTCATTTTTTTTTCTAGTAGTAGAGTTTGTGTGTTACCCTTCTTTGACTTGTGCTGGTGAAAGGTCGCTAGATGTCTGAGTTATTGTGGGCATTGCTGGACTCCTTGGTTAGTGATTTTCCTTCTATTACTTTCTGCTAGGCCTGATTTGTGGCTATGTATTGTTTAAATCTGTTTTTGTCCTGGAATATCTTGTTTTCTCCATCGATGGTAAATGCAAGCTTTGCTGGGTATAGTAGTCTAGGCTTGCATCCATGTTCCCTTAGTGTCTGTAGCACATCTATCCAAGCTCTTCTGGCTTTCATGGTTTCCATTGAGAAATCAAGTATAATTCTGAAAAGTTTCCCTGTATATGTTACTTGACCTTTTTCCTTTGCAGCTCTTAATATCTGTTCTTTATTCTGTATGTTTTGTGTTTTGATTATTATATGGTGTGGGGATGCTTTCTTTTGATCCAGTCTATTCGGTGTTCTGTAGGCTTCTTGTACCTTCATAGGAACATCCTTCTTTAGGTTGGGGAAGTTTTCTTCTATAATTTTGTTGAATATGTTTTCTGGGTCTTTGAGTTGTAATTCTTCTCCTTCTTCTAACCCAATTATTCTTAGGTTTGGTCTTTTCATGGTGTCCCAGATTTCCTGGATGTTTTGTTTAAGAATTTTTTAGATTTGTTTTGTTCTTTAATCTGTGAATTTATTTCCTCTATTGTATCTTCAGAGTCCGAGATTCTTTTTTCCATCTTTTGTATTAGGTTGGAAATACTTGTCTCTGAAGTTTCTGTTCATTTACTCAGAATTTCCGTTTCCAGTCTTCCCTCAGATTGTGTTTTCTTCATTACCTCCATTTCATTTATCAGGTCTTGTACTGTTTCCCTTACCTGTTTGATTGCTTTTTCTTGTTTTTCTTGGGTATCTTTGAGAGATTTATTTATTTCGTCTACCTTTTTGTTTGTCATCTCCAGTTCTTTATGGCAGTTTTTTATCTCCTGGTTAAGGTCCTCTATTATTTTCATAAAGTACTGTTTAAGGTCGGTTTCTTCTATATCTTCTGGAGTAGGGTGTTCAATTCTTGTTGTTTCGGGATGTCTGGATTCTGGTGATGTCATGTTGCCTTTCATGTTGTTGGAGGAGTTCTTGCATTGGCGCCTGCCCATTCCTTCCTTCAAATGGAGCCGGGAGGTGCTTGGTGTCTTAGACCAATCTTTGCTGTGACTGAATCTGGTTGGATCTCCTCAGTGCCAGAGCAGGAGCTATTCCTTTTGGCACAATCTAAAGGAGCCCGCACTCCCTTGCAGGAATCCTCAGACCTGCCTGGAGGCCAAAGTCTGACCCCTTTGGGTGGATGGCCTTAGTACAGGAGCAGGCCACCTGAATACACTAGGGAAGGCTTGGGAGAGGCAGGGACATGAAAATAAAGACAAGCCTGCAGCAGGAGCTGGGGGAGGGGGGTCTGTGCTTTCTTCCAGGGCAGGTTGCCCCAGGGTTGCACACACTCACCAGTCCAGATGGAACTCCACTGCCGAGAATTTTATTTTAAAAGTGTCATCTTAAACTGCAAGGATATCTGTTAAACATCACAATTAAACATGCCAAAGTAGAAGTCATGTTGTCACAATGTTCACTTACCCCCCAGACACCTCAATCCCATCCTTGCTGACCTTCTATAACCCCCCTTTTTTTCTTTTTATTAAACAAGTGAAAGTAGACAGATACATGTTGGTAAATGCTGACTGTTGGTATTCACATAGACACAGTGTAATCTCTGAGCCCAATATACAGAGAAAGGAAAAAAGCTAGAATTCTATGCACTACTATACAGGGGCCTAGCACCCCCCAGCCTCCAGCAGAGAGAGCCAAAGGGGCTAGAGGGCTTTTCTTTTTTCCCACAGAGCATGGTGGTGGTGATGTTGAATCCACAGTTCAAGACAAGAAAAGATAAAAAATGAATGTAGAACAGAGTAGTGGAGATTCTTTTCCCATTGTATTTTGCTCATGACATTTTCCCCCAAATAAGTTGAGAACCATGGTGTTGAGAAGTGAGACCTCAAAAACAGGTCAACTTTTTATTAGTAACAAGGAAGCCTAACAAGGAGGCCCCATATATTTCCAGGCCTTTATTTAGAAATCTGATATTTGTGACAGATTTGCTTGCCAGTGAGTTAATTTGTGGTAACTAAAAGGAACTGATGAGTGACTTAGTGTCCCTTACTACATCTTTGTATCAGTGAAATACACCAGGGTTACATTTAGTGTTCAGGCTTTATGTATTATGTCAGATCAGTAAAATTTAATTCCATGTAAAAATAAAAATAAAATTGTGGGATATTTGTGAACGGTCCTATTGTCAGTGTAAATGAGTCTCTGCATTCAGTACTTGAATGTTTCCTCTTTCTTTTAGAAAGTAACATTTATGCTCACAAGTAATTTGAATGTGTAAAATGAGATTGTTATATATTTCCTTAATATTTCCATGAGCATGGATTGATTGAATGGGTCACATTTGTATAATTTGGCTTTATAATAATAAAAAAAACTGTAAGGGCTACTTGGAAGTTCTTTGTGGTTATCCTGGGAAGGAAGGACTATGTTCCAAAAAAAATGTATGAGTAACTACCACAAGGCAAAACATGTGTTAAGTTTTTTTGCGGGGGGCGGGGGGTTGAGACAGGGTTGACCACTTGAGCTTATTGTAGCTGGATTATGGTATCCTAAGGCATTGCATAGTTCCATATTCCTAAGGTAAAACATTGTGAATAAGTTTCAAAAATATTTTCTAGAAGTGCTAATAGTATAATGAGAAAAAAAATAAATGAAATGAGTTAAAGGTTGTTAGTGCTGTACACATTTTAATCATGAGATTACTATCACATTAAACTAACCATTTATTATAATGTAAATATAATTTTGAAGAGCCTTTGGGTCAATTTTCAGTAACATAATTTTAAGCAAACTTTAAGACTTGTGTACTAAGTCGGTTTTGAAGATTTATATTTTTCTTCTTATAGGAAATGTAAATAAAAAACTAGTCTTGTGGTAAAATATAAACTAATAGAAATGGATTAATTTATTATGTAAGAGCTAGTTAATAATTAGCTTGAGCTAATAGGACAAACAGTTGCAATTAATATTAAACCTCAGAGTGGTTATTTAGGAACTGGCAGGTGGGAAAGAAACCTCCAGTTACATAGCTCACTACCACCATTCCCTTTTAAATTCACAACCTCTTCTTTTTCTTTACTTTAACATGCAAAAGTATAAGTGACCCTAAAGTGGCCAAGCTCAATTAAAACATCTATAATGAAACTCCTGCTCCTAAGGATCAGAATAAATCAAAGAACAGGTGGCAAAAAGATTAGAAGAGTCGGAGTATCAAGGTGACCGTTAGTAGACAGTGTCTTCTAGACACAAAAGAGATGTTGAACCCATGAAATTACAACAGTATGAAGCACCTAAACAACACCAGTGAATGAGCCAATGTAAGTGACATAAATTTTGCTAGGTCCCACCTCTACATGAAAAGCTGTCTATAAATGGCTGCTTAGAGAGGGAGAATCAGTTTCTTCAAGGACTAACCTCCTAAGGAGGACTACCTAGTCAGCTCTTAACACATGCTTATAAGTGGACGTGGGAGGTAATATACATACATACATGTATGAATATAATAATAATAACAACAACAACAATAATAATAAAATAGAAGAAACACCCATGAATTTCAGAGGGAGTTGGGGAGCATGGGAGGTATATGGGGAAGTATGGGCAGGGTGGAACTACTATAAAAAAGTATTGATATATGAAAATATCTAAATAACAAAAAGTTTAAAAAAGAGTGGATCAGAAAATTAAAAATAAATATTTTGGTGTCTTTAGGAAGCAAACAGATTATGAATTTCTGCATATGGGTTTAAGGAATAAGAATATAGTCTATTATTGAAAGATTTCTCATATTTTTATAATAAAATTTTCATCACCTATATCTAATAAATCATATCACTAAAATGTTCTGTTCCTTAAAAAATATAGAGACAAAGGTTTTTGATATTTTGAATAGTTATGACTATTTTTGAGATAGGTAAGGAGTCAAGAGCCAATTTATAGCAATTTCTCACTGTGTTATTCTAATTAATTACCTGGCTCATATCTTTTGAAATATCATAAAATGGAGTAGAATTATTTTAGCTTTAAGGGAATCACAATAATGATACATGTTCATTATTTTTAATAAATTGGGTGTTATGGCATCATTAACCTGTATTAAGAACCAGCTTAGAAAGCTCACTAGGAAAAATGTCCTATTTTAGCTAGTGTGAACTTTATCTATTTTTCTTAATCAATTTTATTCTTTCATCTTCATACTTTGAGAAATTAATTATTAGCCATTCTATTAGTTTTCTAGGACATAGGCTTGTGTTGCAAAAATTGGCACAAGTATTTGAACTCATCTCTTATCAAGTCAAATAGTGTATTTTGTATTTTCAGAAGGCAATTGGAGGAGATAAAGGGCCCAGTTCATTGCACAGTACTGTGTACATAATTGGAATCACATACCTTTTCAGCATGACAATTACTTTAGCCATTGCGGGCTTTATTTCCTAATTGAGGAGAAAAAAGAAATGCAATTGAAGTAATTATCATATTTTTGGAATATTTGTTTCAAGAACAAGTCACTTAAGAATCTAATTTATTGAGAGTGCTACCTTTATGGTATGTTAATCTAAATGTGCGCAGACAATGAAAACTGCTTAGAATAACAGCTCTCCCACTCATTCTATGACTTTGTATCTATAAAATTAGTACTTTGGTGATCTATTTGAATTTCTCATATGCTTAAATACTAAACTGAAGACTATTTTGTGAAAAAAAGCAATATGAATTCATCATTTTGTAATTTTTTAAATAGAAAAATATATGTACATGTTTGGTAAGTGCTTAAGAGTGAACATCAAATCATATCTAGTCTCAGAAGACACATGCAGTCTCTATTGACATG
The DNA here is from genome assembly GCF_903992535.2 of Arvicola amphibius. Classification (NCBI taxonomy): domain Eukaryota; kingdom Metazoa; phylum Chordata; class Mammalia; order Rodentia; family Cricetidae; genus Arvicola; species Arvicola amphibius. Next base: position 71,822,248 of record NC_052058.2, read on the forward strand.
AGCATATTTTTTGGAACATATATGTGTGTACTTAGAAATATTTGTAACTGTTGATTAAATGACCCTCTATTCTGCATTTTCAAGTCGTAGTCTCTCACATGAACAGTGAATGTCTTGTTGTCAGAGTTTTCTGTCCTGTCTAGTTCCTGCAATCATTAAGTTCCAAAGAAATCACACAAAGGTCTACATTAACTATAAACTGATTGGCCCATTAGCTCAGGCTCCTTATTAACTCTTATAACTTATATTAGCCCATTATTCTTATCTGTGTTAGCCACATGGCTCAGTACCTTTTTCAGCGAGGCAGTCACATCTTCCTTCTTTTGTGGTTGGACAGGACTGCTGAAGAAGGGCTTCCTTCTTCCCAGAATTCTCCTGTTGTCTTTAACCCACCTCTACTTCCTGACTAGTTATCCCACCTATACTTTATGACTGGCTACTGGCCAATCAGTGTTTATTTAAAATATAGTTGACAGAATAAAGACAATTGTCCCACACCAATGTCTAGCATCTTTTAAAGTGTTGTCTTAATTTTTGAGGCATCATTTTCACAGTATTGCTTTGCTTCTTTGACTGTCTTGAGGCATTTTATTTCTATTTGACCTACTGTATTACTAAAGACTCACTCTGTGGTTCATAAAGAACAGAAACATACCAGGGGATTAGCTCAAATGGTAGAGTGCTTGCTTAGCATGTGAGAAGTAGTGGGATCGTTGCCCACATCCTCCAGTCTTCAGACTCCTTGAGAGTCTCTCATATCTACAGCAATCCTTAGAAAACGGGGGACTTTTGTGTTGGGGCTGGAGAGATGGCTCAGTGGTTAAGAGCATTGCCTGCTCTTCCAAAGGTCCTGAGTTCAATTCCCGGCAACCACATGGTGGCTCACAACCATCTGTAATGAGGTCTGGTGCCCTCTTCTGGCGTGCAGACATACACACACAGACAGAATATTATATGCATAATAAATAAATAAATAAATAAATAAATAAATAAATAAATATTTTTTTAAAAAAAGAACAGAAACAAACTCTCACTGGCTTAAATGAAACATATTCTTTTATTTATGGGAGAATATTTGGTAGTTCAGTGCATCATGAAATCTAAATAATTGTTCAGAATTTCAGGAGAATTGCAAAGATTCTAAAACACTTGCTGCCAATGACTCAGCATTACCCCTCCAGTCTTATATTTTGTGCATTTTCCTGTTGCTGTCCTTACTCTACACCTTCATTTCTTTGTGCACTATCTTCTGCTCTTAGCTTTCAACTAACTGGTAAGAGGTTCACATCATTATATCTTCAGACTCAGAGGTGCAAGGAGAATGCTCTTTGGATCTAATTGACACAACTCATGTTTTCTCATAGTCTAGTAGCTGTAAATATATGAGTCATCAAGAATAGTTAAGAACAAAGAGGGTTATGGAATTTTAGTCTTTTTAAAATGTTATGATGTTATAACATAACATAATAATTGTTATAAAAAACAATAATAATTATATAATATCTTATGTTAGATATTCTGTGTTCTGACATGTTTATCACTTTGCATATTTCTAATAGTCCTATGAAATAGATACACATCTTTATAGTTACAGATCTGATATCCACAAAACTCTTTGAAAGCTGATAGCAGTGTGCATTTGTTTAAGGAGACTAAATTTATTTAATGGAAGAAATCGGAGTGGCATTGATTTTAGGCAAACAAAGTTTAAGATGAAATCTATTCAATGAAATACATGTTTAGTCAAAACTAAATCCTGTAGTTCATGGGTATTGTAACTATGATATAACACACAGAACATGAAGCATAATATATCTTCAACTGAAAAATGTACCTGGCTGCTAGAATTTTAGAGAAGAGACCATGGACCTATTTTTTAATACTCACTTTATGAATAACAAAACAGAAGCACAATGTTCTCAGAAGCATATAATTAAGTTAGGGTCACAGAATGTTCAAAGAGCTCTTTCTCAAGTTATTCTTAGGAGGTTAAAAGTAATTTTTCTGACTGGACTTCAGAAACAACTAATCAGATTCATTTTAAAGTAATGTGTGGAATGATATTAATGAATAAGTGCCATGGAAATGTTATAATTAAGGGTAAGAACATTTTCATGGGTATCTTTGAATATCAGTTCTAATCCAACTCTCACTGCCGAGGAACAGAGAAACCTTTTGACTTCAGGTGAGTCTCTTTAGTCTGTGCCAAACTCCTGTTCACATGATGAGGATCATTATACCTGACCTAAGAAAATCTTGGAAACTAAAATGTAATAACAGTGAAGGAGGTAATTTGAAAGTAATTAGTCCTTCTCTTACATAAGATACTATAATAGTTTCATAATATAAAAGGGTATTTTTACACCTTCGAATTGCAAGGACATTAGAGACATGCCAAACTTAAGTTGCTCAAGAGATGCATTTCCCACAATGGACTTTACAGGAATCAAGCAGAAGGATCACAGCTTGGAAAGTACATTCTGGTCCAGCTGAAAGAACGATTCCTGGTTTTTATTTCTTGGATATTCCCATGTGTCATGCTGATAACAGTATATTGTATGGAATTAAAAATAAACAAACCTTTGAAAGCAGTAGAAATCATTATGGATACTGTGACTGTCTTTATTTGAAGATGATTTTAGAAATTTACATAAAGCAAATATTATTTTAAAAAATAAGCAGAAATTTTTAAGCTCTGATTTATTTTTAAAGTACATTATCCACTTATTCTCCACTTAAGTATGTTCTATACTTATTTTTCATTTTACTAACTTTCATCATTTTTTTCATATAATAATATTTTTGTCATATTCTTTCACCTTCTCCAATGCCTCTCAGATACTCCCCATGCTCCTACCTACAGACAGAAACCTGCACGACAGATATGCTGTTGCAGGAGCAGCACAGATGTTATGGGAGTAACCACTCTGTTTATGATTAGAACTTGAGACTGGATCGATCACGGGCCTAGAGGAAACCTACCACTACTATTCTACTAATGGAGTGTAACAGTAAAATGATTCCCAATTGCAAATTTAAGTGGACCACAATGTTGCCAGTTGGTCAAACATCCATTTACATGATTTTTATCAAGGTGTTACTGTGCGGAATTTTTCTTTTAGTTATTCCAGTAAAGCTGAGTATCCTCTTTGCTGCTGTTGGTTCTTAGGCAGTCATTGAAAGCTTGAACTGAACAAAATTCTGAGGAAAGAATTCAATCTTCTTGTTTTTGGGTGGGTTACTGCTTTCCTCACTTCCTGCTCCAATTGCAACATGTTTCTTCCTGGATCTTAGGCATGACAGCCTTTAGCTGGAGCTGTGACATAGAAGTTCCTGGACTCAAACTCATTATGATGGAAGTCTGTCCAACTCTCTCCTTATCCTTCCTCCTTACTTTCCCATATCTCTTTCCTTTCTCCTCCCTCCCTCCCCCCCTCTCTCTTTCTCTCTCTCTCTCACCCTCCCTCCCTCTCTCTCTGATTCTGTTTCTCTACACAATTCTAATTAATAGAATTCATAGATTTCATCATAAAAATGTTCTACAAGAACAAAAATTTCAAGGACTTTTTCTCCCTGAATTATTTTTAGTTTCTGTAATTGACTTTATAAATAAGCCACGGTAACAATGATAATATTTCAAATAATAGTGTGTACAGGTAATCCATGGGTGTGCTGGCTCTAGAATTTTGCAATGACTGAAAGTACACAGGAGTATAAGGACTTCATAGCAGAGGACTGAGAAGGTTACATGTGTGTTATGATTGGGGATTACTGGCTGGGGGAAATTGGAGACACAGTATTGGTGTGGGAGGTTCTTCTGTCTGTATGTTGCTTTTATCAGTTAATGAATAAAGAAACTGGCTTGGCCTATAGCAAGGTAGAATTTAGTTAGGCAGGGAAAACTAAGCTGAATGCTTGGAGAAAGGAGGTGGAGTCAAAGACAAGCCATGGAGTTGCCGCCAGAGATAAACATGCTGAAACCTTGCTGGTAGGCCACAAACCTCCTGGTAAAATATAAAATAATGGAATGGATTAATTCTAGATGTAAGAGCTATCTAGCAATACACTTAAGTAATTGGCCAAGCAGTGATTTAATTAATACAGTTTCTGTGTGGTTATTTTGGGAATCTGGGTGCCTGGGAAATGAACAAGCGGCCTCCTTACTACACACTATCAAAGATTGAACTTTCAGATATAATTGGTTTGGGGATATTGTTGACACTTCTTGACTGTCATTGTTTCTGAAGTGAAAAAGCTAGAGAAGCTAGCAACTTCCAAGAAGCTACCACAGCTGACCTTCAAGAGCACATCAATGCAGAGACTGTGGCTTGGCTTCTAGGCCTGGATGCTGCAAAAAGTCTGCACTAAAGTTCTCTAATTGTATAGGCTATCCATGTGAGTAGTTAGGCTCTCAATGATGATTATCATTATGTATCATAGATATTATTATATCATAAAGATAGCTTATATGAAAAAGGTGAAATTGTACCTGATATATATCAAGAAAGCAAAGAAAATTTCACAGATGTTCCTGACATTCACAATCAAGAGTGTCTCAGTGGAAACTGAGGCACAATATGTGTCTTCTATTCTAGCAAATGGTTAAGATATGTCACTCTGATCTTATTGTAATTATGGCTATATCAACAAATTCCACCTCAAGTCTCCAGTTTAACTGATTTTGCTAGCTGAGTATACGTGGTTTATCCCAGCAGGTAGAATACTAATTCACATTAGCCTCTGTGGAAGAGCAAATGGCACTCAAATGAAAGGGTGATATACTACAGTTATGAGCATCCAACAATAAAATCCCTCTCATTGTGAGTATAAAATGACAAGGTACAGAGACATTGATTATTCAGTTTTTCCTTTGATTTATCACTTGTATTTTTAACTATGTAAGCATTAATGGATTCTTCTATTTTGCTCAAATATGTATTGGCCATATATTACTGACGAGGAACACCCACCTGCAATAGCTCCATAAAAATGATGTGTATGCTATGGAGAAGTAGAATGTTTATTTTTCAAAAGTCATAAAGATTTTTTTAATAATGATAGTTTTTAAAAACTTTGATGAATGCAATGGCATAAAGAATACATATGTCTCAAACATTATACTATATTGTGTGGCTCTAGTGTATATACTTTCAGTGAATAAATGATTCTTGTTTATCTTTTCCACTCCTCTGGCAACTCTCTGAGTTTATGCTCTATGGGCCATTAGGTAACAAATGATATGGCTCATTGCTGTGCACACTGAAGAGCCCTCTACATCTAAGAAGTCTCACAGGTTCTCACCCAACCAATGAGGGTCAGAGATGAGTATTTTTATCATTTTAAAGGGAGTTTTCAGGTTCATTGAGTAAAGAGGTAATATAATCTATTTTTTACAAGTCAATTTGTTTGAGCCTCCACAGAACTAATGGAATCTCTCATCTGCATCTCAGAAACCTCAACCATGAGAGTCTTGATGTTTGATTGAAAGTCAGACCCCAGCCCTCTGACAACCCTATATCCAAGAAGTCTGGGATGATTGGAAGTGTCACCCCAACTCCTGGCTTGAGAGTTGCCTTGGTCCAGACTCCAACTCCCAGCCTGCCAAGCGCTGACCCCTCCCTGGGAAGAGTCAGAACCACTCCCACACGCTATTTAGGTGGCTGCCCAGAGAAGGAACACATGGTCTCCTGGGTTTGCGTGGGCTCCTCTCCCTGCCATGCTGTCCTGGTCCACCTGGGAGTGCGGCATTCAAGAAGCAACTAATCCTAGGATTTACTTAAACATATGGTATGCAATATGTTTTGCATATAAAATAAAGTACTCATTCAGTGTTTTCATAATCATTACTTTCCATCATCCAGTTCTCACACTCTACCTACTCCATCTTCTAGAATGTATTGTAAGCCCTGCAGGAGGTCATCTAGATGTCCTATTTAGAGCTGAGCTCCGAAAGTCATTTATTCCCAGTACTTTGATCTATTATGCCTCTGCATTCACTGTTGTTCAGTGCGAAAGGAAACTTTGATGACTGAGGTTGAGAGTGACACTAATCTATGAGTAAATCATAGATATTTAGAGAGCAGTTTGACAACAAGACATCTATTTAGCAAAACATTAGTAGGTCCTACCCTAGGACTGAAGACTTCCCCAGACATGGGCTTTTGATGAGAATATAATACAGGCATGAATTCCTTCTTGTGGAGCTGGTCTCAAACCTAATCAGAAAGTGCTTTCTTATACACATAACTGCCTTGCCTATATTGCCCCAGTGGGTATCTCTAGCCTGGCAATCTAGCCTGGCAAACATGCTGGGTATATAACTGATAAGATTGTTGATGACTTTTCTCTCTCAGCAAACAGCAAAGAACACAGTGGCACCATGAAATATAGCCACTGGGGGTGCATTTCCAATTTAGTTCTAGCTAAATTTCTATATTTTTTGTAACTGAAATGTGTATCTTCAGGAACAGAATCTGAACATTCAGTTGTGGTGAAACACCATGAACAATGACAATAACTTACATAGTCTTAGGGGTCTATGGGGCCTTCCTGATCAACAACTCATAGAGAACTATACCATCCCCAGTGCTGAAATTGATCTAGTATTCTTTACTCACTTATTTATATGTGTATTTATGTTTTCCTCTTAGTTCTAATATGTGCTCAGCAAATTCAGCTTTGAAATCTACCATGAATTTTTCTTGGTAAGGTTGTATCAATTGTATAATGCATACACAGGATTAAAAAAAATGTTTTCTTTAACTACATTTTATTTAACTATAGGCTGTCTTTATCATAATTTAGTTTTTATGTTATTTTTAGGTTTAGCATAGGTAGTAAGCAAGTTTATGAAAATAATTTGAAAACTTCTTAGTTCTTCATCTCTAGAATTGTCATGAACCACCTTTTTGGGTGGGCTTCTGCTGTGGTCCTAGTCATGGTGGGTTTGAACATTCCAGGGTAGGGGTGTGAGGACTAGAAATGATAGGTAGGAGGAACAGAAATAAGAAAGAAACACAAAGACAGAGGATAGTGTCAGAAGGAAACTCAGTGTCTTCTGCATATTAAATTCACTTGTGTTTATTTTCCTTACATTTTTATACCCAATACAAAAAGGGGGGAATAAGGCAAAAGACTGCTTTAATATGATACAAAGAACAACCAAAACAGTCACTTGCTTCAATACTTAAGATATCAAACCATTATTTCTTGATAAAAAGTATTTGCTGTTTGGGTAGTGAATGAACCTTAGATCAAGTAGGCTGCCAGTCCCTAAGTCAAACTGCCTATTTCAAAAGAAGGATCAGAAGTGTGCTTGAATTCTTTATTCAGGGAGGAGCAGATCTACCTCTATGGGTCATCTTGATATCCAAAACACCAAGTAACCACACCCTATATCAGGATATCTTGTTTAGTAGCCATACTTGTTATCAACAACTTTGAAAGAGCAAAAATAAGCTCAAACTTTCTACCTTCAGACAAGGTGGAATTGGCTCACATTTTTGTATGTGCCCTGACATAGAATAGATTACTAGTTAAGAATACACACAACACATACATAAACACAACATAAACACACACTATAGACATACACAACACAAAATACACATATGCAAAAATACACACTCAAACATACATATACACACTCAGAAAATATACACATGCACACAAAAACTAACTGGTAAACATAAACCACTCTCTATTGTGCTATGTATAAATTAGTGTACCTAAAACATGGGAGGTGAGCTGAGGATAGAGCAAAGCCTTTCCTGGGGAAAGAAAGGAATTAAAATGAGTGTAGTTTATTTAACTGAATGGGGGAAGTACCAAAAGAAATTTGTAACTTTCTCCTGCACTAGAATTTTTGCACTGAGCATGAATCTACATAGGCTTTCTTGTTTGTCTTCCCAAGACAGGCTCCAATGTAACTCTTATACATGATGTTTCTGACATGGTGCATCTCCTTACTACTCTATGCTTATGTTGCTGCAAATCAACACCATTAGAAACTTTGATTATTATTCTGACATCAATAGTTGCCTTATTAACTTCATTATTGTTATGTTTTTTTCTGAATAGTGTATTTTATTCAAATGATGAGCTAATGGTGAGCATATTGGGTATGCAACAGCTTGAATCAATTATTTAGATGAAATTTCTCAATTACTATTACATCTGATCCTATATATTTTCCTATTTTGTACTTTTATGCTTAGTTATATTATAACTAATATATGGATAATATATGGATATTGAATAACATCCCAGGAAAATTTAATTATCAGACAATATAATGAAATATGTACTTCAGTGCATATGAGCCTATGAGACTAATAAACATATTTTAGAAAAATTCAAATGACATGAAATAAAAACAAATGTATCTCCAGTCACTTTCAATCTAAAGGTATTAACTTTGTTTGTGTGTGTGTGTGTGTGTGTGTGTGTGTGTGTGTGTGATGTATGTGTTGGGAATTGAACCAAGAACCTCATGTATGATTTTTGTGTATTCTACCACTTAGATACTTGCCTTAGATATATATTTTTAAAAAATACTCATACTTAGTCTCATATCACTTCAATCCCTGCAAACTACTTTTCATTAGGAATGATATTATTAGACATGAGAACTGGGAGTGTTACCAGGTAATCAGAAACATACATAATATTTGTAATGTTTTACTTAAGGATTTGGATTTCATTTTTAATATAATCTATAGAACCTACATTGTCAGACATTTTCTTTAAACAAACTTTAGTATTTGCCTCCTTGGTTGTGAAATACATTCTCTTGTCAAGAGAAAGAAAGAAAGCCTATGGAAAAATTTGGTGATTAGGAGGGACAGATGCCAACTTAGAATTTTAAGATTATTAACAAACAGAATTAATGCCAGGAAGACAATGTGTGTAATCACCAATTGCTTTAGATTTAAATTAAAATAACAAACCAGAAGTGAGTCTTACTGTTGACTAGATTAATTTTTGCGTTAAATCTGGAATATCTGGAGAGTAGTGTCATTTAGAGAAACAGGAAGCTGAAACTCAAGTATAAAAAGATTTTGTCTTCAGTCTGCTTATTTACAAAGGCAATTTAAAAGCGTCACACTTCAAATTTAGAGCATGGTACTGTTTTGATTTAATCTTTGTTTGTGTCTTCAGGACTGGGGACAATGTTAGTATAGTGTGACAATTTAGAGTACATATTGGCTTGACCAGTGGAACCTTAGGAGAGACCTTTCTGAAAGAGCAGCTATTAGCTCTCCCTGTGAATGCTAAAATGACGAGTGTAGAGTGTTTGGTCCGTTGCTGGCAAGCTATTTAGTGCCTTCCAACAATGAATTCTCCAAGATGACAATAAGATCTGTCAGTGGTAACTGCTTGACAGCTGAAGAGAGAAAGGAACAAGGAGACTGAGTGAAGCTGCACTGCAGCCCATCCTCTAAAGGCTCAGAGGAAGGATGCTGCCTAATGACAGCTGAGCAAGTCACCAGACATGTCACAGGCAAGACAGGCAGTTCAGAGTCAAGATAATGTTTCACATCGGAGTGGAAGAAGCTCCTCCAACTAAAGTTTTTAAATGTCTTATTGGAACCCACGTAGCTGTTAAGGGCGCAGGAAGTCCAATGCAGTGTGTGGCTTGCATACATTTAAATTACGGAAGCAGCAAAGTTCCTATTTGGAGATAGGGACAAGGCTAAGGAAATGGGAAGAAAGACAGAAAACATCCTTAAAACATTGCTTGAGCACACATTTGAAACTGTGTACTCTTATGGAAATGTGACCCAGGGTTAAAGGTGCTCTGTCTTAGGTTGATTATGGACAAATCATGTGTATCTCTACCTTGGGTGCTTCAAGTTGAAAAAGACACACCTTCATTTCAACAACCTCTTTCTCCAATACATGCCCTCTCTCTATGACCTTTAGGCCAAAAAAAATCAGGAAATCCTCATAGGCAGGGGAAGAAATGACTGTTAGAATATGTCACAGTATGTGAAAAACCCTTGTATTCAGTAATGAAGCCATTGGAAGACAAGGACAATTTGCGGGCAGCATTTGCTTAGTAATTGTCTGAAATGGCTAAGCAATTGAGAGTTATTCTCATATCAATTTACAGATCCTTGTATGGCCATTGTATATGTAATGAAATTGTCACTATAGATTATTACTTCATATGTTGACAGATGTTTTAAACAAGTTTCTTTTGAAAAGTTGAATGCACATGTGGGGTATGGGTGTGTGTTTGCGTATGTGTGTGTGTGTTTGTGTGTGAGGGGGGGCGAGAGAGAGCGAGAGGAAAACAGATATATATGATATGTGTGTTACAACACACATGTGGAAGGCAGAGGAAAACTTTGTGTTGTCCTTATTTCTTATTCAAGAGAAGGCACTATTTATTGTTTGCTGCTGCATGTGCCAGGCTCTCTGGTTTACCAGCATCCAGGAATCCATCTTCATGTCCCCACACTAGAAGTGGAGGGATTTAGACATGTGCATGTGTGCCTGACTTTACCTGGTTCTGAGAACTGAGGTCCTTACATTTGCGAGGCAAACACAGTCATCTCTTCAGCCCTTGAAAACTTACTATATAAGCTTTGAATGATGCCTGTACCCAAGGAAGGATACTAGGAAGTGCAATATGGAGGGTGAGAAAACATTAGAAGGTTTTATTTTCTTAATAACAAATAACAAATTGATTTTCATATTTTGATGGTAAGTTGATACTTGCTCCTTCAGTCAACTTTATGTCAACAAAAGGACTTTGTGTATAATGTATGAAAAACTGATGAAATATTGGGAACCACTGAAATTTATATATGTAAACAGTATCAGCATTCTTTTTAAATTATGAATCTCAATCTTGGACACCATTAACATTTTCCACTGTCACATATTGGAACTGGATAATGAATATTTCATGACCGGTGTCTTTACCACTCAATATAGATTTTAATGATCTTTGATTAAATAACATTGTCAGGCCAAGAAGATTGCTCACTGAAGAACTTCTCTTGTTCAAGGAAATAAAAACAAACAAAACAAAATGAGTAAGAAAACTTTCTCCAAAAGTGTCTATTTCTACATTAAATTCTGTTGACCTGTTACTTTAGGTGCTGCCTTTTGTCTGGGACGTCTTACATCCAGTAAGTTAGAAATACTTATTTAAATGTTAGCAGTACCAATAGCCTTCCAGTTTCTGATACATTTCTTTATCTGATACATTAGACTTTAATGTATTTAACTGCAGAAATTGCTTTAAAAATTCTCTCATGCAGTAATATTCCCTTTCAACTTTTGGTGCAGTAGTTTCCCGGTTATTAATGTGAGAATTACAACTCCAACAGAAACTTAGTACATTAAAAATTATCTCATTCATCCCCCACAAGTGTTCTTTACAAATAGAAAACCTGTATATACCTGTCTTTCATTCTCAGAGAAAAATAATTTAACTTCCCAAAGAGATGATCTGCTTTCAAGTCTCATAACCCTGGGTTGAAAATTTAATTGCTATGAGAATATTGAAGTCAATGTTATAATAAAGATTCTTACCTATAACTTAATAGTAAAGATAGCTCTAGACTGACTGCTTAAAGGGCCTCAGTAGGCCCTTGGTAACTCTTGCCCTTTAAAATCTGCAGATTCCCACCCAGTTTGCCTTGATGGGCCCTCAGTAGGTAGAATGCCCTAGAATTCGTGGCTTATAGCTCAGGAACCTTGCTTGTGCAGTTGCTGAAGTCTCACAAAGGCAAAGCTAATGTTTATTATTCCAAAAATAAATCACAGTCATAATTAGAGTTTCATGGTAGTTATGGAGAGAGATTAGAACAAAACAGGCCAATGGGAGGGCTCATTTATGACTGACATAGCCCCAATTGCTTAGGTGGTTAGAACCTCACTATACACTCTCCTTTATAGACTTGACTCAGAAAAAGAGCTGTGGTTTAGATTTCAAGACAGGGTTTAAATCCATGTTAAACTATGGAGTTTTCAAGGATATAGAAGGTCTTTTGTAATTACCTAATCGATTCTCTTCCTTATATGAATGAATTATAATTCAAAGAAGGAAATCTTGAGTTTATAATTACAGTATTTTTATAAATAAGGGCATGGAAATCTAACTTTATGAAATGCAATTTTATATATGAATAAAAACATTATCTGAAAGATAGCTGTTATGGAAATCTCCGAGATGGGAGAACAAAGAATGATAAAATTCCTCCAAAGATGAAGACTGTATTCAAAACTTGCAAATAGATTGTTAATATCAGTTCATAAAAGTGTGGGGGAGACTGGCAAGTAACCACGACAAGAAAATAAAATGCAATTCAGGAATCCATTATATGAGGATAACAATGAACAAAATCAAATTTTGGTACAAAGACGGGACAGCATAGAAATAAAGTAATTGGAGTTGTGCACAGAAAGCTTACCCAAGGGATGCAAACAGATCTAAGCAAGGATAAAAATCAACTATACCGATCTTAATAACTCTTATTGTCAATGGAAGTGGAGTCCCAAAAGAGATACTAGGAAGTTGAACAATTCATTGGCTGGTGATAGAAGAAAATAAAATGTGAAAACAGCTAGATAGGGACTCTGATGTTATTTTAAAGCTAATGCTCTATGAAAAGGAGCAGGGAAACGAGCATCCCAGACCTTGCTGTAATAACCAAAGTTCAGAAAAGTTGGGACGAAAATCCGATGCTTCTTCTTCATATTCTATACACAGAGGAGGCAATCTGCCCAGAAATCTTTATAGCAGGTTCAACACTGAACTTTAAAAACCAGATGAACTCAAAAACATCATTAACACAAAGATGAATAAATATATAATTTATGTTGGAGGCTTATGCTTTTAAGTGGGAGAAGGAAAAGCGAAAACCAAAACACACAAGGGGGCCCTTTACAAAGGCTGCTGGGCACAACAGTAATGCCTTCATTTGAAATGCCTTGTTTCTCTTTCTATAAGGCATTTTTATATTTCAAAAGGTCATAGTTTTATTAGCTCCTTTTCTTTGCTCCCTGTAAGCTTTGACCTTTGCTTCTGCTTCATACCTACCCCATGTCACACTGTCAGACCATCATTGCATTTCTTTGACCGCCTACTCTATTTGGGGGATTGAAAGTCTTAGGTTTCAATTCTTTAACCACATACCTCACCCCATAGACTTACTAATATCCACTCTGGCCTTTCCTATAGTACTGAAGGCTTGCCTGACAGTGCTTTAATGCCAGCTCTCTCATGACACTGGCTACATCTTCACTCATAATCCTCGCTTATTATAAGAGCTAGGTTTATAGAAAGACCAATACGGACTTATGAGTTCACCAGATATTGCAAAATCTTAGAAATAGTTCTCCCTTTTATTTCAGGCTTTTAATATCTACCCCTCCCATTTTTTAAAGAAGTTCTGCTTGAGATTATAAATAGTTTCTCTTATTTTTGAGATGAGAACATTTGGAGGTGCTGCCAGTTTCCAACTTTTATGGAGAATAGGAGCCTGTGGGAGATTGCTTACTACAAGTTTGTAAGCTTCTCCTTGGTGAAGATTGGCTCCTCAGATAAAGCAGCCTGAGGCCAATCCCAGGAACTAAAACAGCAGAAGGAGAGGACCAAATGGCTCCAGTTCTAGTTCCATGCTTCTGTCTCCACACATGCAACACTGCTCTTCGGTGTGCATACTTAAGATAATAAATAGCATAACTTCCTGCCATGATGACATAAGGCAATGACTGTCTCTGCCTAAATCTCCTTGATAGTTGGTCTCGGCCTTCAACACTCTTAGTGCTTTGTTCCGTGGAACTTAAATTAAAGTGAGTTCTGGACTTTAACTAATAATAACATTGAATAAAATTTTGTTGTCTACTTAATGTTATGTAGAACATTTTTGGTTTTGACAAGATTGTTTCATGTTGTTTCCAACACTCCCATCTCCTCAAATATAAGAACACCTAATTCACATATGTATCCTGAATGTCTCTATAGTCTTTTAATATTAATTTATCTTTTCTTTTAATATTTAACGAATAAAAATTGCTCATCATCACATTCTAGTTTCTTACTTGCCATTTTCTCAAATTACTGAGCCATATTTATCGTACTGTAATTTTCTAGTTAATAATACAGACACGTAAAGAGTAAAAGTCATGAGTTTAATAAACACTGTCTTGTACTTGAACTGTTGTGATATTGTTATCTTTGAATATTTCTTCTCTGAAACTGTTTTCTTCTTACTTTTGTGAATAACATGGCTCTCTCTTTTCTCCTTACAGATTATACTTGTTGTTCTTTTTTTATGGACATTCTTACTTGCACTTATGTATGCTTTGGGTACTACAGCTTCTGTTTTTTTTAATTTTATTTTATATTTTTATTTTAAATTTTTTATTCATTTTACATACCATCTACCATTCACATTCACCCTCCCTTTCCTTCTCCTGTTCATCTCTCCTCCTCAACCTATATCCCCTCATCCATTCCTCAGAAAGGGTAGGGACTCCCATGGGAAGTCAATAAAACCTGGCACATTAAGTTGAGGCAGAATCAACCCCCTCTCTACTTCACCAACATAGGGAATGAGCACAGCTGGGGAGCTTGCATGGGACCCAACTAGGCTAAACAGTTGTGTAGCTTGTTCTGTTTGAGGGGACCCTGGCAGTGGAACCTGGGTCAATCCTGATGCATGAGCTGGCTTTTTGGAGTTTCTGTTTAAGTACTTCTCTTCATTCACCTTCAATTCCTGAAGAGGGCACAAAGACCTGCATAGTCTTTGGTGATGTCCTTTTGAGCAGCTGGTCTCTACCTTCTTCCCTACTTTGTATATCAAAACAATCAATTGGCCTTGCTTGTAAAGTCTTTTCTGAATTAGCATGTCTCTGCTCTCTTGCTGACACTTAACCCATTCCCTCTTTTTCATGATCAATCTCTACTAGAGATTTGTGTAGATGGAACGGCAGGCTGTGTCCTGCACCCGGCTAGCTTTACTCAAAATAATTATATGGAAACTGTTTTCTTTTAAAACACTGCCTGGCCCCTGGCCCATTATCTGTAGCTTCTTATTGGTTGATTCTCATATCTTGCTTTAACCCATATTTAGTAATTTATATAGCACCACAAGGGGTGGCTTACCAGGAGAGGACTTAACCTGCATCCATCTCAGAGAGGAGAAGCATGGCGACTCACTATGGCAACTGCCTGAAGCGTCTCCCCATCTCTGCTTCCTTTCTCCCACAATTCTGTTCTGTCTACTCTGCCTACCTAATTTTCTGTCTCTTAAAGGGTCAAGGCAGTTTCTTTATTAATAATGAAAGTAACACATAGACACTCCTCCATCAGATTTGTACCTATTTATATTTCTTTTCCCCTACATTACATTTTTCTCCATTTTTACAACACTCTATCCACTTGTTTATATTACTTTTGCATTATCTGTTTTAATCATTTCAGCAGCAAGGCAAAGGGCATTCTTCAGCACACACAGAAAATAAGTAACTATGACCATAAACCTGTCAGTCTTCCAAATTATGTCAGTTGCTGTTCTTTTTCCATAGTTTATCAATATTGGAACAGTTCTCTTCCAAATACAACAGCTCAACTATTGCACTGTCTAGGAAGTCTCCATTACTTGTTGGGACTCAATTCTTACATTATTACTACTAGAAGTTTATCCCAAGTTCCACACTCTCTTGCTTAATGATTGTCCTATACAGAGCCTGACACAAACGGGATTTCAACATTAATGGATTCACATTGATAGAACTATGAAATTTCATGTCATCTACTTTGCAAAATCACCATTTAGCAGTATTTTAAATTATATAACGGGAAAAATAGGAAGACAAAGAAAAAGAAAAGAAAAGAAAAGCTTTAGAAGGATTGCATACAGAGCTTTTTCTTTCTGAGTTAGGAAGGCATATCATGGAGCTTCACTTAATAGGTATGTCTGTGAAATGTTCTATAATAAATAAATAGCTAAAGAATGAATGCTTACATACATGCTGTATGGAATGCACACTGGGTTTTAGTTCCCCCAATATTTTTAAATGATTATACAAGATCTTTAATTCAAGGTAGAAATAATTCAATGAGAAAATAAATAGTAGATTTCTCTATCCTCTTTAAGTTCTAATATATTTCTGCATATACATTTTTGTTTTTGCAGTCAAAGTTTTACATATTGCATATTTCTATACATTTTAGATTAACTTTTGACATGAGCCAGGTTTTATCTGGCAGGAGAATAGATATGCCAAGTTAGTGATTTTATACAAATTAGATCATATTATGGGTTGACAGATGCTAATTAATTGAACAGAAGTCTGTAGACACAGTGGTTTATGTACAATACTGTCACAGTGCATTAAAAATGTACCCTTGAATATCATTTGCTGAATATTTACCATGCATCAATTCCTTTTCCAAGTATTTTGCATGAATTAATGTGTCTAATCCTCAGAGTACTCCCTCAAGATAGGTATTTTTTTCTGAAGTTTTAGTATAATGAATAAGTTCACACAGAGAGAAAATGTCACGTAGAATCCCTATAATTTACAGAAACCTATAATATTACCCCACCATTTTTCCTACATCTACCTGAATTTTGTTCAAACAGTAATAGAGTTTTATATATATATATATATATATATATATATATATATATATATATCACTTATGTATACTGTACTGGCTGATTTTGTGTATCAACTTGACACAAACTGGAGTCATTGGAGAGGAAGGAGCCTCAGTTTAGGAAATGTCTTCAGGAAATCCAGATATAGGGCATTTCCTAAATTAGCGATCAATGGAGGAGAGGCCAGGCTATGGTGGGTGGTGCCATCACTGGGCTGCTGGTCCTGGGTTCTATATAAAGGTGGGCTGAGCAAGCAAGGTGAAGCAAACCAGTAAGCAGCTCCCCTCCAAGACCCCTGCATCAGTTCCTGCTTTCAGAATCTTGGCCTCTTTAAGTTCTAGTCCTGAAATCCATCAGTGATGAACAAGAATGCTGAAGTATCCCTCTAATAAACCCCTTTCTCCCCAACTTGCTCTTTGGTCATGGTGTTTTTGTCACAGAAATAAAATCCCTTACCAAGAAACAGCAACAGTTCTCAGAACGTGTCTTATTTTCATATCTGTTTTCTTTCTTCACACATATTCCCATCCTCTGTCCTCATTCCACTTCCTCATCTTTACTCCTGAGATGTTTTCTAAATGTTGAGTTGTAGTAGTGTCGTTATAAATGCTGACCACTTTATGATATTTATCGTGTGTCCCTAGTATTATCAGTCCTTTGAAATATTATCTTATAAAGCCCTGTAACATATGAATTGACATATGATGGTGCTGATTTTAAAGATGAAGGAATAGACACATCAGAAGTGGTAAATCTGGGATCTGACTTTGAGTAATTCATTTTGACTCCAGAGTCATTCTGGTTTTTTTTTTTGGCTGTGTTGACATAGCTCACTGACCTTCAAAACCTGTCATTTAAATTGTACTTAATCTCTTGAATTATAATAAAATTTTTATTATTATTTTTGTTCTATTACCATGCAAAAAATTATTTTAAACTGTTTTATGAATTAATTATTCCCATTTCATAACTGGAAAATTCAAATATACATGAAAACAAAAAGCATGGTTTTACCGATTATTTTTCTCATCTCACCTTTCTTGATAATTTAACAATTGCAAATATTTTTCTGAAAATTCCTGGATATCCTTCAGTTTG
Source organism: Arvicola amphibius (assembly GCF_903992535.2). Taxonomy (NCBI): domain Eukaryota; kingdom Metazoa; phylum Chordata; class Mammalia; order Rodentia; family Cricetidae; genus Arvicola; species Arvicola amphibius. The sequence continues at coordinate 71,839,974 of NC_052058.2, forward strand.
CATCAACATCATCCATCAACCCTATAGAAACCCTTTTCTGAAGTAGCTGTAAATTTTTTCTTTACTTAAGAGGAAATGTCAACTTAAATACTTAGAGTACTTGCCCAATTTCACATTATCAGGTTTTGTTGCCTGAGCTGACAGTAGAAGGGAGCATTATATAATCATTAATTGAGCTCTGTCAACTCCGCATACACAGTGACCTTGCCTGTGTCACTGAGCCTTGCAAAGTTGTTTATGTGTATTTGTATTAAACAATAACCGCAGCATGTTCTGGTGGCCACTTATCTTGTTTACATTTTATGTACCAGAAACAAAGACAGAAAACATGAAAAAAAAACATTAATTTTAAATGAACACATTTTACCTACTGATTAGTTGAAGGAACAAGATTTTAGTACATTTGGTTTGTTTCTGGACAGCAAACAATTGTCAATTTATTATCAATTATTTCTTTTGTATTTTCTGAATAAAACATGAATTCATAAAAGAAGGCTTGTGTAATGACACTTAAAAATCCTACGTAGTAAGAGATAGTGATGGATCGTGGTGGAAAGATTGCTTCATTTAAAAACATTTTCTAAAAATTTTGCACTCTCTCTTCTCCCTCCCTCTTCTCCCCCTCTCTCTTTGTATCTCTCTCTCTCCCTTCCCCTCTCTGTCTGTCTCTGTCTCTCTCTCTCTCTCTCTTTCTCTCTCTTTCTATCCATGTACATATATGCACACACACATATTTCACCATATGAAGCATAGGATTCATTATGAATGTAAAGAAATGTGATGCTGTAATTAATAATTTAAAATTTTCAGTAAAGAAAAAACTATATATTCAGTGATTGTAAAAGTTGTCTCTGTCTCTTTCAGTGTGTGTGTGGGTGTTTGTGTGTTTGTGTGTGTGTGTGTGTGTGTGTGTGTGTGTGTGTAGGAGCAGGGCATGCCTGCTCATGTTCAAGAAAATTAAGTAAAGTAACAAGGTCAGGAGCCGCAGATGAATCCTAGCTGCTCCTTTAGGAAGAGAATGTCAAGTGAGTATTTGGCAGGAAGCCCAGAAACCCGAGGCTGACACTTAGCATTATTTCATAACAAGTCTAAAATGCTGACATGGATGAGAGTCCTCCACAGGTGCGGAAGGTGCAGGCACTCAGTGCCTGCCGCTGTTAGTGTGTCTGTGATCCTTGCACCGCAGCAGGGTATGACATGAAAGGGTGACAAGAAAGGACAGACGGAAAACACGATGTTTCTGTTTACTACTTGCTACCTTGAGCTTCTGAGCAATAATTATTTTGTCCTGCTGTTTGTTTTTAAACAATTTTTCTGAGCTTCCTTTCTTTTTTTTAAGCTAGTACTTCCACTCCTTGTTCGTAATGTCAAAGCCCCCACTGCTTTCTCTGCAGACAAGGTGAGACACTATTTTCAAATAGATACATGTTCTTTGTTTCCCCTTTTTAACTGGACATTCCGTTTTCATTGAGATACCTAGTAATTTTATTTTCTCCCTATGGGTTCTCTTCCACTCTGTAAATTACATTTTCTAAATTTAACTGTTTGCATACCTATTTCTCTAAACTTAGTCTCATCTCACGAGAGATGTCAATGAACTGATATGCTTGCCTACATGTTCACTGGTGTTTTTCCTGAATGTTTCCTTTCTATAGAAGAAACTTACAACACTAACTAGCAGAATTGGTTATATTTTGGGGATTTTTTTTATTCAGTCCACAACATTTTGTTTGTTCAAACCCTAAGGATGCAATAGTGGCCAAAAAAAAAAAAAAAACCTTGGAGGAAACCACCAGAACTTTAAGACATTTTCAGCAAGAGGAAAATCATGTCTGGTACTTAAAATCTAGCAAATCACCCAGGGTTAGTAAAGTCATAGATCTTGGCAAAGAACTACAACTACTATTTAAATAAAACAGTAGAATCACTAACTACATTTTAATTATTTCCCCCTATACACACAGAATAAATGTAATCCTTGTATTTCTTATTTATCTGGTGTTTGTTATAGTTAAGCTTTCTAATACATCAATAAGATTATAATCTGTTTTTATAAATGATTACAGTGGTAACTTGAAATTAATTAGTTGCCATACACTCATAGGGAACAGCACTTGTGGTTTTGTTGGAGTGGGTGTGGCCTTGCTGGAGCAAGTGTGCCATTGTGGAGGCTGGCTTTGAGGTCTCATAAGCTCAAATCACACTCAGTATCTCAGTCCACTTCCTCTTGCTTTCTGATCAAGATGTACTCAGCACCATGTCTGCCTGTATACCTTCATGTCCCACCATGATGATAATGGACTAAAACTCTAAAAATGTAAGCAAATCCAAATTAAATGATCTTTCTTTATAAGACTTTCCATGGTCATGTTTTCTCTTCCCAGTAATAAAAACCCTAACTAGGACAATTACATGTTAAAATTTGTTACATACTTGATTTTAAAATATTACTTCATTGCTGGCATTAGAAAAACCTCTATTTACAATCTAGATTCTCCCATTTTACTTGTTGCAGTATTTTAGAAAAGATTCCTTAATATTAAAAAGAAAAACTCAAATGCTCTCCCAATTTGTATTAGAACAATCCCACAAATTTGCCTCTATATACACCTGATAGGCTTATCATACTTTTCACATGGATCTAATTAGGAAAAGATTCAGTTACATGCCATTTAAGATAAGCTAAGGCCAAATTTACATTCAAAATAGAATGTTCCTGAAAAAAATTCTAAATACTTTTTTCTGGTTTAGCTTTTCCCATAAAAAAACACCTACTGACATTTTCCAGGTCTGTCTTGCTCCTTTTAGAAAACATAGAAATTTAGTTCTATTATCCCTCGTGGATCTAATTAACCTATGATGGCATCTGGAGTGATTTATCTAGGTATTTGTCTATCCATCAAGTGATTTATGTAGGACACATGTAGTCACCATGCAGACCTGAAACTGGAATCTCATCATTGGGGTGATCACTACTAGATCTTGTCTACATTTTTCAATTGGATTTTAGCTTTTCTGAAGGAATAAAATACTCATTGTAAGATGTTTTTACATGTGTGTACATGATAAGTGGATCTCTGACTTTCTTCAGTCAGGAAAAGTCATTAGCTTTCACTATGTTTTCTGAATATGAAGGCATCCACATAGCATATATGCATTAAAAGTAAATGTTGTTCCAGTTTTGAATCCTCCTCTTTGCACTTCCTGTGTTTCTAACCAAATCCTCAGACCCTTCCTCCCGGTTTGTGTATCTGACTTCCGGACTCTAGCTCTATTTACCACTGTATCACTGTATCCCTATTTCGGTGCTGGCCATATGGTACACACAAGATGAACATTTCTGAAAATCTAGATGTTGTAGAAAACAGTGGAACACCTTATTAAGTGAATTTCTAAGAGATAACAAAACTTGATCTCTTTGGTTTAAATATTTTCTTTAAAGTTTTGGATCTAACTCATTAGGTTCTAACACATTTTTATTATGTATTCATAATGCTTAACTGCTTTCTTCATCTATTATAGCTGCGGAGATATTGTAAAACATAAATAAATTTTTTCATAGTCTTTATATTGTCTTCTAATTATATCTATAAACAATTTATATTTAAAAATTAAATTATAATTATAGATATAATTTAATGCTGCAAAGAGTTTAGCGGAATGTAGATATTTAGACAATTTACTATCACTTGAAGATTGTTTTTCAAATAATTTGATACTGTAAACAAAACTGTTTTGAAGTTGTCTGAAGAGGTTTCTCCTCCAGGGTATTGGCATATAACTGACACCATACTTGTTGAATATATTAACCCATAATTAAACATTCTTATGTTTTCCTTTCTAGCTAAATGAACCAAAACCTTTCTTGATCCAATTAAGAAGGATGTCTGAAAGGCTTTTAATAACAGTAGATATCTTTTGGTATTATTATATCGATCACATTTTATCAAAAAGCAAGTTTAAAAAAAATCTCTAATTTTTTTGGAATGATTTTTCAGAGTTCTGGTGTGTCCCTAGATTAACTGTGGTGACATCACAGTGAAGGAAGAGTTGAAGTTATGCAATGCTTTCTGTTTGTGTGAGATCCTGTGCATTTGTACAACCCTGTGCACATAGGGAACTCAGGATGTCCTACTTTGTCACTCTCTGATTTATTTTCTTGAGGTACTGTTTCTTAGTAAATCTCACAACCAGGACATCCCAATGATCCTCTAGAACTTTACCCCTCCCCTTAGCTTGAGGGCTAGTTGTAGTTATCTTTTTCAATGTGGGGATTTGAACTCTGACCCATAGGTTTTCATGGCAAATACTCTTAAACTCTGAAAAAAAATTCCAGCACCTACAATAATTTTTCTATGAAGTTATAAAATTAATTGATTATTTTTCTGTTTTATGAGCTAAAATCTTGTTTAGTCATTGGCAGTAGCTTCACGGTTTGAGAATCACAATATCTTGTGACCACTTGGTGTCTTGAATTAGTATTTCAAGTATTTGTTTAATTATTCAGTTTTATTCTGTATTGGATGACTAGGCGTTATCTTTGCTTAATTCATCTCAGTTATTTTTTCAAACTTATTTAAGAAACATACTCAGTGTTAAAATATATTCGAATCTCAATTATCTCTGCTGATGCCCTTAAGTGTCACCTGAAAAAAATCTATTGTCAAAGTGGTAGTTTAATTGGGAAAGGGAAATATAAAATTACCACACTTGACAACAGTTAGAATCAATATTGACACATGTAGTGTCATTGGTACTATAGTCACATACAATGTTTCTTAGTTGTTTACAGTATGTTTTCACTTAGGCACCTGAACAAACTGGAAAACTGCACAAAACTGAAGTATCTACAAGGGACAACATTACGTATAGATGAAATAATTCCTCAGTAAAGCTATTATTCTTATGAGCAAATGGCCTCCTCTATTCCAGTGTGACTCAATCCACAACAACTTTTGCTTAGCTTCTTATTCAGTATTTTAAAAACAAGACTAATCCTGGGGAATGAATATATATATATATATATATATATATATATATATATATATATATATATATATTCACCTTGGTCTTTTTCTAGTCATGCTATTTTCTTGAGTTTTTAAAGATACTTTTATTTCAAAAGGAATTTTAAAATACATTTAGCATAGTTCCTGTAAGTGATCACTGTTTTAAAAGACAGACTTTTCAATTGAGTTGCAGATGAAATGGGATTGACCAGCTTCCACTTAATGACATTCACACAAAAAGAGGGCTCTAACCTCAGAAGATAAAAGCTGTAGTGAAGATGATTGAAGTTAAAACATTCTGAAAGATGTGTACACAGAAACTTCAGATCTCTTCATTTGATCTCCAATTACAGGAATAGAGGTTTCCTTTCACCCTTGAAAGTGATTATAAACATATGAAAGCCTTTTCCCAGAAAGGTGGTGTTGTTGAAATATATAGATTAGTTTAGATAAATTAATCAATAAATGTTACATGTCAGCTTGTCAAAGAAAATTAGAGATCTTCAATGTAACATCTTGAGAGACCACTTACTGGAATGCACAAGTGATTGATCTGCTCCAGGATGACATTTTTCTCATATTTTCTCACTTTTACTGGTAATAGAGACATTTAATGTTTCTTGTCAATTTGTTCCAATAATTGAATAGCTGCAAATTATTAGTTACATTGCCAGAAATCATAAGCTTAGTTTCTTCCCTCCTAAATCAACATTCAGAGAACAGTGAAGACCCAGTGAGTTTTGAAGTTCATAGAAGGCAAATAGCTCCTGCCTTGAGTCATTATAATTTTGGTAGGAGCTAGAATTTTATTTAGTTAAAATTGGACCTGACCTCTTTGGAGAAAATCCTTCCACCTCTCTTGTTCTCATTCATTCAGCATGATGTCCTGTTTCATTTTTGTCTCTTCCGTTTTAACACAAACTGTTTTGCGTGTGTCTTTCAAGAAACAGAGAGACTTCGAATTTATCATTTTTTATCACTTCTGGTAACAATGTTTCCAGTATGTGTGTGGGCACACACCCGTATAGCCATGCTAATGATTCTCTAATTGAGACACTGCCTTACCAGGTGTATTCAATGTCTTTTCTTTCCAATCAGATCACAAGTTTTCCTATGAAGGAATCATCCTTTACACGCTGTGCCCTGTCTTACATAAGGAGGGAGAATGAGACTTCTCCAGAGATGAGTCCTCTGATACGCCTTTAGTGAATGGTGAATTTCGTGTTTGTTCATTTATTTACACAAAGTCTTGCAGTGTAGCCTGGGGTAACCTTGAATTTGTCTCCTACTCTTCCTAGCACCTTGAATTGCAGCTGTGTGCTATCACACCTGCCTTTGAGGAATGTGTTATCATCCCTTGTTCATTTATGTTGTTTTTCAAATTTGTTATTCTAATGACATTGCAAAGTATTTATATTGTCATCAGGAAGGATTTTACCCTGGTGTGGAATCAAGTCAGTGAGTAGAAAAAGAAGAGGATGAATTCACAATGAAGCTGTAGCACCGTAGGACCCAAAAGGCTTTTATGCTTTTACTGTTGGCTGGAGAAAGAGAGCTAATTAAGAACTTCTTGTTGTACAGAATTTGGAAAATGTCAATAAGAATATAATGTCTGTCTTCCAAGATCAATAAACTCTTGCTGGAATTGCTGTTTTTTATTTCTGTCATTTTGGTAGTGGTTTCAGCTGTATTCCTTAGAAATGATCATATATTTATAAATTTATTTTAGAATATAGATAATTGTATTTTTTCTTTAATACTTAGAAATTTAAATTAATGCTGAATTTATTGTAACATATGTAAGCTGGTAGGTAAAATGAGATAGTCAAGAAAGAGTTCCATAACTAAAAGTCATCACACCAAGTTATATCAGAGAACTGACTATATTATTTATGGAAATTAAACTATGTGGTTCCATTTCATGATGATAAAAATACCAATAACTAAATAATAAGTAATATGTATTAATATAAATGTTTATTATATTTTAAAAACACAATAAGTAGTAGTTGAAAAAATAAAACCACATTATGACATTGTATTTTTGTGTGTATGTATGTATGTGCATGTGGTTGTATCTATGTTTGTGTGTATGTGATTTTGTGTATGTGTTTGGTATTTATTGACTTTATTTTTCTTGGCAGCCTTAATACAATGTTCACAGCTATCATTGCTCTCTGGTGTCTGTGGTGCCTAAGATCTTATTTATTTATTTTCTATATTGCATGTATTAATCTCTGAAAATTTGGTCAAATCAAATATTTGCTGTGCTAGTTCCAATCAATAGTTGTGAATAATTGCAAGGATAGCATGGGATTAATTATATAAAATCTTCAGAAAGAATGACTATGTATATAAAATACTGATCCATGTATCTGCTATACGGACTATTTAATATTTGAGACTATCAACTGAGAAACCAGACAGACTCATATACACCTTTACACTGAATATGGCAATGAGTAAGGGAAAACAAAGGAAGAAAGTTGGCAAGCTTAAGAGTTACAGTCACAGATATCTTGATGTTGGGGGAAATAACTATATCTAGTAGCTGATACTTTTCCATTTTAAAGCCTAACTGTTTAGATCAAACTATATAAACTTCCCTGATGGTCATAGAATATTATGAAACAGAGGTAAACTAGTCAAATTTAAACAGTGAGATGAACAAAATCTGCCCTGAATTAGATAAAAACAAACAAACAACAAAAGCAAAAAAGTTGAGCTGGAGAGATAGCTCAGAGGTTAAGATCACTGACTATTCTTCCAAAGGTCCTGAGTTCAATTTCCAGTAACTACATCATGGCTCACAAACCATCTGTAATGAGATCTAATGCCCTCTTCTGTCCTGCAGGTATACATGCAGGCAGAACACTGTACACACAATAAATAATATATAAAACATTAAAAAACAAAAAACTTTTGTAACCATATTAATTTAAGGATTTCTACCTAATCATAAAATAATACAATTTCTATAACATCTACATAATATCTGTAGATCTGAATAATAACCAATAAGCAATATGTCATTTAGTTAATTTTTTTTATTAAAGATTTCCATCTCCTTCCCTCCTCCTCCCCCTTCCCTCCCCTCCCTTCCACCCATACCCCCACTCCACCCCTCTCCAAGACAAAGAGCCATCAGGGTTCCCTTCACTATGTTAAGTCCAAGGTCCTCCCAGCTCCCCCTAAGTCCAGGAAGGTGAGCAACCAAACTGACAAGGCTCACAGTGAGTCCATCCATGCTGTAGAGTTCACGTTCATTGCCGTTGTCCTTGGTTTCTCAGTCCTCCTCCATGAGCAAGGAAGTCAGGACCGTGAGGAGTGCATTTACCCATTGAGACGGTGGGACAGATCTAACGGGAGACCACCAAGTCCAGTTGGAATGGGACTGATGAAACAGGGGACCAAACCGGACTCATTTAATTAATTTTGATGAAGTTCTATTAAACTATTATTAAAAAATCATGTGTAGTTGTGAAATAAGCTACACAACCATTGGAAACCTGGGATCCAGAATAAACTAAACTTGATGAACAAGACATCTGAACAATTACACTGGATTCTTAAATATTCATATCTCTGTGTGCTGAAATTTATATTTGTGCCAATTTTTATGATAAAATGAATTGGTTTGGAGACTGGAAGTAAAATGGGTTGTTTGGACTGTCATTGGTATTGCACAGATGGAGAAAATTTACTGTGCTCATTTTCTGTGTCACTTCTCAACCTTAACTGAAAACTCACCTATTATTCTCACAATCAATGATCTTCATTATTAGGGAAAGCCAAGTGTTGCAAGATTCTATATCTTGAGGCTAATTTAAGGGATTCAACTAAACTCAAACTAAGTTTGTTTTAGATTTAACAAGAAAAGTACAAACCATTTCTGCTTTGTCTATGAGAAGTACATGAAACTGGGCAGTGGTGGCACACCTTTAATCCCACCACTTGGGAGGCAGAGAGAGGCATATTTCTGAATTTAAAGCCAAGCCTGGTCTACAGAGAGAGTTCCAGGACAGCCAGTACTACACAGAAAACCCTGTCTAGGAAAACCAAAGAAAAAGTAGATGAGTGATATTCAGAGTTTGTCAGATAATCAACTAAAATTATTAAGATATTCTATTTGTATGTTTTATTGTAAGCTTCTTATAGATGTAAATGTAGGTCATAGGACTGAGGGGAGAAACTAACGATAGTCTACTAAACATACATAATATTAAAATGACTCTAAAGAAGATATTGTTATACCCAAATATTAACATATCAGTCAACCCTCATCAGAGAACCTTCCTTTTTCAATAGATAGAAATTAACACTGAAACCCAAAACTAGTTGCGGAGCATAGAATAAGAAACAGCAGGATGCCATTACCTTAATTAGAGATCTGCAGCACAGCAGCACACCTCTTCCTCCAGAGGCTCAGGGTTTGTTGCAGAAGAGGTGGCAGAATGATTACAAAAACTATAGATGCTAAACAACTGCAAGAAATGTGTTTTATAAACATAAAACACATATGGAAGTTGCACATATAAATTCACAACAGTTGAGATAGCATGCATAAGACCTCCTTAAGCTTAGAAAAAGAATAATTCAGCATGAAGAAGAGGGATAGGGACAGAGTTTCGCCCCAATTATTGTCGGTTAATAACTACCAAAAGAGAGAGAGTTAATTTTCTTTAGTGCCGTGGCTCTCAGCTGACTACACTCCTGTGAACATTACACCTCGAAGAATATAAGGGTGGCATAAATGAGGTCACAAATTAGGGTGGATAGGGAAGGGAGTGTGTATGGGAGAAGTGGATGGAATAGCAGATAGGAACAAAATGCATTGTATGAAATTCTCAAGGAACTAATAAAAATGAAAATAGAAAAAGAAATAGAGTGTAAAAAAGAAATGAAGGTAGTCAAAAATGTTTATTAAATATTAATATAACATTTTGATTCTAAAATTATATAAAAAGGCAAGTTTAGAACATTCACACAGTACATAGTGATGGTTAATGTCATATGTCATAAGTTAATTTCATATGCCTGAACTATAGGATAACTACACATAGGGTGTATATATATAAATACATATAGGGTTAAAATTATTTTTTTCTGTGTCTATGAAGATGTTTTTGAAATATTTTAACACTCCAATTACCAGACTCAGAAAACAAACCCTGCCAATATGGTCAGATAAATAGTTTGTCAAATATGGTCAGCTAGAGAACCAAAGGATTAAGCCCTAAATAGAATAGAAAGGTGAGGAATAGTCTCCGTTTAGCATATTGCAGACCACGGGGCTTTTGAACCTTTGTCCATGTACGAAGTCCATGTCATTATGATAAGTTTATTTTCCAGCTATCTGACAAGGTGTATAGAGTTTAATTTAAATGTAACATATCCTAGGTAGCAGGTTTGAAACAGTGATGGTTTAAGCATTAATGATAATAAGATAAATAAATATGAGTGAAGTTTCAGAGAAATAAGGAAAAGTTCCAGGTTCATATTATAAGAAAAAGGGATTCCTCACTAGCAAAGGGCAGGTAGAATTACAATTATCTCTGTGGTTACTGACAGTCTATCGAGTGTATGCAACTTAAATGAAGACAGAAGTTGTTCTGGTTTTAAGGTTTAAATTAAGGAATAATTCTTGAAGCCAGGAGTGAAGAAATTTAACTTTCAGTAGTTACTTCTCTTCATGGAAAATGTAGAAAATTCAAAGACATATCTATTACAAGGGACATTTTTCTTTATTAGCATGCACACCATTAATTAGAGAGATACTAACTTCAGGATAGGACTTAATTAACTGAGATCGATATCTAGTCCTGATTTCACCTTTTACTTCTGTCTAACAACACTAAACTAATAAAAACCAGCTGCAATATTTTTATCGAGTAAAGCTTATTGGGTCAAAACCTCAGAGTGAATTGTTCCTAAGACTTTCATTAAAAGAAAAGGTGATTAAGTTGGTAACAGTTGTGTATTTACACATAATTATGAAAAACTAAGAAAACCATACGGTAAAACAATTTATTAAGTTATGCATATGTTAATTCTTTATATATTTGTTGCAGGTTGCTTGTTATCTCAAGGAAGTGTTTGAATGTGGATGGACTCACAGTCAGATGTACTCAGTCATGATTTATAAGCCAGGATTCTATGTTCTGGAATACACAGGCTGTGTCTTCCCCTTATTCAGGTTAAGGATTCCTTGCACTTTAAGTTCCTCAAGGCTATTCTCAGCTCTGAGGCTGAGAAAGATTTGGAGACAACTTTGGAGCCATAGTGCAAAGAAGTCGGGATATACGTCATGTGCTGGGCTTTATCCCGTGAGGTCAGAATTTCAGCTCTGGGAGCTTTGTTCTGGAGATGGATGCCGTGGCGGAGCATCTGTTTATTGTCGTTATCCAATACGAGTGTCCAGAGTGTCTATTACAGAATATTAATGTTACGGGCCAAACATTAACCATCCTGAAACGGAGCATGAAATTGAAGTGCAGAATGTACTTGAAATCATTCACTTTTCTTATTTCTCTCCCTGAACCTAGGACTTGGCATCTTTCCCTCTAGGCATAGAGCCTCTGTTATCATAACAAATTTTCTTTGTTCCAAGTTAATTGCTTTAGAATGCTCTGTTACATTTTGCACTTTTTATTGTCCTTCTGATACAGATCTGAGTTCATATGAGGAAGGAACTTAGGACACAGTGTACGTGACTAGTACCTGTTGGCTATTGTTATTCTAAGTTTAGTGGTACCATGATTTTAGATTTTCACTGACAAGTTTCAAGTAATCTACATAAGACAGAATGTGTCGTAAATTGGAAACTTCAACTACAGATAAAAATTTAAACTACCACAAAGGATTCTGGGCGGGGGCGATTGAAGCATGTTTTGATTAACCTAGACTCCCAACACCCTTAAGAAATGGTGCATAAGAAGTAAAACCAAATGTTCAAGATACTCTTTGCAAAAAGGAACTGTAAAAACATCTGGGGACACAGGACTGACAAATAATAAAACTTGGAGCAATTATTAAATTATTAAATTACTCTCTCTCTCTCTCTCTCTCTCTCTCTCTATATATATATATATATATATATATATATATCTCCAAGACATTTTAATAGACATAGTATAACACACAATCACTGTCTCCTCTAGCTAGGATAACTTGAGGAAAATATGAATAATCTTAAATGTAGAATGAGCTTGCTATTTGGATTATAAATATATCCAATGTTCTAAACAAAGACATAATGATAAGAGAATTTATACAGTAAATAGGTGCAGAGGAAAGCAGCAGACTTCATTGACAACCTCACAAAAGGGTGTCACAAAAGACTATGATCATTTTTTCATGAAAGAACATGGCAAGTTTAATTTTGAGGGAGGCACACTAAAGTGTAAACATTTTCACATGTTCTCTTGAGAAAAAGGTTTATGTGGCTCCTTCAATTACTACTTCAATCAGTAATTGTCAAGGACTGATTATGGGACAGGCACAATTATGGGTACCAGGTATAATGATTTGCAAAAAAAGTGAACAATAACAGAACAAGCTGAAGTGTATAATCAAATAGGATATGTGGTCATTAATCAAATAGCCTTGTCAAAGAATGTCATATCACCTTTGATAAATGGAGATCTTTGTAAAGTCAGGAGAGGAGAGTAAGCACTGAGCATTGACACTGACTCATGGAAAAATGAATGGATTTTCTGATGGAAGAACAGCATGGTGCTAACTTATGATGCTGAATGGAGTGGAAAGAAGGAAGGGACAGCTGAAAGAGTTCCTTCCTAGTAGGATGGTATGTTTCAGAACCCCAAATCCAACGTCTGGGGGGATGTAGGCTAGGGAAGGTAGAGCAGCAGCAAAAAGCAGAGCTTGGGGAGCTAACCGTGTAATTTATTGTCTAAACTGGCTCATTTCTGAGAGTGAAATGGAAGTACTTCAGATGATTACACAGAACAACAGGTGGCAACTGGAGCTCTGAGTCCCTCTAATTACAGGCTGTGCTAAGGACAGGTCTTTATGCTGAGAGGGATGGGATTGTCTGAATGCGTTTTAAGCAGAGGTTTACATTTTGGCTGCCTCCTTGTGGAGAGTGGATTATAATGAGGCAGTCATACGTGCGGGAAAGACTGCAAATTAGCATGTTTGTTTCTCAGAGATAGGCTGAAAGGCAGTTTCTGCTGCTGTTATTTTGTTTTGTGTGATGTTTATAATCCTACTGCTGTATATAGAGAGCTTGGCCCGAAACTAGGAATTTTCCTTTCTCTGAGCGATTAGGTTCTGAGAATGGCTTGCTATTTTCAACACTCATAACTCAAAATAAAGTTAGGCTAGACAAAAGACTGTTTAGAATTAGCAGAATATAATGTATTTATCTGTGTTCTGTCTCATCTTCACCTCTCTCTCTATCTCTTCTGTATACTTCTATCCCTCTTTCCATCCTTCCCTCCCTTCCTTATTACTTCTTTGTATTTTAACAAAAAAATGTTCTGAAAAATCATAAAATTACTGATCAATGTACTAACTCTCTTTTGGATATTTTATCAGAATATTTATCTTACATTAAAAAAACATGGCCTTAAAAACGAATTGTCAGGCTGGCAAGGTTGTTCAGTGAATAAAAGGGCTTGTTTCTCAAGCCTGACAATCTGAAATGCATCATCAGAACCAATAATGGAAGGACAGATTCCGCTCTTGAAAGTTGTTTTCTGATCTCCACACATATGGTAATGGCATGTGTGCCTACACCTATGTGCATGCACATGTGTGTGCATATATACAACACATACAATAATAATAAATACAATAAAAAATTTAAAAATAAATTTACCAGGTTTTGATAGGAAAACATATTTATTAAAGAAACAAATGGGCACAAAGAACAACTTTAAAGGAAATTAACATGAAGGAAATTAACATGAGAATATCAAATGTCCTATCTTTTTCTACCTATTTGAAATCTATCTGCATACAAAAATTTATAAACTCTTTTTTAGACAATTCAGTATCATGAAAGTAAATCTGACAGATTTAGCGGATAAAAATGCAGGATGCATTGTTAAATTTGGGCTGCAAATATATGTGTTTGTGTCTGTTGTATGTTAGCATGCCTTAAATATTCAGTTACACAAACTTTTATGCTGACAATATTTCATCTCTGGAATAAAAACAACATTTTATACATTTTTTAGGTCAGTCTTTTATGTTTTCCTCATTTTTTACTAGTAATTTTTATATTTTAGTTTAAAAATTGTATTAAATATTCCATGTAGAAACACTTTAAGAGTATTCTTTTGTATAGATTGGGAACAAACTTCCCAGGTACATTAAATATAGGTATATTTCTGTTCCTTTAGCTTTTCTTGGGGATACATACACAAGAGCCTAATACCACCATATACAGCAGAAACAAGAGACTAAAGGAATAATTTCATCCAAGCCTAGTTTGGTGAACCAATGAGTTCACCAAGGATGATGTAGAGTTTTCATATCAGAGTACATGAAAAAGGTTACTTACAGTAGAGTGTGTGTCTTCTCAAACAGCTAGGGCATAGAAAAGCTTCTCCCTCACTTGAGTCATAATTGTACCTTACCTGCATAGATGGACTTGTCCTTCGGTTGTCCCTTCCACCCCCTGAATACTCAAGCACTTCTTGAGATAGCATGTATCTAGGGAAGTAGTACATGTCCGTCTGGGAGGTTATCACAGAAAGGAGTGGTGGAGTCTCAGGGAGGACCAAATGACTCTCCCAAGTCTCTTCCTACTCTGAAGGATCAATGTCAACAGGATGACTAACACATTGAAGTTCTTTTGTGGCTTATCAATCAGAGATGCTCTGAATAAGATGGTAAGGACTGTTACACGCAGAGCACAGTATGCTACGGTTCTAACCCTTTTGTGATATAAATGTTATAGACCAAAATTTCTTTTCCTTTTGATTTCCTTATTTAGTTAATGGATTAAATTTGAAACAAACATAGGCTAGCTTGCCTTTTCCTTCATGTAATAGATAAGTAATTTGGGTAGTTAGAGAATTTCTTACTTGATAGCAGCCCATTTCTTTCTAAGATCTGCTTGATGCTGAAGCAAGCAAAGGAGACTTGTTGACATGTTAGATGTATGTTTCTCTAAATTCTCTTCATTTTAATTTAATCTTGTATCAGATTTTCAACAACCAGCCCCATTATCTTAACTTTATTTTTCTTGTTTTCTATCTGTCATTATCTGTAAATTGTGATTATTTTGTTTTCTGTGTCTGTAGGCTGTCTATCTATGATGTGTCAATTCACTTGCTGTATTGGAGACTGTTAGATGTTGATTTCTTTACTTAGTAAAAAATGGATGACCACAGTTAAGCTACTTATCTTCTCTGAGCTTTGGTTCTTTTATTTACATTAAACCTAACATAATTTTGACAAGATAAACCAAGCACATTTTTTTCTGGAGATTACATCTTCTGTGTCAGACACCTATTTTGCTATTTTCCTGAAAGCACAAATGCAGATACAAGAACTAACTACTTAGGAATTGATTTCCAAGAGGCATTGATTATCTCTTTGGGCATTTACATCAAATAGGGATCATTTTAACAGACCAGGATACCTTTTAAATATAGCTGTTATTGTAGATTGGACAATAAAAAGATGAATTATTGATAATGACTGTCCCCAGATACAGCAATAGTAGAGTGGTGTGTTCAGTGTGAAATATTACAGATTACAGCCTTAGACAAAGTGTGACTTGTGGTAGGTGAGTAAAAACAGTATGGTGCTGGGCGGTGGTGCCGTGTAGAAGGAGCAGCGGGCTGTGTTCTGCCACTCAGCTCCCGCACAGCTAGTTTTACACCCGAAATAACAACACAAAAATTGTATTCATTAAAACATTGCTTGGCCCATTAGCTCTAGCCTCTTATTGGCTAACTCTTACATCTTGCTTTAACCCATATTTAGTAATCTGGGTAGCACCACGAGGTGGTGTCTTACCAGGAGAGATCCTTAACCTGCGTCTGTCTCGGAGAGGAGAGGCATGGCAACTGACTGAGGTGTCTGCCTCACTGCCTTCTTCCTTCCAACATTCTGTTCTGTCTACTCCGCCTACCTAATATTCTGTCCTATTATAGGGCCACAGCAGTTTCTTTATTAACCAATGAAAGTAACACATAGACAGATGACCCTCCTCCATTAGTAGTGCACACCTTTAATCCTAGCACTCAGGAGGCAGAGGGAGGGGGAATCTCCGTAAATTTAAGGCCAGCCTGGTCTAAAAGAGCTAGTTCCAGGACAGATAGGACTGTTACACATAGAGACCCTGTCTTGAAAAAAACCAAAACAAACGAACAGAAAACAAAAACCACTATGGTAATGGCGTATACAATCTATTGTAGTAGTGTAGTGAAGGTGAAGTTTGCAGTTACTTATCCTCTTTAGGATTCTTAGGATGTGTTAGTACTGTGCCAATTATACCAAAATGGATATTTTACCAGAACAAAGCCATAAAACTAATAACAAAGAAAATTTATAATTTTAAATTTCTAAATTTTTCATATTGATGCTTTGTTTCAACCTTTGCCATTGTGTTTACATCCTCTGAGAAGATCTTTCTGGTCTGGCAGTTTAACCATTTTCTCTTTAACGTACTGAGTCCACATTGAGAAATACACCACCACAGCTGATGCTGACAGACTTTTAGGAGACTCCGAGCTTTTTCTGAGTATCACTTTGTTTATTGGCTGATATAAGCACATAGAATGAGGATATGGGGATGAGATGGGCTTTTTGTCTAAAGAAAAAACTTCTTCCAGATTGTGGAGAGAAGAAAACAGCTTCTCTACTAGTAAACAGTCAAGCACTGGCAACTATCAAGCACAGTCCTGCCTACGAAATGCCTCAGGATATCAGGCTCTCCCCACTTTGTCCTACTGTCGCACAGGCTGGCTTCCCATTGATCCACTTGCTCCCACCTATTAACCGCTAATCAATATATTCTAATTTCATTCCAGAGTCTGATGCCAAGTCGTGCTAATGAAGCTTTTGATGAGAAAATGAAACCTATTACTCAATGTCCTGCCTGCAGCCAAGAATCACAGAGAGATGAAAGCTCATAGTATCACAGTTCATTTGAGCAAGTACCTAGAGCATCAACTGAGGGCTTTTTATGTGCATTCTTTTAATGTTAACAATTTTTAACAAAGCAAAGAAGCCTAGATTTTAAAGGTATCTCTAGTCATGTTTGACCAATGCCCTGTTATTACTTCAGAAAAAAGTAAAGTGTTTTTCACTCAATATTTTAATGGCTCTGTGGATAGCCCAGTTTCCCAATTTTCCCAAGTACAATTCCATATGTTACACTATCCTGTCCATGGGGCATTTTTAATAGAATTATTAGTATGGTTAGTTTGCAGTTCCCCAATCTTCTGATAACTCACTGCTATTCACGACTACATCGCTGGGTGGCACTCTGATGCCTTGTTCAGATCTCTTCAATACAAGCTCCTGCTCCTTTAACATCATTCTACCAGGATCAGGCTGAAGTCTGGACCTGGTGGCCTGAGACTGGAATCCAAGCCCTGAACTGTAAGCTCCCCCATGACAGGACAACCGAGACAACTTTGGTTTAACAGAACTTTGCTTTAACAGAATAAAGATCATGATGGGTGATCTTCATATGGGAAACATTTTTAAAAAGATGACTTAAAATGCTTAGAAGAGTTTGTGGCAGATGGGCGATATTCACTAAAACATGTCTATTTACTTCAATATTCATGATATTACTAAAGAACTTTCACTAAAAACATGCAGAGTTAAGGTACCGTATTTCAGGAACAAGAGTAACAGAAAACAAAAAACAAAAGCTGGCTGGTGATTGTGAGGAAGACACATGTACTCATGAACGACAGTGATACTAGGTAGATAATTCAAATAAATATACTATAATTCAATGTTATTTTCCAACCATTTACCAAAAACCCTTATAAGAATAATTATCTGAATGTGTGTGTGTGTGTGTGTGTGTGTGTGTGTGTGTGTGTGTATCATCATGCTTCCTGAACAAAACCTGTATGAAGCAAACACTTTCTATACTGATCGGTGTCAATCATTTTCTCAAGGAACCTCAGGTGGTTACTGAAAGTTTACAGATTTAAATATTAGAAGTTTGGTTCCAGAACTCCTTCTGTGTGCTTTCTGCCCATTTGTACATCTGTTTTGTATATCAGAGGTTACTGGCTACAGTTTGAAAACCTCTTAATAGAGCTCTTATATTTTGGAAGGAATTGAGCTGCTTGTGACATCTAATACGAAAATCATAAACATGCTGCAGACTGAGCCTCTTCTTATTTTCCAGGGTAATGCTAAGCCGACAGAGCTGCCAGGCCCTTACTTAGCTTCTGAGGATTTCTTTGACATCCCTTCGTCTCTGACAGTTGTATCAGCATTTCCAGCGCTCCTCTTGCTGATAAAGCCTCCGATCACGCGCAGCAAATAGAAATCACTTGGTGACACATTTACTGGGGCCCTCCTCTGCAGAGAAGGTTAAGACTGGCAGGAACTATTCTACAATTCTCCTCCTTATGCAACAGACAAACTAGGTATTTCAAACGTGGCTATAATGATACAGATGTATTTTTCCTTGAAATGTGTGAAACAGATATCTGTTCCCAAGCATTTGTAACTAAAGGCATGTGTTTAACTTACAGTAAGAATAGTAGATGAAAAGACCGTTGTGTGTGTCCTTAGTTATAATCTGGTGATATAAAGTAAAATATAAAGATGCCTTAGAAGAGTTGAAGGAAAACATGAAAAAGCAAACCCTAATATTATAAACCTTTCCCCTTATCTTTCAATATTTTTCTGACTGCAAAAAATATTTACATAAATATTTTCTTCACTTTTTTTCATGATGTAAATGAAAGAAGAAATGGCTTTATAATATTTACATGGTGACTCCACACTGCGTAATGGCAAATGTCCAAGGGCTTCTTTCTTAATATTCAGAGTAACACGTACAGACAGGTGGACATCTCTCATGTGCCATTATCATCCAAGGGGACATACACATGCATTCACAATCATACACAACCACACACAATCCAGTTCCTACAGACACAAATGCACAGATACTAGCACTTTCTACCAATGTGAAAAGAGCTGTTGGTGGTCGATGGGTGACAGACCTGAGAGAATAGGGGTTAAGTCTGGTGATGACTGAAGTTCTACTGTAGAGCTTTTAGTACAAATTTTGCACCTTTGACTGTAGTACATTTAAATTCAGAGTGCCTATAAATAGCTCATATTGAAGCAAGGTCAGATGTTCTTTACTATGATTATGCTTGCGCTCACCTTTTGAGAGCAGGTTTTGATAGACAAACCATGCATACTGAGAGCCTGGGGCTAAAGAGAAAATAAGAGTAGAACAGAGAGACAGAATGCTGGAGCGCTCCAAACAAACTCTACGGACACAGTAATTTGTCATGAGGTCAGTGCTGAATGAGAACCCGCAGATACAAGCCAGAGCACTTCATGAGAAGAAACAAAAGGTTATAGACGAGGACAGTGTACCTGAAGAGTCTATTTCCCCACTTACTTCAACGAGATGCTTAAAAGGCCACTGTGGTCTGTGTGCAACAGAAGCTACCAACTCCTACTAAGTTCAAGGAGTCATTGCAGACCACAGATCTCAGCAAACATCAGTGTGTAAACCTAAATTTCCTCAACCTTGTCCTAGGCTTCTGTGTTTTTCTTTTTTACAATTAGTTTTAATTAAAATAAGGATAATACATAAAGGTACAGAGGGTTAAAATTAATACCAAACCCACCTTCTCTACATAAGTTATTATGATAGCAGTATTGCTATATTTACATTCTCGGGCTTATGTTTTCTAACTTTCCCCAGTTCCTTCCCAGTTCCTTTTCCTTAATCTATTTGGGAAATGTGTGTAAACAGCGGATTCACTTCAGTTCACCTCAGATTTCTTCTTACCTCTATTCTAACAGCAGTTATCTGAATACTTGCTGCCTACTTGGAAACTCTAGGGGTTCTGTTGAGACTTTAGTGTGCAGAACTATGAAAAGCAGGCGAGAAAATGGTAGGGAGAGAGAAGAGTGCTCCCCAGAAACAGCTCCGAGTTGCTTCTCTGTGCTTTGTTCCCACCTGTGTTTCTTTTATTTTTTAAAACTTGCTTTTTGCTTTTCTCCCTACAGGTCTGTTTGATCCTGTACTTCATGAGTGAAAACTGACCTGTTTGGATGCCACCAAGGGAAGAACCTCTGTGTAACAGGCAGAGATAATTTTTGGTAACACAAATCTGGATGCATCTGATCTTACAGAGGATATGTATATTAGTTTGTTTTTTAATTAAGTAAGTGTTTTATTTAATGCTTGGGTAGTTGATGAAAAGTGTTAAAAATTGGGGAAAGTTTAAAAAAAGACTATTGGAAGTTTAAAACAAAAGACCATTATTAAAGTGCATGGGCTGAACTCTTTCATAATTTAATGTGTTTGTGTAGCTACATTATCCCAATGTATTGTGAGTAGATGACTTGATTTGGCACAGATGAAGATTAACATTATCACAAAGGATCCTACCATAGTATTTCTTTTTTTGGTAGAAAATGCTGCTCTCCATCCTGAGCGTGAGTAGTCTTTAAACTTAATATTTTAAATGTTAGCTAAGACACAGTGGTATGGGAAATATTTCTTTGAAGATACATTAGCTTTAAGCCTACTTCCTTTATCTATCTGAAAAAGCAATATCTATTTACCTAGAGAACATTCCTGGAAGGACTATTAGTTCATTTGTAGTTTTAGCTGTAGAAATGGCTTACAGAACAGACAGACACCAAATGGGTTTACAAGTGAATAACATTGGGTCACTATGTCTGCATTCAGTCTATATACTAGCTGTATAAGGTAGTTTTGAGGTTAGATCCAAGGAATTTTACTCTTGCTAAATAATTAAAAACCTGAAACCACCATAATATCCCTGAAATTTCAACTATGAACCTATGTTGCTTTTCAAGGTTGAAAATAGTCTTAAATAACATTATTTTAGAGGAAAAAAGAGAAGAAAATAATAATGAGGAACTATATGCTAAATTTGGCCAATGAGGATAATTCTATTGTTTCGGATAAGACAATGACTATGCTTCTAATAGTAAAAACAGTTTCAACACTCCAGTGTTCTGAATAATTGTTGTGTTCACCAAACTTTGTTTATGATGTATGTGATGGTAACGTGGGGCAAACACACACAGAATACCTAAGGTTTATGATGGTATGAAGCTAATGGTTCTCAAATTGCTTTGCACTGAGTGGGTATGTGCTTGACATACGTGTAGGCTCCCGTGGAGTTCAGAAGGAACACAGTTCTGGGAGCTGGCTGTGGCTGCAAGAGCAGCAAGGGCTTTTCAACTTCTGAGCCATCTCTCTAATAATCTTCAAGTCATTTAACACATCCATCCATCCCATGTATTTATATATTTGTTTGTTTGTTTGTTTTACATTTAATTACAGTTTCCCCTCCCTCCTGTCTTGCCGTCCTCTTCCCTCTCTTCTGTCTCCCACTTCCATCTGCTCCTCCTCTGAATCTATTCAGAAAAGAGCAGGTATCCCATGGATATCGACAATGGCTTATCAAGTTGTAATAAGACTAAGTACCTTTCCTTGTGTTAAGACAAGGCAACCCAGTATGAAGAGTGGGGTCCCAAAAGCCAGCAGAAGAGTCAGAGATAGCCCTTACTCCCAGTGTTAGTAGTCCCAAAAGAAGTTACACACTGTCACATATAAGCAGAGATTCTAGGTCAGTTCCATGCAGGCTCCTTGGTTTTCGGTTCAGTCTTTGTGAGCTCCTTTAAGGCCCAATTAGTTGATTCTGTGGGGTTTTCTTGTGATGTTCTTGACCCACCCTGACTCATAATTCTTCCTCCCAAGCTCAGTTTAATATCAGACCGAGGGTCTCTGCATCTGTTTCCATCCGTTGCTGGATGGTGCCTCTCTGATGACTGTTGGGCTAGGCACTACTCTGTGAGTATACCAGAATATTGTTAGGCAACATTGCATTGACATTTTTTTTGTCAGTCGTGTTTAGTTGTATGCTGGGTCTCTGGGTCATTCAGATTTTTGGCAGTGTCAGGGGTAGGCTCAGTCACATGGTATGGATCTTAGGCTGCACAAGTCAATGGTTGGCCATTCCCATAATGTCTTTATCATTCTTACCCCAGCACATCCCATATGCCAGACAGACTGTAGGTCAAAAGTTATGTGGCTGGATTGGTGTACCAATGCTTCCACAGGTAGTTTTTGCCTGGTCTCAGGAGGTAGTCAGTTCAGGCTATGCATCCCCTTTTGCTGACAGTCTTAGCTGGAATGGACTGGAAAGGGGGGTCATGTCAGGGGCAGGTAGAAAGCTTGTACAAGGGAAACTCCCATCTTGGTTATTTTGCTATAGTGATAACCAGTCTGACCCATTTGCTGAAGAGTTATTCTAGCAGTTTCTGTTCCATTTGGAGACATTGTTTAAAAGAGGTCTTTCTCCTCAGTAAATCTTCCATTAAACCAGAGGAGCCAGACAATAAACTAACAAACTCCCAAATTCCCAATAAAATACATGAAGCCAGAGGAAAAGTAAACTAAACTCTCAGAACATATAACACTACAATGGCAAAAGAAAGCAATTTCAGAAGAAATTCTAATAATCCCTAAGTTCATTAGAAAAGGGGGAAAAGATCTTAATTTCCATGCTTTATCTAGAGAAATAGCAAAGTCAAATGCTTGTGAAGAAGAGGAAGAAGAGGAAGAAGGAGAAGGAAGAGAAAAGAAGACGCAGTTGATTCTCTTTTTAGCTCTCTCACAATGTATGTCACTGTGGCCTGTTAGCCAGTGGTGTGAAAAGCAACTTTTTAATGGTACAGATGAGATTTCCTAAGAGTAGACTTCCACTTATAAGCTGTTATTTTTCAATGGTAACAGACATGCAGAATGTCGGTAGGTACCTGGAGTGTTCCAAAAATATGCTTGAAGCCTATAATGTTAAAAATCCTATGCCTTAGAATTATTTTAATAATATATGTGGAGAGCAACAGAATCTATAAGAACAGTCAAGTGATACTTAACAATGGGTACACAGTCTGAGACACACTTCCAGAGATTTTGTCATTGAGTGTACTTCAGTGTACCTCTACAAAGATTGCTAAGACTTCATGAAACAATATACTCTCACTGAACCACCTCTGGATATGCCGTACATACTTGACAAATACATTCGCACGCAGCCTGTGATGATATTTTAGTGCCTCTTCTTCCTCTGTTTTCTAATGAGTCAGTTATTTTGGAACTATTAGTTGTTTTATATTTTGATTTGGGAAGCAAATAACTATTACAAAGTGCAGACAACCAGTATACACAGTAGGTTATATGTTGCATGCAAGATACAGAGATTAAGGTACATGTGTCTCATGTCACAATATAGAGGTGTTAACTTCTGGGAAGGTAGGGTGTCTGCCATCCTTACTTAAAACATCAATTTTAGACACTCAGCTGGCTGCTACTGTGCATATTATCTCTCATTCAACGGAGATGAAAAGTGGTCAGGAAAGCATAAACAAACTTGGCTGGTGTTGGATAGTCATATCTAGGAAACAGTATCATTATTTTGGCTCATATCCCATTAGTTAAAACTTTGTGGTTTGTTTAGACAGAACAACAAGGAAGTCTGGATGTATAAATGAGAGATTTGATGATATAAACAACAGCCCCTTACAATTTTCAGTTATTGAAAAAGAGATGGATACTTACACAACTAGTCTCCAAATTCTAACGATTTCTGTGGATACTCTCTTTCTTTCACATGTAGAATCCACCCAGGGACAACTACAGTTGAGAACAAAACCACATCCACTTAATTTTAAGAGTCAGATCTCTGGGTGGTGATTGATTCTCTTCATTAAGTCAATATGTAGTTTCATGTATTTTGATGACCTAAAAAACTAACAGAGACATCATTTGGTCCCTCTCAATATACATTAAATAATAACAGGAAATGAACAGAATAACTTCAATTAGAAAGCTCATCTAGAAAGTAGAATAAAGGGGAACATAGAACAGTACTTGCCCACAGTAATTAGAGAATCCTGCTGAGTAAATGTTGGCAGTGCAAAATGTCCTTGGGGTAGTTCCTATTCTGCTCTCTAGAGGAACTGTTTGTCCATTTTCGATTCTACTCCATTTTGCCAGTTCTTTCTAATGAGCACATTTGGAGTGTGTACAGGAAAATGTGTTCTGTGGAGGTCTGCTTGGCCCCGGGTAGTCTGGGGGCACAGCAACTCTTTCAGGAGTCAAATAAATACCAGCACTTAAATTGTACGTTTCATGGAAATAAATATCCCTTTGTAACTTAGCATTTTCAAGTCTCTTTATGTTTTCTCTCCCTGGAAAAGAGGTTTCCAAAGCTAATTGTTTCTGCAATTGAAATCAGTAGGCTTTTTTTTTTTTTTTTTGTCCCTGCATTCAGCTTCACACTTTTTCAGTACCTTATTGGGGATGATTTCCTTTTGTCCATTTGAAAAACTAGACATGGTATGCTTCCTAGCTGCTGTCAGAGTTCCTAAGCTATAGCCACCTCCCTTCCAGCACACTAGTCTGCATTCTCTGTGCACTTCCCAGGGCTGTATTTGATGAAGTTTCTGAGAACAGTAGATCACTGTTACATAAATGCAGTAGAACATCTAAAGAGGTCTTAAATATAACTGTTTATAGAACAGATACTTTTCATTTTCTTCACCAGCAATCCAGAAGTAGATAATCCAGAGACTTTAGAAAAATATTTTCTTCCTTGATATGAAGTTAAAATTTGAGTACTTTTCATAAGGTTTGCCTTTAAAACACTTGATACCTTATAAATATTAAGAAGAAAAACCAACCAACCAACCAACAAAACCACATTCACTATGATGCACAGGTTGAGAGTTCAGTTCGTGAGTAATCATGGATAATTTGTCTCTTCCAGTGGTCTCTTCACTTTAGACTTGTCATGAGGCAGAATATCACGGCAGGAGCACACTGTGGCCAAAATTTGCTTAACCATCAGCCAGTGAGTACATCACAGTGCCCTTTACAGGCTCATCCCAGTGTCATAAAGTCCTCCTCCTTGACCTTACCTGTTGAAGAATCTAAAGCCTAACTATAGTGCATACTTAGGGACCAAGCCCTAACTACCATTGTGTTTGAACAGGTTCTCATTGATTACCATAAAGGGACACAAGGAAGAGGAACAGGGGAGTTGGGATGACTTTCTGATTTTTATTTTTTTCATATTATTTTACTCTTTCTTTAAAATTTCCATAGGTGTATACAATGTGTCTTGTTTATAACCACACCTCAGTACTCTCTATATTTTCTTCAAATTCTCCCAAACACTCCTCCCCAAACTTCAAGCCCCCCCTCCACTTTTTAGAGGAAATCAGTCCAATTAGTGGTCACCATATACACATTAATATGGTGCCATCCATTGAGACATGGGCAATGTGGTAGTCTGGAAATCACTTGCTCCCACAAGCTCATAGGTAGTGGTGTTATTGGGAAGTGTGACTTTGTTGGAGTAGTTGTGGTCTTGCTGGACAAAGTGTGTCACTGTGGGGGTGAGCTTTAAGGTCTCCTATGCTCAAAGTATGCTCACTTTCTCAGACCACTTCCTGTTGCCTATGGGACTAAGATGTAGCTCCTTCTACATTCTCAGCTCCTTTTCTAGCACCATGTCTACATGCATGCCACCATGTCCTGCCAAAATGATAATGGACTGAACCTCTGAAATTGTAAGCCCCCCAATTAAATATTTTTTCCTTATAAGAGTTGCTGTGGTCATGGTGTCTCTTCACAACAACAGAAACAACAGAAAGAAGTTGATCTCAGGGTGACTGAGGTATTGCTGTGATAGGCTGGTTGGTGTTTTCGTTTGGAGCAATAAAGATTTGGGGAATTGGGGTTAAGGATGCAGTGGAAAGCTTTAAGCACTGCTTCATGAGCCATCTTAGTAGGAACATGGGAGATAGTGGTTCTGGGTGTGATTTGAACTGTGGGGGCCTAGCTCAAGGGGTTTCAAAGGAGAAATATTTTACTGTGTTGCCTAGCAATTGCTCTTGTGATATTTTGGTGAAGAATAACGCTACCTTTTGCCCTCATCTGAAGAATCTTCCTGAGGCTAAAGTAAAAAGATTTGTATTGGTACAGAGAGAGATAGCAATGGCGGGAATGGGTGAGGTTCTTGGGGAACTCAGCAGACTCTAACTAGAGCAAGACCTGGGAGTGGGGAGATGGTGCACCTGGACAAGACTAGGCAGCTCACCAGGCTAGGTAAGTAAAGTTCTCAAAAGTAAATCTTTCGGACGGGCTCTGTGTGAGCCTTGTCAGTTTGGTTGCTCACCTTCCTGGACCTGGAGGGAGTTGGGAGGACCTTGGACTCAACATAGTATAGAGAACCCTGATGGCTCTTTGGCCTGGAGAGGGAGGGAGTGGGGGTATGGGTGGAGGGGAGGGGAGGGAAGGGGGAGGAGGAGGGGAGGAGATGGCAATTTTTAATAAAAAATAAATAAACTGGAAAAAAATTTTAAAAAAAAAGGAAAAAGAAAAGTAAGGAAAAAAGATTTTTCACTCCCTGTCATCAGGTAGTCATCAACTGCCAAAAGTGCATTGACTAGGTTTGGGGCATCTGTAGCCCTCTCTCATCCAAGATGACATTTTTAACTGGTACAGCCAGGTAGCTATAGCTGCTGAGAGCTTATATGGGTCATATCCATGGCATGTCCAGAAGACAGCATTTCATATGGTTCCTTCTCATCTCCAGCCTGTTACATTCCTCCTGCCATCTCTTTTTGTTCTCTGAGCCTTAAGACTGGAGGAAGGCCATTGATATAAATATCCCATCTACAGCAGCTCTTCCATTGTCCCTCATTTTCTTATGGAGCAGTAATAAGTCTGTGTAGCAACCATTAGCCACTGCAAACAGAAGATTATCTGCCTAAGGATGATGGCCACACCAATCTATAGGTATAATTGGTGTAGTGATATAAATGAAAATACTTAAAAAATAGTTTGACAATATGACAACAATAAAATAACAGTAGCTTCCTCCGCAGAGCATATGATTTCAATACTCATGTTTATTTAATAGGGTTTAAAGCGCCAGACATGAATTTATTTCTGTGCAGCAGACCTCAGATTCACTGATAAATGTTGGGACCATTTAGAGTTCTGGCCTTCAGCTGCTCTTCCCTGTCTATAGCCTTCTAATTGAAGTTTCTAAAAGCTTTGCCTTGCCTAGAGGATCAGAGAATGGGATTTTCACCTGTTGGCCATTGACTGCTGGGTATTTAAGCCTCCATGGTGCTATTAAAGAGTGGTTTTGTACCAGTGATTGGAGGTCCGTGTGTCTGTATGTCTCTGTGTGTTTGTGTTTTCTCAACCTCCAGCCCCTTGCCCGAAGCTCGCGAACTGAATTCTAGCGCATAGAGTGCAGACTGGGTGCGGAGCGCAGAACTGGGGGCACGGTGCGAGGCAGATCAAGCTGTAATGGTCATGACACTTTTGCACTGGTGTCGATACCTTGTCTGGAAAGTCATTATTCGATCATGCAAGTTCGGTGATTTGGAAGACTATCATACCTTCTTTTTCCCACCTTCCTGCATAATACCTTCCAGGTTTTGAAAGCTAGGCAGCAGAAGAGAGTTTACTCCTCAGTTTGAGATTGATTTTTCTATGTTTTCCAATCAAAGTATGTGCCGTCTTCAGTCCATCTTGGGTGGGCAATTAAGTGCAAAGACAATAGCCTGTGTTGTTTTTGGAGATCCCCAATATCTCACTGATCAGTGACTCACATGACGCATGCTTAACTGTATTTTTCATTTAATAATTATGTCTTATGGGAGAAAAATTTTTGTGTGGTACCTTTATTCAAACTCCCTTGAAAAATTATATCTTTATAAGATCATAAACTGGTACATTTTAGTAAAATTTCTTTATAATGTGACTCTACTCCCTCCTTTCTCCTCTCTGCTAACCTAGCACTCTTGAGCCTACACTATTTCTCTCCTCTACTTTATATCACATGTGTTATAATAACTACTTTCATATTTTTTACTTGGTTAGAAATATCATGGGTTTCCAAACAGCCTTTTCACAAACATTGTATGGCTGATTCTTTCCCCATTCCCTTATTACTCTGTTCCCTAATCCCTCTCCCTCGGTATTCCCATTCTTTCATTTAATCTATTTTCTCCTGTCCATTATCCCTAAGACATCCCCCTTCCAACTCTTTTTTTTATTTACTCCAAACTAAATACACAAAACAGAAGATTTTAAGGTACGATCCACACATGAGAAAAAAAAAAAAAAACTTGTGAAATTTGCTGTTCTGGGCCTGGGTGACTGGGTATGAAAATATCTCTGTAGTAAAATACAAAATACTTGGTATATATGCCCAGGCTTTCTGTAACTCAGTCACATGGTGGTTACATTTTTGGTTTTTGAGAAACATCTGGACTAGTTTCCAAATCACTAGCTTATATTCCCAGAATCAGTGTATAGAGTTCTGTTTTCTCCACATATAGCATTTGTTGTTATTTGTGTTTGTGATGATGGCCATTCTGATGTGGCCAAGATGGAATGTTAAAGAAGTTTTAATCAGCATTTTCCTGATGGTTGAAGATGTGAGTAGTTTTGAAGTGCTTACTAGTAATTTGTGTTTCTTCTTTTTAGACCACTCTCTTGAGTTAATAACTCATTTTCAAATCAACTTATTTGATATTTTGTTTTCAGTTCTTCATATTCTCTAGTC
This sequence comes from Arvicola amphibius, assembly GCF_903992535.2. Classification (NCBI taxonomy): domain Eukaryota; kingdom Metazoa; phylum Chordata; class Mammalia; order Rodentia; family Cricetidae; genus Arvicola; species Arvicola amphibius. The sequence goes on from NC_052058.2 coordinate 71,868,817, forward strand.
TCTAATCTTTTGTAGGATTAATAGCTGACAATGATTTTCTCCTGTTCTGTGAGCTATCTCTTCACTCATTTAAGAGTTTTCTTTGCTATACTGAAGCTTTTTAGTTTCATGATATCTCATTTGTCTTATTTCCTGGGCTACCAGGAATCCTATTAAAATAATTCTTGTGCCTATTAGTGCAAGAGTACTTCCTATTTTTGCAGTTCAGTATAACAAGTTCATTGCTGAAGTTCTTGCTCCATTTTGAGTTGAGATTTGTATAGTGAGACTTAACAACTTAGATTTGTTTTTCTGCATGTTGAAATTCAGTTTCACAGTGCCAATTGTTGAAGATGCTGTTGCTGATGAAAACCATCCTTTTTATTTTAAATAGTGTGGGGCCCCATCTGTATATTTTTAGATTCTTTGTGAAAAATTAGGTTGCTGCCATTTCATAGGCTTAGAACTGTGTGTTTGTTCATGTGCCAGTATCATACTATTTTTGTAACAACAGCATGAAGTGTAAGCTGAAATCATGTGTGGAAATATCCTTCCTGGTTGTCTGGTACTCTTCTTGTCCATAATGGCTTTGGCTACCCTTGGTCCTTTATAAGCATATTTTGTTGGTTTATCCCTTTGTTTCATTTGGAAACAAGTTTTTATAATATAATCCAGGCTGGCATAGAATTTGTGATCTTCCTGCTTCAGTTTCCCTAGTTTGGAAATTACAGGAATTACCATGTATTGGTTACATGTTTCAATTATTTCCAGAGTTTAAACAAATGTTTATAAATTCAAGCTCAGTCATGATCCACAAAATTATTAAACCATTGGATGGGACTGGATAGATGACTCAGAGGTTAAGAGCACTTCTTACTCTTCTACAGGATCAGACTTCATTTCCCTGACACCAACATGGAAATTAATACTGTCTGTGACTCTAGTTCCAGGTTCCAGAATCATCTTCTGATCTCCGTGAGCACCAGGCACATGTCTGTGATGTACAGGCATATTTGTAGGCAGAAAATCAATACAGATAGAATACATTTTCTAAAATTAAACATGTAGCATGTAATTCGTACAAAACAAGGAGTGGATAAAATCATTGACTTTAAATTTCCTTAAATATGTCACAATATATTACTGGTAGAAAGAAAATTTGATAGAGCAACAGGCAAAGTATGTTTCAGATTTAAAGGTCTAGAAAGTGCTATTGATATTTGTACAGCAGAGTGTTATTGAAGCAAACACCAAATAACTCTGAGAGTTACATCTTACATATTGAAACATCGGAAGTCTCTGTGATTAGCTCTTTCTCTAGATATGTCGGGTGAATAATAACTCTCAGAAGAAATAAATAAGATTTTGTCCCTGGGGGTCATAAATACTGGTGGTTATCAATTAGATTTTATTCTGTTAAATAGTGAGAGTAAAAGTTAATATTGAACTGATGTTGGAGTTCATAGCATAGGCAGTAGACAACTGGTTCTCCAGGCTATATGCAGTGCAGATACTGTGTGACTCTGCTGACCTCAACATTTGTAATGTATAGGCACAATTTCTCTCATTCTTCCTTAATATATCTGAAGTCCTATATCATCCTTTTACAGATTCAAATCTCCAGGAAAATTAATTTATTTTTTTAATAGATGAGGCATGTGTTTTTGCACAAATTAGTTATGGGTTTACATAGGAAGCAGCCATTGCCACAAACCCTGTGCAGAAGAGCTTCTGTGAGAAGCAAAAACACTGAGAATCAAATATGCAATGATTTTGTTGTTAAACCACATAATGGAAAGGACGTTCATATTTGATTCTGAGAGTTAGGATTCTCTTCATCAAGGGTTGCAAGTGTAAATAGAAAAATCTCACTTAGTTTGGACAAAAGCATATGCATTATAGAAAATAATTGCTAGAATTTATGTTTTTGTTGTTTAGTTCATATTTTAGTCACAAATAAAGATACTTTCTCCAATTTAATTTACATATAATTTAATCTACATATGACATTTTGGGTGGTTGATAATAAATAGTAGTAAAGAAAGAGATAGAAGAAAGTTCATAAATTTAGTTATGTTCATATTTAATCAGTGGAGAATTACTTTTAATGAACAGAATAGTAACACTAAAATTAGGGGTCCATTTTGACATAATTCCTCATTTCACAAGACAGAATGAAAAAAGTTCTCATCTGGCACCTGCAGAAGCTGGTTATAACATTTAGAATGTCACTTAAGAAATGGGAAATTTCCATTTATATAAAATCTTTATAACCTGCTGAAGAAGCTTGAAAATGTCAATTTCATGCAGTACATCTGGGAATATTCTGTCTAGGGCATAGCACCAGGCCTGTCACATAGCCATTATAACTGATCTGTGTAAATAGTGACTTAAACTTTCAGGAGATGTATTGCCTGTTAAGGCAGGAGTTGCTTGGGCAGATGGGAACAGTCAGATGACCAAGATTGTCTTGGACAGGCTAAAGTCCCTAAGTAGTTATTGCCTGGGGGAAAGGTGACATAAAATTTCAAATAAGATAAAAATTTTAAAAATAGATAGAATGACATGGGGAATGCAAACATAATTTCTTTTATTTTAACTTGTTCCAAATGATATTCTCACTTCCTTAATTCCCCACTACTTATAGCAAATGAGCACCCTCATATTTTCTCATTGGGAATTTAATTTGTAACAAGATAAAGGTATTTTCTGCAAAACCTAGAATACCAGAGGATACACCTTCAAGCCAAAGCTTGAATCCCTGAAGTGCATTGTCCTCCTAGCAAGCAGACCCTACCTACTCTAAGCAACATTTGTCTTTTGTTCTGCCACATATAGTTTGGTCAGAGGAGAAAATAGTACATTAATACAGTGTTGTTATTAGTTTCAGAAATAAAATTAAACAGAAAATAATGGAAAAGGAAACATTTCTTTGGGTATATGCTCAAGAGTAGTAAAGTTTGGCTTTGAGGTAAATCAATTCCCATCTTTCTGAGGAGCTTTGATATTGATTTCCATAGTAGCTGTACAAGTTTACATGCCTACACAGATGTTAAGAGGATGAATGCCATCTTGGTGGATATTTTTGATCAATATTTAGTATTTTTCTATCACTTCTGCTTAGTTTTTTTTTGAATTCAACATTATTAGCTATTAAAATGGCAACACCAGGTTTCTTCTAAGGTTCATTTTCTTGGAGTATCTTTTTCCTACTCTCTATCTTTAGGTATTCTCTTACTGAAATTCTTCCCATCTGACTCCAGGTTCTACTAATTTACAATTAAAAATAATCATAACATGTAAGTTCTGCCATTTTCAACAATTTTAATAAAATGAACTGGCTTTATTTGGCACATAGAAAGATAAAAATTTATTATTAGTGTGTATAGTTAGATCGCCACTTTCATTCCCTATTTTAGAAATAATGACAGTGTCAAATGTCTTCATAATTAGAACCTTTGTTTTATTAAACTGGTCATATCTTGTGAAATCTGATATCCAATAATAACTTTATGGGGAAAACAAGTATTAACAGCTAGTGAAGAACTGCCCTAATGTTTAACCAAATAAGATGTTTTATTAGTATCTGTGTCTTTACAGCTTCTTTTTAACAGCTATAATAAACTCCCTCAAAGCAATATGCTTCAAGGGATCAAAGAGCCATCCTCAATTAGAGTTGTTCCTTATTAACCATAGTCAGAAAAGAGTAACAAATAAGTAAGTGTGTGTACCATATGTCCTTGGGCAGACTTAGAATGTAATGTGTGACTGTGATATGTAGCTTTAAACCAAATTAAAAAGCCCTAGGAAGTACTGAAGCTCTGTAAGCTACGGCAGAGAATCTTAAATGAAGAACGAATTTCAGTTTGTGATATCAATGCCTCCCATGAGCTCTTCTTAAGAATCACAATCAAAGCTGAAAAGTAACACCAACAAAGTGCTAGGATATAACCAGTCCATGAGCACAGAAAAAAGGAACAACATGGATCGAAAGTACTGATTTTAACCTGAACAAAGCAGCAGCAGGGTCTAAGCAGCTGCTATATAGTAGATGAAGGGGTGTTATCAAATTCAATAGTGACAGAAAATGGTTTCAACTATGATTTATTGTAAAATAATCTTTTGTCCTGTGGTATGACATTAAACTATAGTGCAACAGAATGATTCACAATTCACACTATGTCTTTACTGGATATAATTACTCTTCTTATGGGAGATTAAAAGGTCCAGTTAATTGCAACACTGCTTCCTCTCTACCGTAATATTGAATGTCCAGTTTCCATGATCTGTTTGCACTATTACATAGCATGTATTCAAGCACTGTATTTGCTGATTTTCAAACAAACAGCCCCTTACAACAAATTAACATGCCAAAGTGGCCAACTAAATCCACTTAAAAACCTGAGAGAGCTGGAAAAGGAATTCTAGACACAAAAGAGCAGAGTTTACTATAATTTCTTGGTAGCCACACATTTTTTCTATATGGCTGGCAGCTAGCAGGGGTGCTGTAGATGCTTTAAGAGAAATTCAATAAAACCTGTGCAGTTTCTTTATAAATGGCGGCTTCCTGGTTCACCAGCTGAATAGCTCTGACTCTTTCAAGAAGAGTCCAGCTATGGAGCATTTAAATGGGGTTTGTGATCAGAGTGCTACAACTTGCTTAATGGCAACATAGACCTGTTGTGTGCCTGAAAATGGGGCTGTGAGCATGGCTTGCACTTAACAGACCTCCACCCCACCATGTTGGACTGGGAGAAGCCAAAAGGCAAAGCAGTCTTCATACTAGTCAGGCCATGGATTAGCATTTTAAAAAGCAGTCCTGGTCAGAAAAGGATTACAGATACACAATAAAGACAGACTCAGATGAAAAAGTCCTCTAAATGGGTCACAGTGTCAGATAAACATACATAGGCTTGGGAGAGAGAAGAAAAAGAGTATAGAGAGTTATAAAAAGATATAAATGATTTATAAAAATAAAAATAAAACATAGTCTTTAAAGACACAGAGTAAACTTGTGGAAAAAGTAATAATAATAATAAATAAGCCACATGAAGATGGAATATACACAGAGAGTCTGGATTATGTTTATTATTGTGTTTTCTTTGAATTTTTTGACTACAGAGAGACATTTTATTCTGGGGACTGCTAAGATAAACCAACATATATATTTTAAAGGTTTCTTGACTTCAAAGTTTGAGTCTATGGATATGTTGCTTTGAAGAAAAGGTTCTTTTGTTTCCACAGAAGATGAGAACCTGTGGAATCCTTGCAAACTAATGAAGTTTGATGGATCAAGACCCCATGAAAGGTCACTGTGAACAACTCCCAAAATTCGGTCAACAAAAAGCAGGAAGCAGTTTGGAGAGAACTATGCCCCAATTCCCAAATATTATTTATAAATGTTTCTTTACATTTGAAGTGGCATATGCTATAGAGATGTGCATTGGCATGGATCTCACTCTATTGATACAAATTTTACATCAATTCTGCTCTTGTTTAAGGTATTCTGTTTGTGCAGTTCATTTAAAAATGTAATGTATAATTAAGAAATATAGGCTAATAGCTAATCATCTAAAATAGTCAATTGTGTAGTCATGTTAGTTAGGTTTTCTAGATGTATAGAGTCATATTTCAGTTAGACAGGTATTCTTCAGATCATTCAGAGACCGTCAGAATATGGGATTTAAACTGTTTTAAGATATTAAGACTTTTCATGACAGTGAGATACATCTGCTCCTGGCAGCACCAATCTACTTCTGGAGGAATATGAGCATCAGAGAGGCTCGTTATGGAGTTTGTTAAAAACTTGGCAAGAAATTGCACATGCCTGGACTGCTTGATTTTTATGCTGTATGAACTGAACATGCAGGACCCACATAAAAATGACTGCTGAACTTACTTAAAGGTGAGATGATCCTTCGGTGTTCCTGCTTCATGAAATATTCTGCCAGACATTCTGCAGGATACAGAAGAAAGTGACTGAAAAACTGCCAATATCAGTGGAACTGTCTTTGAAATTTCCTGCTTTGTGAAAAAGTCTGCTGGATGCTGAAGATGGATGCCTCAACAATACAGGCTCCACGCTGTTCCATCATTCATTTGGGTTTATAATTCCCATGCAGCGGCCCTGAGTAGCCGCTAGCTGTGGTCCTTCATACTTCCTCATTAAACGCCTCAGAGCCATGCAGTCACAGAGGGCCACGGTGCCTGAGGACTTGGAATGGCTCTGGGTCCAGCTTTTCCACACTGTGGAAACTCAGACAAAGTGTGAGCTCCCCTGGGTTCCCCAGATTCCTCTGTTTGTCATTGTACATTCCTATTCTAGTGCTTGTGTGGCCAACAACCAGCTGGGGTCCTCCGCGGAGCACACTGTCTGTGATTTACACTAAATAACTGTTTTTAATCTGAACATATTTAAGCATTTAATGCTAGAATCAGATTCAAAGCAGTCACGTGACTACAAGTTCACTGTGACACCTTACTGGCAGGTAACAGTTATTGCACCTACTCCAGCTCAAACTCAACCACAGGTAAAATATATAATTTAAGATATAAACTATAAATTTATAATTTTAAAATACAAAAAGATGGATAATTTAACTGTTCAGGAGTTCAATAACCTTTTTCCTTATACCATGTACTAGGTTGGACCAATGAATGTCAGTCAACAAAAAACAGACAAGGCAATCTGATACCATCCTGAAACTCCTTGGGGGGGGGGGCCTCTCACAAACCCCCATGATGAAAGTGGTCCAATCATTCCCAGTTACTGTGGAGAATGTCCCTCACCAGGAAAATTGAAAAAATTCAGAGCCTACTGTAAAAAAAATCATGCTGGTCTGGATGACGAAATACATGTGGAGGATGAATCAAAAACTCCAGTAGGATATAGAAAACGTAAAAAAAAAAGAGGATTAATAATAGTGGGTGATAGAGTAAATACTTGTGAGCTATTATTTATGAATAATTTATATCAGTATCGTTTTTTCTATATTGATACATGTTCAAATCGTATTTGTTATGTCTATTTACAATATTTGTATACCTATGCAAAGTTATTCTGTCAGATTGTATACATGCATGTTTCTACCTCTGTTTAGGACATTTTGTGTACTGATACAACTTTTAGGATATATTTTCATATTGCATTATATATTATTCTTACCTCTGATCAAGATTCTTATACATTGTTCACATTTTGAGGTTATTGTCCTTCTTTGATGCACATTTGTTTATAGATTATTTAATATTCTGACATTAAGTCTTAGTCTTTAAATTATACAGGTATTAAATATTATAGGTCAATAGTTGTTCATGTTTGTTATACATATAGTCAGATTAATCAGGCTCTTTTAAAACATAGAGATTGTATTCTGCCTAGATAGGTAATCTTCAACCACTTCAAGGATCTGTAAAATATAGCATTTAAATAACTTAGGGTTCTTTGGTGTTCAGACTGAGAGGCAGTGAGTTGGGGTAAGAGCGGGAAGTGTGGCTGGAAAAGAGTGCTGGCCATAGCTAAGAAAAGGGTGAATTGGGAAAGTCTTTGCAAAGAAACACAAGTCTTGCTGAAGGATTTACCCTGGGGGTGGGAGAAAATAATGCTAACAATTGCAGGCATTTAGCTTCAACAGCAAAATGAATGCCAGAAATGCATAAAGAGATGAGAGAAGATGTAAACAGCATTAGATAGGATTGGTAGTGGAGAGTTGTTCAATTGGTAAATAATAATAAATTTAGTATGATGGCTACTTTTGCTTATCCGGGACAGTGTAAGATTGGATAAAGGCTGTTAGGCCAAAATTATCTCAGGGCCTGTACCTTGAGGCCTATAGGACAGATAAAAGCCTGGGTCAAGTCTGAAGGATAGTCTTAAAGCTCCTGAGGAGATGAGACAGCAAAATCCAGGTAGATGCGCCTCCAGCCAGAAAGAAGTTTGGCTGTCTCTCATTGGCTGGAAGTACCCCCACATCACATGATGTCACTTAACTTATATAAGCTGATGCTCACAGTAATAAACTGAGTTCCTGCTTTGACTTGGCTTCCTATTACATCTGATTGTCCTGCCTCATGGGGCTGTGGACCTGCATCATGGGGCTATAATATGGGTGGAGAGTGCACTCACCTTTCCCTGGGAAATAAGGCTAAGGAGGCCTGGCAAAAAACAGCATCAAGATAGTATACCATATCAGACTAAATGTCATTTATAAGCATTTTAAAATGACTTTGAGATAAACTCACAAACTCTGAATAAGGCAAATTACCTTCATCTAACCAATGAGAGAATTTAAGGGCTTGGTACAGATAGAACTCTGTGTCCTCCAAACTGCCCTATATTCAAGACTGGGTGTTGAAAGAAACATCTGTCCTGCTCAGTGTCTTGTAAACTTCAGACTTACAACCATGGGGATAAGGGAAGAAAGGGAGAAAGAAAGATAATACAGTATGTATGAGTAGTTTCTATTTTATTAGTCTATTGGTTCTGCTTTTCTAGAGTATCATGATAAATACATTTATTAATGATATAATATTATCAAATATTTTTGTATAGAAGCATGTAAGGAGAATTATGGAAAGCATTCCACATCTTAAATTTTTAGTCACTTTGTGATTGGGATGCCTGTGAGGTACACACATGGAAATTTAAGTAGTGAACTAGTTGTGCAACTCGGGGACTCTGAAAACAGGTCTGGCCAGGGCTGGGTAGTTTTGCGCTGTCTGCATATAAATGTGTGTGAAAGCCATGGGACTGGATAAAACATAGAGACAATGAGAAAGTTCCAGAAGTTACAATTGTGTCATATGCATCATTTCATTTAAAGATTACAGTACTTCTATAAAACAAACATTATCATCTCCAACTTACAGATGAGAGGGTAAGATTCATAAAAATTTTGCCTAAAGCCACCCAGGTAAAATGAAAACCTAAGAATGCCTGAATCTAAGCCTCTCTTTCCCACACACTTAGCCACGTTCTTTTTGAGTGGTGGGGATTGAACCATATCCTTGTACGTGGTAGGAACACATTTAATCACTGTGCTTCGTCTTAGCAAAAGCTGACGCTGTTATCTAACATGACAACACTTTGTTGTTGTTGTTGTTTTACTTATTCACCTTTACATCCTGATCAAGTTTCATCGGGGATTTAAAACCCCACTTTAATTTTATAGCTAAAAGGTTTGACAAATTACTAAGCAAAACTTTTGCAGAATCTAATTTTTTATACACACAGACACCTCACAAAGTAGTCTAAAATTTACATTTCTATGTAAAAGTCTTCCAAATTGGCAATGTCCCTCTGAATAAAAACTTTTTTTAATCATAACAAATGACAAGAAGTCCCAAGGCTAAGCATATTTTTGTTCCTATCCACTGTTAAATGTATATTTGCCTTTTATTTTTTTTTCTGAACTCACTCATTCTCCACCAATATTATGGGCCGTTTTTAGGCCCTAGAAATGGCCTAGCTCACTACTGCTTCAAAGCCCTTTTATGAGTTGTTCTCTCTGTTCTCTTGTAGCCCTTGTCCTTCAAGTATATGCCCCCTTTGTACTGTTTAGATATTCATATAAGTTTCCCACTTAGAGCAGTCATTCTGAGTACTGACAAGAGATATCCTTTTCATAATACCTTGCTTTTATTTCCATGAGTGGTCACAGTACGTAGCATGTGAAAATATATTTGTTTATTGAGAATTGCCTCTAAATTCCATTGCTGCTTGGGTTGCCATAGCATACTCATTGCCTAACTGACACATAATTTGCACAAACAGGGTATTTAATCAATACGGAATAGATGTAAGATTGAACATAGATGAACTCCAGTGTTGTTCCTTTATTCGTTATTGAAATTATACAATTATATGAGCATTTTTTAGCAGTAATGACATTGATAGTGACAGTCTATAAAGATGATATAGCCATGACTTAATTCTCAGAACCTGTAAATGTCTTATATTTGCAAAATGGAGTCTTTGCAGATATAATTAAGATTCTCAAAGTGAAGTCAACCTAGATTATCTGAAAAATATCCTTATAAGAGAAGATAGACAAAAGACACCGCTGTGTGAAAATGGAGGTAGGGATTGCAGTAATAGCTACCATGTATGCCTACTGTAGCTGGAAGCTAGAAGAAGCAAGGAAAGGATGTCCATCACAGAGCTGACACTTTGATCTTGGAATTCTACTCTCAAGAAATGTGAGAGAATGAGTCTATTTCATTTTAAAACATAGTTTGTTACATTAACCTCGAGCAATTGATATGTGAAGTTTTATTGGATTAATAAAATTATTTAAAAATAAATAAATAACTTAGGTTTCTATTGACAAAAGACATAATTTTTCCTGACAGCAACAATCTATTACCGAGAGAATGTTGAGCACTGAAGACACCCCACTCAGAGTTTGTTTTCTTCTTGGCATAATTGGCCTTTGGGCAAGAAACTTCCCAAGCCTCAACCATTAACAAAATATATAGTATCTGAACTGGATAAGCAGGACACAAGGAATAGGACTGCCAAACCTTGCTAAAATGGGATAAGACAGTTCAGGAAAAAAAATTCCCTGCCTCTGAAAATGGTCTGTCAGTTACTCTAGGCCTTAGCCAAAGTTGGTTGCTTCAATGTTGCAAATGAGACTTTGGGTGATTGTTCAGGTGGCTAATTGTGTCCATCATAAACTACTCACTTTGGAGGTGGCTTGATTGCACTTCCTGCTCAACTCAAATAACATTATCTCACTTCTCAGGTCCTTGATGGGGTTAAAGATAAGATAGTCATAGTTACCTTCCTCTTATGATTTAGCTAAGCTTATTTCTGATGCAAAGCTTAAACTCTTTGGAATAGAATGTTTATTAAAACATTTATCATATGTTTCTTGCTTAATATTGTTTATGTTGGCTGTAATTCTATACTCAATAACTGTTCCTATTGTACATAGTTTTGTATTGGATTTGGATGATTCTTGTTTAAACAAAAGGGCGAGGTGATGGGGAAGTGTGGGGAAGTGTGGTTAACCAATTATCTTTAAGAGGTGGGACCAAGTTATGGTGTGGCTTGCTGGGACCCTGAGAAAAAGGGGTACAAGGCCCAGGTGTACTCTCTGTGTGGTTCCCTCATGGCACAGCTGAGCTTGGACTTCTCATTACTGTTTTAACGTGTTTTTCCTTTATAATAAATAAAATTATCTTTTATCTTCTAGCTAGCCTGTTTATTTCCTGAACTGACCTAATTTCTACAGGATCCCCCTACGTATGCTGTGAATATCAATGGTTAATAAAGAAACTGTCTTGGCCTGTGAAAGGCAAAATAGTTCAGCTGGGGAGAGAAAGCTAGGCTGAATGCTGGGGAAAAGAAGGCAGAGTCAGGGAAAAGCCATTTAGATCAAGTGGAACCAGACAGGAATTTAGCTGGTAAGTCACAGCCATGTGGCAATACACAGAATACTTGAAATGGGTTAAATTAAGTTGTGAGAGTTAGCCGATAAGAAGTTAGAGTTAATGTTCCAAGCAGTGATTTAATTAATACAGGTTCTGTGTGGTTCTTTTGGTTCTGTGCAGTCAGGACTAATAAGCAGCCTCTTATAACACTTGTACCTTACCATTGGTTGGTCTACCTATCTCTCTAGATTCCTTTCTAATAATGCATCTGTAAATTCTTGAGTTTATCTCATGGATAAAGATCAAATTGCTTGAACAATTAAGTCACTTTTTCAGATACAGAGTATAAGACAACAATAAGGCTTATTTTTCCTTTAAGACATTATTCAACTGTGCTGTCCTATAGTCTGATGTAAATAGTCTTTATTTTGAACCACATCTATGTCATATTTGTTTTTGCTGTTGCCCCTCCCACTGTTACATCATTGGATCGTAACCCTCAGGCTTGATCTAATAAAGACAAAGGTTAATTTACCTTGTAGATCTCCAGGGATTTTTTTTTTTACACGAACTGCTAGCAATGGAATAGAGTACAATTGTCTCACTCGCTTTTTAAAGTGGTAAGGATTTCCAGTCTATAGACATGTATGGTGTTTTCTATATTGTAGAGTTACTTCTGATTCCTGTTTTTTTTTTTCCCCAGTGTTTTCAAGGCTAAGTGCCTCTGTGTAGCCCTGGCTGTCCTGGAACTCACCAGGTTGATCTGTCTGCCTCTGCTTCCCAAGTGCTGAGATTAAAGGTGTGCACCACCACTGTCCAGCACTTCTGTTCCATCATTCTTAATCTAGCCTTTCTTTTCCTATCATAAGAGATGAAAAATTTATCATAAAAATGGGTGGAATACTTTTTCTTTTCTTTCAGTACTTTTATCTCCATCTTTACACACTTCTAATTTTCCTTCTCCCATAGATTGCTTTGTATGCATTTTTACATTAATCTGGATACTTTTGATATTTTGATATCAAGAATACCACTGAAATTATTTTCCAGAATCGATTAGAATGATGTGGTCTTAGTCTTTCCATGAATATCATATGATGGATCAACCATAATGAAGAACATAAAATTTTATATATTATATTATGAAAATAATTATAAATATTTTAATATGGGTTAGGTTATGGAATAACTTCATATAATCTGCTTTATGGAATGGTGAGAATAGCTCAGAATATAGATCCAGTTAAACACTTTAATCATTTTTGGAAAAGCCCTTTCTGATTCTAACTAAATAAGCAACAATGGTGAATGAATTTCTTTTCTTTTCTTCTTTTTTTTTTTTTTGTTATTCAAGACAAGGTTTCTCTGTAGCTTTGGAGCCTGTCCTGGAACTAGCTATTATAGACAATCCTGACCTGGAACTCACAGAGATCTGCCTACCTCTGCCTCTCGAGTACTGGACTTAAAGATGTGTGCCATCACAGCCCTGCTTGGTGACAGAATCATAACATGAACATTAGTGTGAACACTCTAATTCAAGTATCTTACTTAAGAAGGTTCAAATTTTCTCTAAAATTGTTTGGTAAGACAGAAAGCAAATAAAAAGACTATGCTTATATAGAGAGTTGAGAGTGTTATACTACTGGGAATTCTTATAGGATCAGCATTCAAAATACGTTTAGCAAGTCACATAGTATTACAAAGTCTTGTATCATATGGATTTTTAAGAAACTGAGACATATCAACATTAAAGCGGGGTAATTATGAGCAAGCTGATGAAGTTAATACTATCCAGATCACTGAAATATTTTAATTAAAACACAAATCATTTACATATACTGTAATTACATTAAGAGTTGAAACACAATTCAACACAAAGCAATTGAAAAAGCTATACTAAACTATAGTAATACGATCCAGCACCACTTTTATTTTGTGGTTACTTTTTTATGCTGCTTAATTATGTAGATAAAAACCTTTACTATAATAAATAAATTTTCATAACTTATAATCTAACCTCAGTGTTAAATTTCTGTATAAAGTTTAGTATGTTTGCATAATGATTGTCTAACATTCTGTTTGTAAACTTGACAGTCTTTCTAATTTTTAAGTTTTGATGAGGAATCAATGTCAAAATCTTTTTGAAAGAACAAGCCATATTTCTTTTCTTGCAGTATTTGAGAGGAGCTAATAACTGTGTCATAAACATTTTATTGAACTAAGGCACGACAAGGTCTCTTTTTTATTGCTGGTTAACACTTTTCATATTTAGTGTTTCACCTGGATGTTGGCTTTTAGTCAGACTTCACTCTTATATATGTCTACCTTTCAACCTTGATAAAAACTAATGATTTATTATCTGTCATAAATGAATATCTAAATGACATGAGGGACTTCCTATAAACTGTGAAGAGGTTTCCTCTGAGGAAGATATTAACTGCGAAGTTTGTTCTACTGAGTTTAATGGATTAAAATATCTTTGATAATAAATGACATTTTTCTAAAGTGTCTCAGAATTTCTCTGGAACAAACACTCAGCACTATTAAAGGAACAATTATTTCTATAACAAACATCATTATTTGCAGTTTAAGTTCTGATTTACAGGAAAATATTATGGAAAGATTTCCTTTCTTTCTGAGTTATAAATATTTAGAAGAAATTCCACTATTTTAATACAACTGAACAAAAATTCTTATTTCAAATGTAACGTTAAGAAATCATATTTTAACACTTTAATTTTACCTCTTTGATTTTTAAATTACTTATAATTCTTGAAGTACAATTTCTCCAAAAGTTTTATAAGCTGTTTATGATTATTCATGTATTTCATAAAACACACATGCATGTGTTTATTATTCACACATTGTATGAATGTTTACCTTCATTCAGTTCCATAGTTTATGACTATCCTTTAATGACCGTCCCTCAATGACCTTTTCATGGTTGGTTTATGATCTAATTGTGACCTGTTTTCAGTCGGCTGAGGTTTTACAAGGCTCTGCGGACTAATTTTTAAGAATAAAATTATATGCTTGTGACTCATCTAGGTACCTGGAAACATTGTAGGTGTTATAATTTGATAAAAGATGAAGAAACAGCCATTTCCCTGAGACTTTTAAAATTCTTCAAGCTTATATTCACAACAAAGTATATCTGTCTGTGTAAGCATCAATCCTAAGAAGGAGAACATACTGTAAAATCACCCCAAACTTCTTATTACCTAACCAAGTATTGCTCCAGGTAAATTTACTACAAGTAAATTTACTACAGGTAAATCTAAAATAGGGCTTGAAAGTATAGGTAGATTTTGATTTCTACTAAGTTAGGTGAAAAGAGTCTTGGGTGATTTGACAGTGTGTTGCAATAATTCTCAGGACTGATTGATCTCTGCACAGAGAAACATAGTTAATATTCTAATATAGAATAACAGCAAATTTAATAATCAAGATCTGATAACATCAGCAAATTGTGCCCAAACAAACATGGTCATTCCTGCCTATGAATTATCCAAATATTTGCCTTGATATTGTTCTTTTGACCTAGTAGTACTGTGTGCTTTTCTCCCACAGAAAACCCCTTCCAAGATCAAAATTCCAGTAAATTTAGACATTGCTTTACCCTGAGCTTCTCCTAGGTCTTCATAAGAAGTTCATGGTCTCCAAGCACAAATATCCCCTGCCCTAGTCTCCCTCTGTATTTCAGCTAATCCCAGTTTTTAATACTGAATATAATAACAGGAAAGATATTTTTCAGAAGGAATTTTTATGTCAGGTATAAACTTTTATGATAAATTCAGTCATTGTTATGTCATTGGAAGGTTCATAGGACTGTTATTGTCTAAAAAAAATTCTTCCAATAAGAGTGTTTACATTTTGAAAGAGACTATTTCAATGAAGGGATCTTTTAGCTATTCAAGAACCACTGATACTTACTCCTATGGTAGTCTTGGTTCATATGTAGCTCTTGGTATTTTCTAGTATGTATACATCACATTGTCAGTAGATATCTTACAGGTAATCAAGCCCATAACTTATACTACGCATCTATCTGGTATCAAGGTGCTTTGTTAGACACTGGGGACATAGTAAAGTGGAACTACCTCGTGAATTCAGTATTTCTGTATTGATTTATGGTCAAATTAACTCACTACTAGCTGTAAGATTCCAGGACCAGTTATTTGAAATGCATGGATTTGACATGCTAAAACATAAAGCAAGCAATTATCATGAAACCCAATGTAATTTTTCTCTTCTTGTGAATCACAGGCTAACATGTGAAAAGTGTCTATAAGTCTGTTTTTACATTCTTCAAAAGTTTAAGATATTGTAAAAGAAAGATTTCCTAAAATGCTGAATATTTTATAAATATAGAAATGAAAATGTAACTTATTTAAGCTGAAACACAATAAACAGGGATGTCCTTGTCTGCTTGTTTTGGCTTAGTTACACAGATGCAGTTTGGACATGGCTACTATGAAAACCACTGATGATTCTTGTGTATGCCTTATAGCTCTCCTGTAACTAATTAATAACAGAGCTTCAGAATTGAACAGATTAAGCTCCAAGGAAAACATTTAACTTCGGTAGACAGCCTACAGAGAAAATAAAATTGTTAATGAAAATATGAACCCAGATTCTTTAAAAGAACTTTTGTAAAGTACAGGAGTTTAAAGAGTAGTAAGATGCATGCGGGACATATACTCATCATAAAGTGTGCCATAGGAACTTATAAGTCTTTGTAGTCTCTCCTTTGTCAAAAGAAAGCCAGCCACAGGAAGATGACTAAATGAACATCAAACACAACCGATGAAGATAAATTTAAATACCTCACTAGGGGATTTGGACTAGTTAATTATAGGAGTTTCATCCTCAGCAAACTTTGTATTAATATCTTTATATTAAGATGCCTAGTTGATTGCAAAGGAATTTAAAAATAACCCACATAAAAAGCACAAATGATGGCAATTTTGAAAGGTAAATCAAATTGCAGAAACACTCAGGTTTTGTAAATTCAAAAGTATTTTTGGACTCTTGTTTTCTCTTTCTCTGTTTAACCTGCCACTTGTACCCAGGGACATTTTCCTTTATCCTGTGTGGGTGTTATAATTACACAGATTAGCTCAGGTAAAAAAAAAAAAAATTTAAGTTTAAGACCATAATAAGAAGTTGGTATTGCAATAGTCAGAGTCTGATGAATACATTTATATTAAATGTCAAAAATAGGATATACAGTTCTATTGCTAAAAATAGGAGTTAATTGATGTAATTATCTTTTAATTAAGTACACAAGTATTTCTAATTTTTTAAGTTCTTAGTGGTTAACTAATTCAGGTGGGAATTATATCTTGAAACTTTTGAAGGTTTGCCCCTTTATCATTTGGGTTATAGTATAAATACTACTGTCTTTAAATTTCCTGTTTCATGGAAAAGTCTGCTGGATACTATGGGCCTGTAGGCTGAAGATGGGTACCCCAAGGGTACAAAAAACTGGCTGACTGTACAGGCATTGAGATGTCTCTGTCATTTCTAGAGTTTTGGATGTTGCTAACAATGTACTTCCTATTTTCTTAGGTAATATTATATCTTTCTGGAGTCTTTAATGGAGTTAAAGAATTATAGTTATAGTTTTCCTTAGTTATGATAAAAGATAAAGTAGATATAAATATTGTAACTCTAGTTTTTTCTTGATACCTGTTATATGTAGTTTTGTTATGTTAAAGTTAAAGCCTTACTTTTTGTTTAAACAGAGAAGAGGAAATATGGAGGAGTTCCTTCTGTCTATGTGTTGCTTTCATTAATGAATAAAGAAATTGCCTTGGAGGGCTGGAGAAATGGCTCAGCGGTTAAGAGCATTGCCTGCTCGTCCAAAGGTCCTGAGTTCAATTCCCAGCAACCACATGGTGGCTCACAAGCATCTGTAATGAGGTCTGGTGCCTTCTTCTGACCTGCAGGCATACACTCAGAAGGAATATTGTATACATAATAAATAAATAAATAAATAAATAAATAAATAAATAAATAAAATGAAATTGGCTTGGCCCGTCAGAAGGAATATTGTATACATAATAAATAAATAAATAAATAAATAAATAAATAAATAAATAAATAAAATGAAATTGGCTTGGCCCGTTGATAGGGCAAAACTTAGGTAGGTGGGGAAGACAGAGCTGAATTCTGGGAGGTAAAAACCAGAGCCAGAGAGACATCATGGGGCCGCCACAGGCAGTCGTGAGCTGCTTAATGTGGATGCTGGGAGTAGAGCCTGTGTCATTTTCTTTTTTTTTTTTTTTTTTTTTTTTTTTTTTTTTTTTTTTTTTCCTCATGGTTTATTTTTTTTATATTTGAAAATTTCCATCTCCTCCCCTCCTCCTCCCCCTTCCCTCCCCTCCTCCTCCCCCTTCCCTCCCCTCCTTCTCCCCCTGCTGAGCCATCCCTGCACCCTGAAATTCTCATTTTTCTGCAATGTTTTGAGTTACTATTGTCATCAGACTTCATATAACTGAATTGCGTTTCAATTAATGTGGGTTTTTTTTTTGTTTTTTTTTTTTTTAGTATTTACCAGACCATTGCCTCTTTTAGCCACAATTTTTTTAAGAGATGGATTTCAATTTCTTTTATATTTAATTTTGATATTTTCTATATTCCAGTAATGTGCATATCTGCCAAGTGATGATAACAAGTGGAGAAACAAGTGCATAACCAGTTGCAGTCTGGAAGCGCAAAGTCCAAGGTGAGTATAGGTGTTGTATCAGCTTCTCATAGACTCAAAGTTCGTGCTTGTATATTACAAAGTGTCTATTTGTTCTCTCATCTGAATGCCTTGTCAAATCTCCTGCCATTGGTGATCATCCGTCAGCCAATCTTTCATAAGACACTTTGTGGAAAAGAATGGAAATCATCTCACTTTGGGACTGCTTCCTAGGTATTTTCTTAAAAATATATTTTGTTTTATATTTATAGACTACTGTGACTGAAGGACATTTGAGATCATAGGTGAGAAACCCAAGTGAATAAAAACATAAATAGCTTTCAAGATTGTGATATATATTATTTTATATAAAGTACAACAAAATACTTCATAAATTAGGAATTTTCACAATTCCAGCTTTGTTTTTTTAAAGACTGCTTTTACCTTTTATGTATTTGCTGATTCCTTATGAATGTTAAAAGTGATTTGGTGTTCCTAAATGTACACCTTTTTGGAATGCTTTGAAGAGGCTGAAGCAGTCAATTATTCTGAGTAATTTATCAGTCAATGAATATTTGTCTTTCTGTTTATTTTTTCCTTTGATTTTTTTCAGCAACATCTGTTGTTTTTGTTTTTAGTGTGCAAGTATTTTACTTCCTGGCTATAAATATAGTCCTCCATATTCTAATTTGCAATATTAGAAATGAAATTGTTTGAATTTGTTTTCTGGGTAGTTCATTATTCATAAATATATATGAACTGATGTTTACATGTCAATCAGATTCAATATTCTTTTTTTCATGTTTGGAAAAATTTCATGTGTCTTCCTGAAAAATTGTTCTGGTTGTACTTTACTTAATATTCATAAAATAACTGATGTGAATGGGAAGTCTTGTTCATGGATTTAGATATAAATTATATTATCATAATTGAGGATGATATGATATGTGGAGGTATTATATACAGCTTTTCATATGTGTAAAATTAAAAACTTGAATCAAGATTTTGAAGAAAATTACACTCTCACCTTAATTTCAATATTATTCTCAATATCTAATACATAAAAAAAACCCAAACATGTATATATACATATGAATACCTAAGATAAATGTATAAATAAAATGTGCTATTTAAATGCAGTAGATTATCATTTAGCATCAAAGAAAGAATTTCTTCTCCTTTTTTTTGATGCCATAGATAAAATTAGAAGGCAATGTGCTAAGTGAAATAAATTGTTACAGGACAGATACTTCATGATTCCTCTATGATAGGTTCCTAAAACTGTCAAACTGGCAAGAAGCAAAGGATATATAAGAGTGACTACCAAGAGCAGGAGAGAAAGTTAAATGAGAGTTGCTGCATACTGTGTGGAAAGTCTGAGTTATTCAAGAATACCTTCTAGAGATCTGTTGTATTGTTCAGTGCCCGTAGACAATGTAGCATTGTGCAGTTAGATGTTTAAAAGGGATGAATCTCATGTTGTGTTCTTTCTATAAAATAATACACAAAATACACAAGAGCTCAAGGAAACCTCTCAAGGATGTGGAAGATTGTTTCTCAGTTGAATTGGTTATGCTGAACATGCCCAGATGTCTTTGTATACAATTAAACTTAAATATACATTGGGAGCTACAGTGTCATTGTATTACTCTGAACTTAAATTCTATCTCCATTTGTTTGCTTAGGTTGTGTCCCACTGTCCTTTCCATGCATCTGGACTTTAATATTCAGAAAACATGTGCATTTCTATAACTCTTTAACTGCTTTTTTAAACTCTAGTTCTTCATGGAGGAAAGAAAACTGGGACTCATAAATTGGCAACCTCCACATTATAATATCTATCCTTTTATTTTCCTTTAATCTTGTACCACACCTGACATACTGTTATCATTACTGTGACTTTTGTAACTGATAACATTACTGCTTCTACTTTCAGAGCTGAGTTAATAGACACAAATCTCAAAGAGATTATCATAAATAATACTGCTCGTGCTTGCTTGAGACTCTTCTTCATAAGTTACCAGAAACAGACTCACGCTTGAAAAAAATTTAAGACTTGAATTTGCTCTAACCTTCAGGACATTGCATTTCTTTTAAATCTCAAAATGCAGAAATGTATTAGAGTTTGATGTGCAAGTGATGGCATGCCTAATGTGTTATATGAGTACAGTGGCCTCTACTGCTCCCTGGACTGACATAAAAACAAAAAAAGATCCATCTCATTGGGACTGTTAAAACACAAATATTTTAATAAATAAGAATTATTGTGTAATAAAATTTATCATTACGTAAGAAATTGGGATAGCACTAAATGTCTTTGGAAACTTGCATTATTATTTTACTCTTTCTGTTTATTTTCCCTTTCCTTCTACAATTGTAATGGACTCCCTCGTTATTTCTTACAGGGATTCTAAAATCAAAGTCACCTTTAAGCATCCTTTTCTATGACATTGTTTTAAGAATATTTTTCAGTTCCTAACTGGAAGACCTACACATTGTACAGGAATTTACAAATATCACTTATATCTTGACCTTGATGCCTCCTCTCTGTACCTTGTCTCAAAAGCCAGCAGATGCTGCCAGTACCTTGGCCAAAGCTCTTTGGCACCAACTTTCATTGTGAAATGGAATGTCTCATTAGCTAGTTCTGTGATTCTGCTTGAGGAAGCCCTGTTGCCTCATGATCCTGTTTTTTTTTCCCCCGATTCATATTGGGAGTACCAAAAGTGTTTCTATCAATTAAGAGCACGATATTAGCAATGACTGGTGAGCACTGGTGAGTCCCTTTGTTCTCTTGCCTGTTAAGAGGGATGACTGGTCATCTGCACCACTCTAGCTTCTAGATGCAAGCACCGTTCTCCTTTTTGAGCCTGCATACTATTCCTCTCTTATATGAGGAGGAATCTTTCCTTTTGTTTACATCTTTGAAATAGTGTGAGCTTCTGGTCAAACCCAATAAAAATTTATTCTCCCATCCAAACCACAGTGACGTGGAAATGGTGCTGATGAATTACAGTAGTAGATGGTCTCATGCTGCTTAATGGATATTTATCTTTAGTGAATAACTGGATAATTCACAAATATTTAAATCCTAAATTGGTTTATAGCAAAATCTAACAGCAAAGAAACTGTTCCTATACTGGTTTCTAGAAAAAGCTAACCACAAAGAAACTCACCTGCTCTTTGCCTAATGTACTTAAATTTGGAAGTTTGGGTGAGAATAAATGCACCTAGTATGAAGTTAGATAATATTTGTTGCTGTCTTTAAATATATGTTCCACACATCTATCTTATTTCAGAATCCTTAGCATAGTGAAATTTGTATTATTATACATAATATTCTTGAAGAAGAAACAGAAGGTTCTTGAGATTAAATAGTGTACCTAAGGTGAAAACCTGACAGTATTGGTGGTGGAATTACAACTAACATGCATAAGAGGCCACAATCCTAAACATCATGTCTGAATGATAATGAGGGCTTTATTTCTAGGCAAGGGTTAAAGGTAAACTATAGTATATTTCAATTATTCTAAAACCATTTTTAAATCTATCATTAAATATAAGTGTGCCTGAAAGTACACTGTTGTTTTTCTAAGCCATCTTGGTGAGAGGATACACTAACAATGTACAAGTGTTTTCCCCTTTTTGTTTATTGGCATAAGGTCCTGAGCAATTGCACTTTCTGTTTAATTTTTTTCTAGTATTTTCCCTATGATTCTTAACTCTGTATAGTGGAACATATTAGTGAAATAATGATCTTTAAACATGGCTAATCTTCTCAGTAAAGTGTAGTACATTTTATTTAGGTAAACCTAAAAACTAAAGTCTTGCCAAAACAGAATCCAAATGACACAAAGAAAAGAGTAAACATTTAAATAGATGATAGAAGTCATGAGTTTTTCCTTGTTCTCAACAATATTGCTATGGAATAAATGGGTATGCACTGTTCCTATCTTGAGTAAGAACTTAGAATTTGCCCCAAGTGAAACAGGAAGCTATTTGAGGACTAGGAGGGAAGTAAATTTCATATGGTATGATGTCATATTTTAATGACATGAGTCTGGGTGCCAGTAGTAATCTACAAGAAGATGAAACAACTTGTTAGCAGTAAGGTGGAGAGTAGAAGTTTGTTTCTAGGCATTTTTTATCAGATGTATCACTTGCTGAAGGTAGATATTAATGTAAAGTAGAGGAGTCAATGAGAATACCAAGATGGCTGGTCTGAGATAGCATAGGCAATGGAAATTCCAAGTTCAAAGGGCTCTGGTAGAGAGCTGACTCTGGGTAGAGAGGTAGTCAGTTTTTCCTGTTAAATTTCCAGAGTTTGCTCTGGGAACTCATACTATCTGAAAGATTATACACAAAAACACTCATGTGTTGACTGTGCCTATGGTGTGTCTCTGGTGACAGTAGTTTCTTAAATATACTCTTCGCTTACACTCAATATTTCACTAAGACACCACCAATAGCCAATACATTATTTTATAATATTTAGGTGAATAGAACTGAATCATCTCAACTGGAAAACCCTTCATCTTTCTCAATGGGATAATATCCATTTTTCCTATAAGTTTCTTCACAAATCACCAAATTAACACAACTGCTACTTGCTTGCATAGTTCCAGGGATTGACTTAACAGGGGCTGAAAAGTAATGGAAAAAAAAAAGACAGATACACTGATCTATCAATCAGTCTATCTATCTATCTATCTATCTATCTATCTATCTATCTATCTATCTATCTATCTATCTATCATCTATCTATCTACCATCTATCTATCTATCTATATCTATCTATCTATCTATCTATCTATCATCTATCTATCTATCTATCATCTATCTATATCATCTATCTATCTATCTGTATTAAATAGTGTTGGTGGGCTGGATTATTAAATGGCAAAGACACAGCAGCCCTTGAAGCTTAGTGTATTTGTTATATACAGTTGAAAAGGATGTAGGTGAACAGGTGTTGCTACAAACAACTGAGAAAGGAGGCAAGTTCAGTTAATAATCATAGGAGCAGTCTCTGTAAGGAAGTAACCTTCAGGCCAAAATCTTTGGGGAGAGAAAATGAGCTTAGACATTGTCTGTGGACACTATCAACACTTACAGTGGATATGTAGAAGAATGTTTTGCCATTCCTCTGTTCTTCATCCAGAAAAGCCTTTGTCACTCTGTGTGTCTAAGGCATTGAGCCTTTCATGGCCAAGCCCATGCCAAATGATACACATCCATTCAGGCCTTCACTTGCTTCCTGCACACAACAATGTTTTTTGTATATGAATTCCCTTAATAGGCATTTACTCTACACCCATCGTGTGATCTAAAATCAACACTCATATTTCCAGTTCCCTAGCTGAGAGATACTAGTCATTAATTTTTAGAAAGGAAATCTTACTCATTCTCATTACGCATGGATCAAATGCATTAATGTAGGCTGACATTGCTTCCTCACAGAGAGCCATTCTGGCATCTTTAAAAAGAAAATGGGCCAAATGAACCTTAAGCTTCTCATTTTGATATGCTTAAAACTCAGCATGTAAATAGGGTTCCCGAGAGAAGCAGAGACACGCTTGCAAACAGATGTTTTCACAGGTAAATCATTGATTTTTAACCTTGAGGAGATGATAAAGCAATGTCAACTTCTTTTTTATCAGCAAGAGAGGGAAGTCATCCATCACCCTCAGGGGCTTATGATGCTTATAAATGAATAGTGGTGACAATGTCAGTGTGATACCTTTGATACAGTAAAGCCTTAGATCTCTTTGAGGCTGGAATCTTATGCTGAGAGACCAGCAGCAGTGTATTTATAGAGCACTCCTACAGCTGTGGATGCTAGCAGTATTCTCTAAGTATCTCCAAGCCCATTCAGTATGACATCAGCCCAAATTACAGCATTCATGGCAAACTTAGCCTAGCATACTTAACACGGAAAAAAATGTAAAGGTATTCTTTGTTATCTTTTGAAATAAAATTGTATTTAAGTATAGATGAACAGAAAAAAACCCTGAAGATGTATGAGCAGAACAAATAAAAAAGATATATAAACAGAGCATACAAATAAAAATATGTGTGGAAAGAACAAACAAGAATGGAGATGTGTGGACCAAGCATATAAACATAAGGATGTATGCACAGAAAAAATAAGCAATCAAATGGATAGCAACAATAAGGAAAATACAATTCTAATCTCATCTTCATAAGAAAATACCACCATCTCTTGTGAAGATTCTTCTGAACTGAGGACACAGTTTGTGTTTCTGTTATGTTATAAACTATTCACTCCTCTTTGCAGTAACAAATGCCATGATTCGTAGCTCTCTGAATGAGGCAGAAAGAATAAGAGCCACTAGAAGTTGATTTAAAACTATGCCTACTTACATAGTGACAGCAGTAGATTATCCTCAAACTCACAATCTTTCTTAACTGCTTTTAATTGATTTTTATTTATTTTATTGAGCTATACATTTTTCTCTGCTCCCCACTTCCTCTCCCCTCCCCTTTAATCCTCTCCCATGGTCCCCATGCTCCCAATTTACTCAGGAGATCTTATCTTTTTCTACTTCCCATGTAGATTAGATCCATGTATGTCTCTTTTAGGGTCCTCATTATTGTCTAGGTTCTCTGGGATTGTGATTTGTAGGCTGGTTTTCTTTGCTTTATGTTTAAAAGCCACTTATGAGTGAGTACATAAGATAATTGTTTTTCTGCGTTACTACTGTTACAGGTATGTATATAGCATACTGAGTTCCGTACACTAACACACATTTGAACAATTCTAAATGTGCTCTATTTTTAAATGTCTACTACCTCCATCTTAACCCTGTTTATGTTATTAGTCTACAGTGTTATGTGCTTTGTTAATACATATTACAGTATTAACAAAGGATAGTATTTCTTTTCAAGAGATAGAGTACTTTGGGTTTGTGGTACACATACAAGTCTGAGTAGTATATTCTGTGTGGGTAGATGCATTTGTAATGTTTTAATATTAAAAGAGCTTGTTTTACATTACAAATCATATAAACGACTTACACCATCAATGGCTCAAAAAGTTCTGCCCTCTGTTGTTTAGTATTCCATTATCTGAAAGCATCAGATTTCATTCTTTCTACTGTAAATAGGCAATTGTTTCCAATTTTTGTTTTTTCAAGGGAATATAAACACCATGATTCATGTCTATAATTACATTACATATCTATGACTTTGGAGAAAATAAAAAATCATAAAATTTCCTGTTTCAAGTCTCTCTCTATATATGTTTGTGTGTGTGTGTGTGTGTGTGTGTGTGTTATATGTGCTCTGCTTTAGAAAAAATAGCCAAATGTTTTCCATTTTCGCACACAGTGATGACACTTATTATTATTCAGCATCTTTGATGGTGATCTGGACTTTGTGTCATTTTAGGTTTTAATCAGTTTTATGTCTATGTGGTACTTTTACATGCAAATTTTAAATCTTTTCTTTTTATTAGTTATTAGTGTGTGAAGTATTGTGAAAGTGTGTTTATGTGCATGGGAATGTGTGTATGCAGAAGCCTGTGAAGTCTAGAGTGATACTGGTTGTCTTTCTCTATCACTCTAAACCCTGGTCTATGAGAAAAGGTTAGCATGATGTCTGAAGCTCTTCAGTTAATGTGCCTAACTGGTGAGCAAACTGCAAGAACCTACTGTTTTGTCTCCCTAACACCAGGGTTACAGAAGCACATCTCAATGCTGGTCTTTTCAATTGGCCCTGCGGATCAGAACCCAGGGGTGTCTGCTTGCTGGTCAGGTATTTTATAGACAAATGAGCCATTTCTACAGGTTCCTGCATACAGGGTTAATATTAATTTTTATTAGGAGGTTGGAAGTTATCTCATATTCTTATATCAATTGTCTATTTTAATTCCTTTTTCTGAGGCTCTTCTATGAGGTTTTTACAGTTTTTAAGTAATGTTGTATACCATTTTTCTTAACTTCTAGGTGATGTACGCAGTGCAGAGTTAGTTGATCTTGGTATCACAATTGCTTTCTTCTACTTCGTGGTCTTGCTTTTCTTTTAACACTGTCTTTGATTGAACAGTATTTTCATAATATTATTTTATAGAAGTTTTAATTGTAGTTACTACCTGTGGTATCCTGCAGTAAATTGCTTGCCTCAACAGATTATGAAGATATTTACCCCGCCCCATTTTTTAAACCAATCAATTTTATATATGATCCATTTGTAACTATCCCTTGCATATGGTCCAAGATAGGCATCAAAATTTCTTTCCTGCTTACATGGCTGGTCAACTGGCCAACGAGTATTTAATGAAAAGATTATTTCTTCACTTGAACTTAGTGTCATGGTAGTTAGAGTTCAAAAAACTCCATAGACTTGGGTCTCTGGTTGAATTACCTATTGTATCAATTTATTTATGTAGATAATTTGGATGAATTTATGAAACCATTCCAATAGCTACTGAAGAAGTAATCACTGGCAGTTTTATTATGTTCACCATTACTATTGTAGACATCCTCAAATGGAGGAGCACCATTCATATTGTCTGAAAAATTAGAACAGAAATATTAAACAGACAGATATTAAAATGGCAAGAATTAGAATGGGGCATATTATTTTGATGGCAAACACACACATGCACATACCTATGAACACCTGGATTTTGATAAAGAAGGCAAAAAGACCTGCTGGAAAAAAGACACTAGTTTCAGCAAATTGTGCTGGTCAAACTGATGGTAGCATGTGGAAAAATGCAAATATATTTATGATATTACCTGGTGTTGACAGACGTTTCTGTCTCACCCAGTACCATAGTCATTCAGTCCCAAAGAAACACACAGAGGTTTGCATTATTTATAAACTGGTTTTCCTATTAGCTCACACTTCATATTAACTAACTTTTACATCTTATATTAACCCATAATTCTTGTCTGTGCTAGCCATGTGGCTTAGTACCTTTCATCAGTGAGGCATTCTCCTCTTGTGTCCTCTGTGTCTGGGTGATGACTGCAGACTGATCCTTTCCTCTTCCCAGAAATCTCTTATTCTGTTTGGCCTGCCTATACTTCCTGCATGGTTACTGGCAAATTAGCATTTTATTAAAAAAATACAAGTGACAAATCTTTACAGGGTACAAGACCATTGTCCCATAGCACTCTGCCCGTTTTTCTTTTCAAAATAAGAACTCTGAATCTAATCTCCTTTATTTGCCTTTTTTTCTAACCATTACATATAAGAACTTTTAACCAACACTCTAAATAAAGACAAATATCCATAACCTATTTTATAGGAGTGTGGGTATAGTTTTCTAGGTTACTTCCTGCTGATTTGGGGGTGAAGTAATTTTAGAGGTTTACAAAGATTTTCAGGGGGTCTTGTTTGATAAAACAACATTAGTCTGTAAGGAGTCCACAGGTTCTCATCGCCTCTGGAAAAAAAAAACAGAACCTCTTTTCCAAAGCAACATATCCTTAGACCGAAATTTTAGTCAATACTCCTTTAAAATATATATGTTGGTTTAGCTTAGCAGCCCATACAATGAAATGTCTCTTAAAACTTAGCACATTCACAGTAAAAAAAAAAAAAAAATCAAAGAAAATACAATAGTATACATAATCCAGCCTCTCTATATTTTCCATAATTATCTGTCTTATTTTTCTTTACTCCTTTAATCTATGACTGTCTGTACTCTGCCTCTTTAAAGAGTTTGTTTTATTTTTATGAAAAACCATTTACTTCTTTTATAATGGTCTATATTCTTGTCTTCTCTCTCCAAGCCTATGTACATTTATCCAACACTATGACTTATCTAGAGGTCTTTTCCATCTGAAGTTGTCTTTATTGCATATCTGTAATAATATTTTTGATCAGGAACACTTTTTATATTAAAATGCTTGATGGGCATGGCTAGGACGAACTGCATGCTTACTCTGCTAAGTCGCTAAGTCCAACATGGCAAAGGCATGTTCACTGCCCTTGAGAGCCATTCTCTCCACCCCAAATCCAGGGTTGCAGTGGGTCTATTTCATCATTAAGCAATTTGTAACATGCTACTCATAGACCCCATTTAAGTTCACATCCTCCTGAAAGAATTAGAGTTCATGCTGACAGCACAAACCAGGAAGCTGCCATTTTGAAACTGTGTGGTTTTTATGCTGTTACTGCTGAATCAGGAAGACTTCTCTTAAAAGTGCTATGGTACCCCTGTTCGCCTCCAGCAAACAAAGCCCATTTTAAAAAAATGCTGGTTACTATGAAGCTGCACTAAACTCTGTATTTTTGTATCTAGAATTCCTTTCCAACCCCTCTCATGTTTTTTGTGGATTTAGCTGCCCTATGTTGGTACATCAATCTGTGGATGGAGACTGCTTGTTCATTTCCCAGCTGCCCAGACCTGAAATAATCACACTGAAACTATTTTAATTGCAACACTGTTTAGACAATGACTCTAGTGTATTCCTAATTAGCTCTTATATCTTAAATTAACCCATTTCTATGAATATGTGTATTGCCATGTGGTTGTGGCCTACCAGTAAGTTTCAGTCCAGCATCCGGCATCTGTCTACTGCAGCAGCTACATGGCATCTCACTGTCTCCACCTACTTTCTCCTCTTTCTCTGTTTGGAATTCCTGCTTTGTTCTATTCTGCTAAGCCACTGTCTGAAACAGCTTTATTCATTAACCAATAAAAGCAATACATATACAGAAGAACACCAACCTGGCACAAAACTCAACTTCAATTGGATCAAATAGCTTAACATAAAACCAGACACACTGAGCCAGTTAGAAGAGAAAGTGGGGTATAGTCTTGACCTTATAGGCACAGAAAAGATTTCTGAAGTGAACACTTAGTACAGGTGTAAGATCAATATTTAATAAATGGGACCTCATGAAACTGGAAAACTTCTGTATAACAAAGAACACCATAATTCAAATTGGCAGCTTACAGAATAGAAAAAAATGGTTGCAAATTATACATTAAATAGAAGCTTAATATCTAAGCTATATAAAGAACTCAAAAAAGTAGAATTCAATAAAATAAATATTCCAATGTTAAAAACTGGGATACATATCTGACCAGAAAATTCTCAAAGAAAGAAAGACAAATATCTGAGAATCACTTAAAGGAATATTTAACATCCTTAGCCATCAGGGAAATGCAAATTAACTACTTTGAGATTCTATCTTACACTCATCACAATGGCTAAGATCAATAAAAGTGACAGCTCCTTCTCCTGATAATGTGGGATAAAGGAATCTACTTACAGACTCAGCTATACCAATCTTGGACATGTAGCAATGAGAAACTCCAGCCTATTGCAGAGATACTTGCTCAACCATATTCATTACATTATTTGTAATATTGAGAAAATAGAAACCACCTAGATGTACCTCAACAGAAGACCTGATAAAGAACACATGTCATATTTGAACTCTGTCTCTTCAGTGAGAGTTTGTACAAGGCATCCCATGTGTCAGGACCTTGCTACTTTATTATCCCATCTCAATTGCAATTTATGATTAATGATATTTTGATTTCTCATGGAGTTTTTTCTTCATCTTGACTCCAGAACAGTGCTTCTCAACCTGTAGGTCCCAACTCCTTTAAAAAACCTGAATCTACAAAAATATTTACAGTATAATTCATAACAGCAGCAATATAAGAGTTTTGAAGTAGCACAAAAATGATTTTATGGTTGGGGGTCAGTAAAACATGAGAAACTGTTTTAAAGGATGGCAGCATTAGGAAGGTTGAGAATCTTGGCTAAACCCTGTGCATGCTGAAATCCTATATATGTATATACTATTTCTCAGTATTAAATGATGTCTCTCTGTTGTAGGTACTCCATAAGTATTCCTTCAGCAAGTGACCGAGAACAGTTTTTGTAACAACTAGCAAAATTAAGAAAGTAAGACACACATTTGGGACTATCTTTCATATGCAAATTCCTTGACAAGACTGAGTATCTCTGAATAGAATGGAATGAGAATATGCTGGTTTTGTACCTAATAACACAAGAGTGATTTTATTTCTGTGGGCCAGTTAATTTTTTTGCTAGTGTTTAATCATGAAAAAAGGTAAGAAACTTGAAGGATTTTAATTGCTAAAATGAATAAATTTCTTACATATCAATATTATTATCGGTGTCCAATCTTGGTTTCATTCGTTTGTTTTTTTTCTATGAACACATGTTTATTTGTTTCTTGGGTATGACATGAATTCAATGATAGTCACAAGAAAGAAAACATGGTTGAAAGAGACTTTGCCTGTCTATGGATGCAAAGAGATATGCACAAAGAATCTCAATCTCATGATAGTTGTTTGAATTGCACGTGAAGATTATTATTAGTTTAGATGTTTTCTAGAAGATTCACTTGTAAAGACTTTTTAGACATTTTATTGACACAAACAAACTGAGTCTAACTTCAGCAGACTGTCCTAATTCTACTATTTTATAGGTCACATCTCATCTATAGGAAACAAAGTAGCAGTAGAATTATTCTATTTTATATCATTGTCCTGTCAAGTGGTCATATTGATGCCTAACATACATACATAACCTGTGCTGATGGAGATGGAATTTTCTGAATTCATGTGTATTGCCTTGGTATCATTGGCTATTGGCTTTTGGTTTGATGTAGAACTTACCTTAGCTGTAGACAGTAAGGATTGACCTTATTGTGCAAAATGCATCCTGGTGGAAGTCACCGTGTAACTAGTGCCCCCGGAAGAGCCTTCAAAACAAGGAAAAGCTACATAGTGATAGCTGCCTGCTGCTTTTTCACTTCGTAGCAAATAACAAATGTGCACAATATCCTCAAGTTTAAAGACAGTGGCTCACAAGGAAGGTCAGTCTTAGAGTTCACTGGAGTACAAGAGGTAGCTGTCGTTGAGTGAAATCATTTCTGGGTTGCTTTCTCAGCTCTACTGGGAGCTCAACCACTGCCCGTGCTAACCTAGTAGCCATAATCAACAAAGCTACTCATATGCCGATGCATTATGGGCAGAGGAGGGGGAGTCCATTTTTTTTTCCTCTCTCTCACATACCACTCTATTGGGATCCTGAAAAGTCTTACTGAGCACTTTATTCAATCTAAATTTAAATAGAACTTTTCACCGGGTCCCAAGAGAGAAACAACAATGAATGAGATAACGGCAAGAGGAACTGCATGAAGGTAATGCTCCATATCATTTGGTTAATCTATTCTTGTTTATTAATTTATTACATGGAACAGTAAGTTTAATGGCTTTAACTTTGAAGTGGAAAAGAAGCCCCTGAAGTATACTTTCAAAAAATGGAATAATGACTTTAGGAAGATCTAGGACAAGGATTTCATCCCATATTTTAAATTATTTTTCAAGGCTTGCTTTAACCTTCGCCTTCAGATTTATCATTTTACATTAGCCAAAATAAACTACCACCATAAGAAACCATGTATTATTAAAATAAGAACAGTTTCCTATATTTATTAGTTTGGTCATAAACTGCTATTAGAAATAGCATACAGATGAGTTTGATATCCATAAAATCACTGAAACATAACATGACATTTACTACCTGTGGTATATAATTATACTCACACACTTTTAGATGCATTTATTTCTATCACTGAATCATAATTTCAGCAACTTGTACTGCATTTCTGAAGTGGGATTTTAGTTTTTTCATTTCTGTTTTACTCCAAAATTGGAAAGGATCATTTCAAGAAGAGATTGTTCAGTGAGAAAATATCTGTAGATAGAATCTGTGTCAAATTTTTAATTATTTAATTAATATTTTGAAATTTTGTTTCCTTATTCTTTACATGATTAAATCCAGCAAATTGTAGATAGTGGTTAATTGCAAATGTATTAATCTTTATATCAACCTCATGCTTTACACTGACTTTTAAATAAATGTAAGGTTGGGAGTAGTGATGTATGCCTTTAATTCCAGCACTAGGAAGGCAGGGGAAGGAGTATCTCAGTAAGTTAGAGGCCAGCCTGGTCTGCCTTGTGAACTCTCTCATATCCAGTACTACATCAATTGACCATATCCCCCCCCAAAAAAACAAAATAATAAAATAAATATAATAATAAAAATAATAATAAAATAAAACAAATGTAAAGCAGTGAAAACTTGTTTAAAATATGACATGAATGATTTGTTTCTTTTCACTATTCAAATGTGTTGTTTTCCTTTCGTGTGCATAGTATATGCTTATGTATGTTTTGGGGGGTGGGGCTGTACACATGGAAGCCAGCAAAGGAAGCTGAGTATCCTTCTCTATCATTCCGTTTCATTCCTTTGAGACAAAGCCTTTCACTGAAACTGGAACTACAGCCAGCTGCTCTGCATGATTATTTTGTCTCCCTGTCACTGCCAGTTACCCTTTCAGAAGTTAAGGGTTCATGGTTGCCAGGGATTTGAATTCTGGTCCTCCTATTTGGACAGGAATCTCCTTTACTCGCTGATTCACATCTCCAGCTCTCTCTTTGTCTTTCTGTATTTGTCCTATTTTTTTTTTACCTTATAGGCATAATACATATTAACATTAGCATATTCACAGTTTCCATCTCTTAAATGTATCAAGATATTCTATGATCTTTTCTAGTCTCCATTTTAAAATAACCTGTTAAGTCTGAATAAAGAGTACATGCTCGTGAGTTAGTTTAGTTAACCATTCAGTACTCAAATTCAAAGGCCCTTATGTTTTCCCATTTGTAGAAACTATACATTTTCTAGGGAATATTATATATTGTAATTTGAAAGGTCAAGACATTTTAAAAGCATCTACCCAATGAAAAGTGCATTGCATTATATAATATTGAGATTTTTGCATACTTTATCTGAAGTAAAATATAAATCTAAGGCTAGTAGCAGCCTGCACAGTTGAGGGAAAAGAACATTTACAAAGAAACATGCAAGTCAGTGGAGTTGCCTCTTGAATAATTTATAATGTGGAATGCTGTTTTTCTAAGCAAAAGCTCTCCACCTATAAAAAAAATCAGATCACATTTAAATATGAAATAGCATAACTTCTCAACACTTAATAATGTCTATACCTCAAATTATTAAACACAAATTTGCTTCAAGGAAAATATTCTCTAGCAAACATACAGTGAAAGCACACAAAGGCGTTATAAAGCTCTATAACAAATCAAGTTTCTTAGGGGTCCAACCTTTGCATGGTGGAAGCTGTGATATTAGGAAAGAATTCCATGACCTTTTCATGACCTCATTTTCACACATTCCAAAACTGCTTCATATCTCTGGTTTTAATTGTAACATCTTCTTTTTGAGTTAAGATAAAATATCTTGAATTTAAAATGACTGAAATACACTTAAGAAAATGCTCAAAATCTTTAGCCACCAGAGAAATACAAATCAAAACAACTCTTAGTAAGAATGTCCAAGATCACTGATGATAACTCATACTGGAGAGGATGTAGGGTAAAGGGAACACTCCTCCATTGCTGGTAGAAGTGTAAACTGATACAGCCGCTTTGGAAATCAGTATGGCAACTTCTCAGAAAATTAGGAAACAACCGTCCTCAAGACCTAGCAATTCCACTTTCTGGTGGTGTGGGAAGTCCCTCCATATATGTGATGATTTTATTGATTAATGAATAAAGAAGTTGCTTTGGCCTGTGTTAGGGTAGAATAGAGCTAAGCTGTCGGAGGGGGAACAAAATTGAATGCTGGGAGAAATAAGGCAGGGTCAGAGAGAAGCCATGTAGCCCTGCCAGAGACAGATGCTGCATGCCAGAGAGAACTTTACCCAGTTAGCAACAGCTATGTGGCGATACACAGATTAAGGGAGATGGGTTAATTTAAGGTATAAGAGTTATCCAGAAACACACTTAAGCTATTGGCTAAACAGTATTGCACTTGATACAGATTTCTTTGTGATTTTTTTCTGGAGTCTGGATGGGCAAAATACAAACAAGCAGACTCCCCTAACATTTGGGTATATATTCAAAGGATGCTCAATCATACCACAAGGAAATTTGCTCAGCTATGTTCATAGCAACATTATTTGTAATACCAAGAACCTGGAAACAACCTAAATGTCCCTCAACAACAACAAAAAAAATGGATAAAGAAGATACATTTATACAATGAGTACTACACAGCAGAAAACATTAATGACATCTTGAAATCTGTAGGCAAATAAATAGATCTAGAACACATCATATTGAGTGAGGTAACCCAGACCCAGAAAGACAAATATCATATGTACTTACTCATAATTGGCTTTTAGACACAAAGCAAAGAAAAACCAGCCTACAGTTCACAGTCCCAGAGAACCTAGACAACAAAGAGGACCCTATGAGAGATACACATGGACCTAATCTACATAGGAAGTAGAAAAAGAGAAGATCTCCTGAGTAAATTGGGAGCATGGGGATCATGGGAGAGGATAGAGGGAGTGGGAGGAAGGGAGGGGAGTGGAGAAACAGTATAGTTCAATAAAAATAATTTTAAAAAGTTAATGCTTCTTTAAGTGTCAATTATATATAAATAATTAATATTTGTTTTACAAATCTTACAGAATCCACCAAGGGCCGACACAAGGATAAAGACGATCATAGAAACTGAATACTATTGCTGTGTTGTCACCTGGAGGTAGATCTATCAGTGGTCTGTAGCTTTTCTCCTACTGCATGGTGAGGCAACTGTCCAAGTATCTTCTAGCTAGCAGGAGTTGCTGAAGCCTCAAGTATCATACAGTAAATGTACAGCTGAGAGATCTACTGGACTAATTCACAGAAAGTGGATATATATACTCCACTTGTGCTGGCCCATTTTATGCAGGGTTACAGGCTCATCTGTCCTTTGGATAAGTCACTATCAATTCTGTAAAAATCTTGTGAAATCATGGCATTGCTCCTTTCTATAGTATCCCAGCATGTGTAAACCACCTTTTTCTGTAGGGCAACGGGATCTCTCCCCCCTTACCCTCCTACCCCCAACCCTCCAACCCCCGACACCATGAAGTCATGGTGTAAAAAGAATTCTGTCAAGCCTTTGTTCTCACAGCCAAAATCTACATAAAATAGTCACCCACAGTTTCTTTACTGACAGAAGTCACTGTTAAGAAAGGAGCCTCATACAGGAGGCAGTGTGTCTGCTCTAACAGCAGACTCAGGTGTAATCCCCTGCCTTCTGCTCAGACTTAACAGTCTACTGATATTCTGTATTACCCTTTACCTTGGTTTCAACTAACATACGACCATAGCACAGGAAATTAACTGTTTATGCAGGAAAAGGGCCTGAGTTACTAAAACTAGCTACAGAGAGAAAAATTCTCACTTGGGCACCCTCTTGTCATCAAAAGCAGGTCCCCAGAAAAGATCCCCTTTATCTCAACCAGCTAGATGCTAATGCAAATCAAACCCGCAGGTCAGTATAGATACCAAGGCTGTGCTCCCAGCAGGAGGGGAACTTCACAACCACACTCCCTCTGAAACATTAGGTGCCTTCTTACCGGATCTACCCTGTTTCCTGTGACTGAAAATGCATGCTTGATAATATTGTTTCTGCCTATGAGATTGTTAACTTCTCTGTATGCCTATATAAAGTTAAGCTTTGTGGAGATCACCCCTTTTTTCTTACCCTTACCTTTTTTGTCCCTTTATGCCTTACGTCCTTATGCTCATCTTTCCCTTAAGGAATAAAAAACTTGCAGAAAAATGTGCCTAAGTCAGTTTGTTCCCCCCTCAGATCCAGTTCCCAAGACGATCTTTGTTTATCTTAGAAGTCCTATTCTGACCTCTGAGAGAGTGCTGAGGCTGGTACTCAGTAGCTCTCCATAAAGATATATATATATATATATATATATATATATATATATATATATATATATATATATATATATATTCATTTAAGATTTTACTCATCCTGTGGAACTAACTCAATGACACACAAAAAATAAAGTATGCATATTACTATGTTATGTGCATATATGTCCACACAGATCATACATACATTTATGTGCTTCATTATGATATTTCAAACCATGTATACATTGTGCTAGGATCTCTCATCAAGAACATTGACATACCCATCACTTCAATTTTCTATTTTCTTTCTGTTGGGAGCATGTATCAAAAATCATTCAAGTTAATCAAATTCCAACTCTGTCTATGTTAACTGTTCAGTTCCATCATCTCTCATGCTCCTCAGACTCTGCTAAATCTATTTCACTTTATCTTTAGGAGCTGAATACTTCATTTGAATAGTTAAGGATAGAGTTTTGCCTCTCCAGTAATAAAAGCCCTACATGTTGTTTTTAAAAAAAATGTGCTGGATCCATCTTAGACCAAGAGAAACCAACTCAGACTCCAGCAATGTGAGCAGAAAAATAGCCAGCTCTGGTGACAGCCACATTCTTTCCTAACTACACTGTGCAGACAGCTATTACTCTGGGGCTTGCCAACTGCTCCTAGTCTCATTATGAAGATAATTTCATTTTGTGTGCTGTGTTGTAACATATTTCAGTCCCTGCTTTTGTTAATATTGACTTTCAAGTATTGGACACTTCTCTTGCTTGACACTGAATGCTTACCTTCCCTAATCATTTGGAAGAGCTGTGACTCTGATTGCACCTTCAGAATCCCAACTGTAGAGATTAGACAACTCGATGTTGTTTTAAATGGTACTTTAACCAAAGTTTCTGCACATCAGAACTGTAAGCTCAAAACAATAAAATGTACTCATTCACAGGGTATAATGAGTCAAAATCATGATTTTTGGAAACATGGAAGACATTTTACAAAGATAAGGTTTAACATTTAATGAACTTTCATAAGCCAACATAAAATACTGAATACAAGGAGACAATCACAAAGAATACTTAACTAAATTCTCTCTCTTTCTCTCTGTATCTCTCTCTGTCTATCTCTTTCTCTCTCTCTTCTCTCTCTCTCTCTCACACACACATCAGTGACAACTATATAAAATAAAGAGATATATTTTGTTTCATATAAATTATTTAAACACATATGTTATACATTATCAGGATAACGGGCACAATTTATAATACACAGCAATTCAGAGTAGACTGTATATTTTATGTATACATATGTACTTTATAACAGTATTTTTATTTCATGTGGAAAATGCATAGCAATTTAAAAATGGCTAGTTCTACAGTACTCATAGGGCTCTATTAAACCAAGTTAGTTCATAAGATCACAGTGTAGCATTGTGTCTGAGTTGATGGGTTGCAGGTGGCCCTCTTCTTCCTAGTTTTTTTTTCACTTTTCAGTTTTAAGTGTACAATAAATTTACTATTTAATAGGCAATATAAAATGCTTCTATTTCAAAAGAAGAATAGCTTTGTTTATGTTGTTCTTTTTCTTTTCTACAATTCAGAAGAAATATCTATAAGAGAATAACATTATACTGCATAGTGTTTTACCATCCCTCTCACTTTAAATAGCAAGGAACATGTACGAACTAATGATGTTATCTTATTTTAATGGTTTTAAACTTTGATGTTTTATTGGTAAATGATTTATTTTGCTATAACAATATTTAGCTGCTGCCAGCTTCATTTCTAGACAATGGTGCCTGAGGGAGCTGTATTGGTAGGAAGTAACCATCTCATTATCTCTTC
The DNA here is from genome assembly GCF_903992535.2 of Arvicola amphibius. Classification (NCBI taxonomy): domain Eukaryota; kingdom Metazoa; phylum Chordata; class Mammalia; order Rodentia; family Cricetidae; genus Arvicola; species Arvicola amphibius. The sequence continues at coordinate 71,906,453 of NC_052058.2, forward strand.
ATTTTTCTTCTCTTCTCTCATATGTATTCAGATCTTAATGGTGGAAAGTAGGGATTTGTATCTGTATTATGTGAAATGCAGCGTACAAGTATGCGGGGTTGAATGTAGCAGTAGAGATACAAACTGCACAGCCACTAAACAGTAATAAGTGGATGGGGTAGTGAACACTGTAATCCCAATATTTAGATGTTTAAGAGGGTCATTGATTCAAGTGATACTGGCTACATACTGCATACTGAGACAATGTCTCCAAAAGAAAAAAGAAAGAACAGGGAAAGTAAGAGAAAAGGAAAGAAGGAAAAAAAATGAAGGAATAGAGAAAAAAGGGAGAAGTGTTAGAAGTTAAATGACCAGAAAGTTTGAATGACATTTTAAGTCCACAAAACTGAAAGTTTCACTAGAACATTTTTCTGTATATATGCAGGAGGTAAAGAAAAATCGCTATAGCCATTTTTCTTAAACTGATGTTCATAAAGATGTGCGCACACGTGTGTGTGTGTATGTGTGTGTGTGTGTGTGTGTGTGTGCTCATTGATTCTGAAGTTATACACTAAATGCCTTTGTAATTTTTTTTATGGTGACACAGTTTTAGGTAAAATGATTCAAAATTGAGCTGGGTGGTGGTGGTGGTGGTGCATGCCTTTAATCCCAGCACTCGGGAGGCAGAGGCAGGCTGATCCTATGAGTTTGAGGACAGCCTGGTCTAAAAAAGCTAGGTCCAGGACAGGCACTAAAGGTACACAAAGAAACCCTATGTCAAAAAAACCATAATAATAAAATAATAATAATAATAATAATAATAATAATTCAAAAATTAATTGAATTAAAAGAACCTATTGGATATCTTTATGATCTATGGATATTAATATTTGGAGAGTTATTTATTGCACTTTATCATAACATGGTACATATCCAGACAAATTACAGGCATAAAGTTCTAAATGGTTTGCCCAATTAGAATGGTCCATCATTGGTGCACAAATCAATGTTCCAACCTGTAGCTGACTGAGTGCAAGCTGTCAATATGACCTATTGAAATTCTTTCATAGAGTTCCTAAGGATTTTCTCAACATGAGTGAAATCAAAAGTCTGACTTAGACATTGATAAGACAAATTTGAAAATTTTTGCTGGTAAAGTGACCTGCTTGCCTCCAAAAGGTTGACAGGAATTTATATGATGCTTATTAGGTTCTAGGTTTGGAGTTCTTCCATGACTAGACGATTCTCCTAGAGGTATAGGAATGTTTAGGCCAATAATTTATGTTGAAATTGGAGTTTATTAAGCACAATCGATGTGACATGAATGGGGACACACATTTATATACAAGATAAGCAGGATAGATACTTTCTTTGTCTACTTTGTGTAGAAACAGTTTCAAAACTAGTTGAAACACCATATTGCTGTGTCATCTTTCTGACTAGAGGTTTTATTCTAGGTGATATGATTTTCTTATCCACTTTAGAGGCTTTTTTCTTTTCCAAACATGAAATGAGAGCTGTCATGTTAACTGTCATTGCTGTTGTCTGAGGGAACTTCAAAATGCTTGGTATTTGTAAAAATAAAACTGATAGTGTGGAGTTGATTCATGATTCTAAAGAGAGACCTCTGTTTACTTCTCTTAAGTGTATGAAATACACAAAGACATTCTTGAGGTCACTAATGATGTATGTATCATTAGTATATATTTTCTTCAAAAGCAACCTTTTAAAAATGCCTCAAATACTGATGACTCTTTATTGACTGACGACTCTTTATTAGAATTGAGAGATTCTAATCAAATGGTTTTGTCTTCCTAAAGTCAAATCTGAAAATATTACTTACCACAATGGGCTGTTGTTCCACAACACTTAAAAATGTGTTCAAGCTAAGTCCTTTTCATTTTTTTTAAATATTTATTTATTACGTATACAATATTCTGTCTGTGTGTATGCCTGCATGCCAGAAGAGGGCACAAGACCCCATTACAGATGGTTGTGAGCCACCACGTGGTTGCTGGGAATTGAACTCAGGACCTTTGGAAGAGCAGGCAGTGCTCTTAACCTCTGAGCCATCTCTCCAGCCCCCAGTCCTTTTCATTTTTAATCAATCAAAATTTTACTCTGAAGAAGGGAAAAGATTTTTTTTCAATGCACACAAAGCATAAACAGGAAACAAAAAAAAATGCTTTAGACAATACTCAAAGGGGTTATTTCTCATTATTGTTGGCATCTTTCTTTTTATTGAGACAGGCCACAAGCATATCTACACTTGATCAGTTGACAGATCAGCAATTCTATTAACATGAAAACTAACCTTGGGAATGTTTAGAAGGAAAAGGTTGTTCGTTGATTTATTATGCCATTTTATCCTTGTGCCATCATTTCCGTCTTAGCTATTCAGGCTATGCTAAGTGGAAACATCTAACATTTTTAATAAATTGGGTTCATTCAAACCAAATACTAACCAGAAGCATTTTAGAAGTCTTCTTATTAAAGTAAATTGAATCAAGATCGTCCAGGTCTGCTCAATAATACAGAGAAAGACATCACGAACAGAATTCAGCAACAGTCAGAGATAACAAACTATGCTGTCATTTCTTTTTAGTGCCAGCCAAGATCTGGCTGGGGAATTACAGAAACATTTGTTTTTAGTTTGTGACACTGCACACTAGTTATTTTGCATCTTGATGAAAAGTCATTGAGTGAGACATCGCTTATTTCTATGATTATATAAAGTTATTTTGAAAATAATTTATTCATAAAGCCATGCTTAATATCTATTTAATCCAAAATATGTTACTTATTCAAGAGTGAAAAACAAGGTTTTCAAAATGCCCTGACACATTTCTTTTTGTGCTGTATATTTTGAATTTCATGATCTTCTTTACTTCGTGCTAAGTCTTGCTAATAAATTATCAAAATATAGAGAATGCTAAATCAAAAATTTCTATCCTTTTCATACACACTATCAAACCCATTTGAAAATCACCTTCTGTAATACAAATAAGGAGTGATATATATTTGTCTAAGGTTTTACTCATTTTTTGGAATTAACTCAATGACACACAAAAATAAAGCATGCATATAGCTATGTTATGTGCATAAATATGTCCACATGCATTGTACATTTATGTTCTTCATTATGATATTTCAACCCATGCATACATTGTGCTAGAATCTTTCATCAAGCACATCGACATATCCATCTCTTCAATTTTCTATTTTTCTCTCCTTTGGGAACATCTATCAAAAATCATTCAAGTTAATCAAATTCCAACTCTGTCTTTGTTAGCTGTTCTGGTTCCATCATCTCTCATGCTCCGCTAACATCTATTTCACTCTATCTTTAAGGGCTGAACTCTTCATTTGAATAGTTAAGGATAGAGTTTTGCCTCTCCAGGAATACATACATACATGTTGTTAAAGAAATGTGCTGGATCCATCTGAGACTAAAAGAAACCAACTCAGACTTCAGCAATGTGAGCAGGAGAAGAACAGCCAGCTCCAGTGGGAAAAAAATAGATGTTAAAATGCTAATATTTGATAAACCTTGACAGAAAACTACTTTAAAATCTCAACAATGCTCCATTTACTATTAGTTTTACTTCTAAATATTATGAAAACTCATTCTATACCGAAGTATGTTTCTCTTATACAAACAACAGTAGTTTAGAAACTTTACTTCTTGTGCTCATCAATGAGATGGTAAATATGGTTTTGTAATAGCATTCTTTCAAAAATGGGTTGCTTACTAATATTAAGCTTAGAATCCAAGGAAAAGTCTTAAGAAATATTATGAAGATCTTGGGTCACACAGACAAAAAAAATGACCAATTGCGTAGTTCCATTTTCAACTGAATGAAACTCTATAAAACCAGATCATTTTCTAAATCCAAATAAAAGTGGTTAATCTCAGAAATGAGGTCAACCAGAGAGGGTGGCAAAGCTTAAGTAGATGTTACAAAGAAAAATAAACAAGAGCAAAATATAAGTTGTGATTTTATCACTAGTCACTAAAAGTGAAGACTCTGAATATATTTATTTATTTACTCGCTGAAAGTTCACTGAGTCTTTTCTTTAGTTCTGCCACTGCTCTAGGCTCCCAGGGCACAAGAGAACACAAGGCAATCAAACAGATTTTTCAGTGTGCGTGGGAACAGCAGAAAAGACATCAACATAAGCTCTCATACAAACCACTAAAGGGCAACACCAGGTACTAAGAAGATGCTAGAGTAATCAGAACCTTGAAACTAGAAAGCTTGTGATTCTGCCAACAGCATTGTCACGTGCCAAAGCTATTCAGTTAGACACCTGCATTAGTAGTGCATTCTGTAGCATTTTAACTACATAAAACCACAAGAGTAAGAAAACTATCTATGAATTTTGTGATCAAAGATAATTTCTGTTAAAAATGTATGGGCAATTGAGATGGTAGAAATACCTGACTAATCCTCCAGCTTCATCTCACTGTACTCATATGAACTATGACTATCTCAGTCATCATAACTATAATCTAGCTAATTAGCTCACTGTAATCAGGTTGGTCCTAAAATTTATGTGTATCTTATAAATAAATTCCTTTAAAATTAAGGGATATTTCTGACATTACACATTATGGTATTTTATACATTTGCTTTGTTCAGACTAAATCATGGCAGAAATGAAGCCAATGCATACACAACTTTCACATCATGTTACCAATTAACTCTCCTGTTTTGAATTATTTTTCTTAATTAGCATCACTTACAGCCAAGAAGAGAATGCAGTTATTTCAGAAGGCAACATACCAGATTGAGAATCAGTGAGAAAAAAGTGTATAGCTGAATGAAATGTGCTAAGAAAGTAAATCCATCCGATCTTGAAATGCTAAGTCTTGCTAATAAATTATCAAGATAAAGAGAATGCTAAATAAAAAATTTCTGTCCTTTTCATACACTCTGTCAAACCGATTTGAAAATTGCCTCCTGGAATACAGTACGTACTTGTGAACAGAATGTGGAATCATACAAACACTAATTCCTCACATATGCAGTAGTTAATAATATCCTAAATTCCTATTGCCTTTTAAAACTTAGTCTTCTCTCTGTGATAGGAGATAGAGTGTTATTTTTCTTTTGAAAGACATATCATTTAACACAAGCAGGAATTGTCAAAGAATGCCATGTCCTGAGAGGTAAGTGAAAAATTAGAAAGGGACTGGACCATTTAGAAAGGGACTTGCCAACAATCCGGAGCAACAGGAGCCAAATGAAGAAGAGAGGTAGGTGTGTGTGCAGACGATGGATAAAAAAGCCAGGGAAGTGCAGTCAGTGCATGATAAACTGACAAGAAGCTGTCTTTACCTTATTATTAAGTAAGCTGTTTATTTTCAGCAGTTAATATTGGCCACTTTCTAAGTAAGTACTTCAGCTTTATCAGATGCTTCAGATTTTATGTCTATTGCGGCTTTATGTCAGGGTGTTGTGGTATATAAACAATGCTTATGCATATTGTACAAAGTGTCAACACAAAGATGTTTCATTATGTAAAATGTAATACTGAAACTTTAAAAAATCTATTGTGTATAAAATTTAAAACTCTGAAGGAAGAAGCATAACAATCTTGCTGAAATTAAGTAGCTTTTGAATTCAAAAAATGGTAAAAAAATATATTACTATATGACATCTAGACTGATATTACTCCTCTTGGAGCAAGCAAACAAACAAAACAATCTAACAAAGTCTCTCCAATACCAAGCATAAGAAACCTATTTTCTTCCTTTTTGAAAAAGAATAAAAATAGATTCTTCTCTCTATAATATATCAACCACATTTCCTCTCTCTCCACATGTCCTAGCTGCCTCTCCCCCAGACCCACTCCCCCTCCATTTTTTTCTTCAGAAAAGAGCAGGCCTCTGAAGAGGACAGCCAAATAGGGCAAAACAAGACACAACAGGAAAAGGCAAAAGCCCCCTTAATGAGGCTGGACAAACCAACCCAATAGGAGGAAAAGAGTCTCAAGAGCAGGTGAAAGAGTCCCGCTCCCACTGGTACACCTGCCACCACTGTTACTATTATAATCTGCTGGCCTGGCCTGTCACCTAGGTATCCTGTCCGTTTAAGAAACAAGCCCAGCCCATGGTCAATCACCCCACCCCCACCAAGGAAAGTAGATCTCTCACCTCCTTTCCACCTTTCCAGTGGCTCTCCCCCCCCCTCTCTCTCTCTTTCCACCCTTTTCTAGAAAGGTAGCTTTTGCCTCACTCTCTCTTCTCTCCCCGTACCCCCCATCCTCCCCTTTCTTTATCCTCCTTCCTTCCCTCTCCAAAACCCACTAAATGAATTCCATTATACCCAAGCTCCCTCAGCATGGTATATATATATATATATATATCTGTCTGTCTCTCACCTGCCATGGTCTCCCACTTGCCAGGGGATCCTCCCCATTGCCTCCGTTTAACTGCCGCCACTACCCTTCACAGGACTGGCCTCGGGTCACCCTGCATTATGACTGACAGACATTGGTGCATGACTCAGCCAGGCTCCTTCCATTTTTCCTTCCACCCATGGACAAGCCAGTTGAGAGCACATGGACATCCTGGACCTGGACCACTTTCCAACTTCCTGTGCCTGTCCATCACTACAAATGGTAAGGTAAAGTCCTCTTCTTTAAGTCAGCTTTTGTTGACATACATCTCTGATGATTTCCAGGGCTGGGGACTGGAATCTTGTTTCTCATGTCTCAGACTGTAGTTTCTCTGTCACTTGGAGTGGATTTAGTCCCCAACCTTTGAGTTGCCAAGTTTTTTTTTTTTAAATATTTATTATATATACAATATTCTGTCTGTGTAGGCCAGAAGACGGCACCAGACCTCATTATAGATGGTTGCGAGCCACTATGTGGTTGCTGGGAATTGAACTCAGGACCATTGGAAGAGCAGGCAATGCTCTTAACCGCTGAGCCATCTCTCCAGCACCCTTGAGTTGCCAAGTTTGAGGGTGGCCTGACCTATCTCTGAAAAACTGCCGTGTCAAAGACGGTTACAGACAGCCATTGGATCTTGTATCACTATTATCTTGTTATTGGCTATGGGGAATAGACCTAAAACTGTCTGTCCAACTGCCCCCATCCCCCACCCCAGGTGTCTGTTAGAGACCCTAAAACCTCTAAGCATAATGCCTTACTTACAGATTCCTAACTTTACCAGCCTTTGTACTAACAAATGGCCTATGTACCCCTTAAATAACAACCTAAAGTGGGAGCTTTCTCATTTCTATCAGCAAACAGGCAGATTAAAAAGTTTCTATTCAGCCATGCTTAACTCTGGCTGGCTGGCATCTTATGCCCGTCTGTTTTTCCTTTCACTGGGCAGCGCCCTCAACTGTAAACACTCCTTTTCTCACTCTAATTCCTTCTATTCTGTCTCTGCCACCACTACCACTGGTTCTGCAGGAACTGGCAAGAATAGTTGGATCTGCCAGGCAGCTGTTTCCAGTTCCAGGCCTCGCTCCCTGTGGCAGCTGGCGGAGCTGAATAATTTTCCTGTCTACTTCATGTATGAAATATTGTGTGAGCGGTGAGGCCCTTTGGATGTGATTCTGTTTTAAATGTATGGTTCTAAATGACCTCTAAATCTCCCTTGTTTTTTGCATCTGTTTAAAATTCCCATAGTGGCTCTGAAAATGTGGTTTCTCTGTGCAACATGCCACTGCCGACATTTTGTTTGATTTTAAGAAAGGGAGGAGCCACAGACTCATGAGGTTCTGCCCCTAGCCAAAGAGTGACTGTAGCAGGTTCTCCACATGAGGGCCCACCCCTAGTCAAACAGTGCAGGCAGCCTGCAACAGCCTGCTAACAGGAGACCGCAACCTGGCAGTGGCTTGGCTACCCCCAGCTACATGACTTGTCACCAGCTACCTTTAAGCCATCAACTATACTTTTAAAAAATTACTTTTATGCTCTATTGCATTTGGTGCGTGTGCCTAATGGTTCACCACAGCAGGGCCTGCTGAGGTGCTCATTAAAAGCAGAGACCCACCTGAAGTGCATCTCCTCCCCTGCAATGACTCTACTTTTCCAATAAAAAAGCCACCTTTCTATTTCTAACTTTTCACTTAACTTTATGCAGAAATTAAACTCAATTGTGTGTAAATATACATACACTTAATGATAAGTGCTTTAAATAGTCTGTTCATTGTGTCTCAATCAGACTAAGAAAGCAGTAAGTCTCATATTTTAAACTGGTATGTACTTTTGAACCTCTTACAAAAATATTGTATATGTGATCCAACCCTGCTTACAATATATTAAGCTGTTTTCCACTATTGTAAACATCTATTGCAAACAGTTTTTTCTTCTTTGTCTTTTACAAGTGTAAATCTCATCTGTTAAGCTAAAACCAGTACAGTCAAGCTTGGACCCAGTTCTTCAGGCATATTTCATACTGGAATCATAACTTATTCGTACCTTATAGACAATCGTTATGTGTTCAGAGATCTGGGGAGTATGGCATTTAAATAATTATTAAAAGACTTTTCATAACAGAGAGACAGATTGACTTCAGCATCCCATTTCCTCCAAAGAAAACAGAAAAAAAGATGGGCACAGAACAATGCTCATCTGCAATTTGCTTCATCAAGTAAAAGCACTAACCCTGGGCAAAACTGCATTTCATTTAAACTGAAGATCTCCAGATGTGGACAAAGAAATCAAATGGAATTGACTGCCTCACAGCTCAGGCCAAGGTAGGCTTGTCTTCTTACAGATTTCCTAATCCAGAGGATCTTCTAAAGGCTGGAAAATCCTGCTTCTAACAGCAGAAGATAAATACAGTCCTGATGCCCTTGCCCTTGATGAACTTGGGGGACCCTGAAGAGTGGTTCTAGGTGGTCAATCAAATAAATTCTCTGTAATTTTTTAAATCTATAACTCAAGCAAAATTTTATCCCTTTCAAAGTTCTCTGATGCAGTTTGACAGCTGAGAGGTTTTGTCAGTTTCAAAGGACAACCTCACCAAACAAATTTTTATACAACTTCTTAACATGTTCTAAATAAAAGATATTTTAAAATATACAAATGAAAGTTATCAAGGTATGTACCTGCAAGTTATAAACGTGTGAGGACAAATGCAATTTATCAAATTTTTCTCTCATACTGCTTTTCACAGTCTTAACATTATCAATAAAATGCTGATAAACTATTAATCTAACTCGGGCAGAGTACTACCACTTCTACAAGATCAAGATTTTAAATTCTCTTTGGTTGTTCTCTAAAGGTACTTTTCATTGTCAAAAACATCTGTCACAGTCATTCTCGTATAAATATACTGCTATTTATACAATGTATGTGTCTAAAACTTATGTTTTAACAAACTTAAAATAAAATTATTGTGACTTCCAGGGAGCTGAATTGAAGGATTCTCCTTAAAGATGTCAGATACACCTCTCTCAATTACCTGGTTCTGAAATTTTTTTTTCCTTCCTAAACTTAACTTTCTCCTCTGCTCTACCAAATATCTTGCTAGGTCCAAGAGACACTGGACAGTTCCACACCACAAATCCTAGACAGGAGTAAAGCGACCAGGTATCTCAGGATGTGACCAGTGCCTTACTTTCTCAGGCCCCTCCAAGAAAGACTTTAATGCCCACAAATAAACAGGAGGCAGTCTTAAAAACCTGCCAACCCAATCCCCTCAACCTGCTATTCCTAACTCTCCACCGTTTTATTATAAGAAAAGGGCAGAAATGTTGCAATCTGCTGGCCTGGTCTGTCACCTAGGTAACCTATCCCGTTAAGAAATAAGCCTTGCCTACTATCAATCTCCCTTTTTCTTCCCCCCACCACAGATCTTCCTCCCTTTCTCCAGCATGCTCTCTCTCTGTCCACCCTTCTTCTACAGAGACAGTTTTTGACTTTCTCTTCTCCCCCTTCTCTCCTTCCTCCTTCCCTCTTCATAACCCACTAAACAAAGTCTATACCCAAGCTTTCTCTTCATTGCATATCTGTCTGGTTCCCACCCAGCAAGGGGACCTTCATGGCTTTGGATCACCCACCATAGACCCTTGTGGGATTTGCCTCAAGTCACCCACATTATGAATGATAACAGCTATATCTGTCCCCACTTAGGAGTCTCACCAGGCCCTCTGTGTATATACTATGGCTGTTAGCTTTGTGGTTTTTTGAGTGTTTGTGAGCCCAAGAATACCTCTTTAATTTTTGGTCAGGGTTATCCAAGAGATTCCTAAATCATTCTAAGATATTGGTATTGCTCTGGATTTCTCCACAGAGATGAAGATATGTAGTAGGGTGTTTCTGTCCTTCCCAGTTCCACAAAAAACACACAGAAACTATATTATTTGCAATACTGTTTGGCCAATAGCTTAGACATATTTCTGACTAACTCATATCTTAAATTAACTCATCTCCATTAATCTGTATATCACCACAAGGTTATGGTTTACTGACGTATGTCTTTGGTGGGGCTTCATGGCCTTTTCCTGACCCTGCCTTTTTTCTTCCAACATTCACTTTAGTTTTTCCCACCTACCTGTGTTATGCCCTGCTATAAGCCCCAAAGCGATTTCTTTATTAATCAATGCTAATCACAGCATACAGAGGGGAATCCCACATCACCTCTCATTTTCTGTTTAAATAAAAAGGAAGGTTTTAACTTTAACATAGTAAAATTACATATAACAAAATAGTTATCAAGCAAGAATTATAGTTAAAATATTTATATCTACTTTTTCTTTTATCAGAATTAACAAAAACTGTACAACTGTAACTATCTATTCTTCAACTCCATCAAATACCCCAGAAAGACATAGTAATACCTAAGTAAACAGGAAGTGCATTGTAAGCAACTTCTAAAACTTTAGAATTAACAGAGACATCTTGCTGCCTGGACAGTCACCCCAAGTTCTTTTGTATTGTTGGAACATCCATTCTTTAGCCCACAGGCCCATAGTATTCAGCATACTTTTCCGTGAAGTGTGAAGTTTGAAGATCTGTTCTGATCTGTAATGACAAGTTAATCAGCTGCTTTCTTCTGTGCCCTGCAGAATATCTGGTAGACTCATTCATATAGCAGGAACCCCAAAAGACCATCTCATCTTTATGCAAGTCCAGCAGACATTTTTCTGTGGGTCCTGTATGTTCAGTTCATACAGCATACCATCAAGCAGTCCAGGCAAGAGCAGAGTCTTGCCCAAATGGCTAACAAACTCCATAAATAGCCTCTTCAGTGCCCATTATCCTCTTGAAGTAGTTGGTGCTGCCAGGAGCAGATGTGTCTCATATTCATGAGAAGTCCTAAGTTCTTAAAATAATTTAAACTCCATAGTATGAAGGTCTCTGAAATATTTGAAGAATACTTATCTAACTGAAATATATTTCTATATATCTAGAAAACCTAACTAACATGACTACACACTTGACTATTATAGATGATTATCTATTAATGTATATTTTTAAGTTTACATTATATTTTCAAATGAACTGCATAATCAAATACCCTAATCAAGAGCACAAACATATATATAACAAGATTGACCTCAACTTTGCATCAATAAAGCAAGGTTCATACCAAGGCAAATCTCCACAGCCTATCCCTTTAAATATAAACAGACATTAATTAACAATCATTTAGGGAATTTGGATTTCATTTTATCCAAACTACTTCTTGCTTTTTGTTGGATGAAGTAATTTTGGGGGGTTGTAGTAAGAGGTGCAGGCCACATCCCACCACCCAGCTAGCTTAACTCTGGAAATAACCACATGGAAATTGTATTAATTAATTACTGCATGGCCCATTAGTTCTAGCCTCTTCTTGGCTAACTCTCACATCTTGATTCAACCCATTTCTAATAATCTTCTGTGTGTCACCACGGGGTCATGGCTTACCGGGAAAGATTCAGCATGTCTGACCTGGCAGCTTCATGGTAGGCAGCTCTCTGCCTGCCTTTCTCCTCCAAGAATTCTGTCTGTCTATTCCATCTACCTAAGGGCTGCCCTATCAAAAGGCCAAGGCAGCTTCTTTATTCAACCAATTAAATCAACATAAATGTAGAAGGAGCTCCTACACCAGAGGGTTTTTACAGTGACCTTTCAGGGATCTTGATCCATCAAACCACATTAGTCTGAAAGGAATCCATAGGTTCTCATCTTCTGTGGAAACAAAAGCAGAACCTCTTTTCCAAAATAACATATCCTTAGACCCATATTTTAAAGTTAAGACACATTTAAGATATATATGTTGTTTTAGATTAGCAGCCTGTACAATGACATGTCTCTTTATAGTTAGGTCCTTCACAGTCAAAAAATTCAAAGAAAGCATAATGATACACATAATCCAGACTCTCTGTTGTATTTTCCTTCTTTACATGGCTTATTTTTCTTTACTCCTTTTAAAAATTTTTGGATTTTTGTGGTATTTCTTGTGTGATAAAGACTATGCCCCTTTCTGGGCTCAACAGCCCAGTTAGAAGCTGAAAGCACATGTCTCTTTCTAAATGCCTATTGGTAGAAGCATTATTCCCTTCCTTTTGTCTTTTTAGGAAACTTCAAGGAAGATGAAATGCAAACAGTGTTCATTCATTTCACTATTTTTATTAAAAATTTTCTATTAATGGAATGCTATTCAGAAGGCAGAAGCAAGTATGAGAGAGAAATACCCATAAGAACTTGGAGCACAGCTTCTCCCTGCAGAACACAGGAACTGATAAATGATATAAATAGTGTACATAAAGTTTGTGGTTGATAAATATGAGGAAGAAAGGGATATTATAGAAGAAATATGAACAAAGTTTTATCAGTAGAACAGGACTTTAGTGGTTAAAAAAGTTATCAATGAAAGTTTCATTGAGAGGCTATAATTTTGTCAGAGACTTTAAAATGAGGATATTGACCTCTGGGTGCCTGGGTTGGAGACTCAATATGCAGGAAAGAAATGGCACAAAGGTGTTGTGATTGGGAAAGCTTGACATTTCTGAAAGAACAAGAGGACTAGGATGGTTGCAGTAGAATTGGAAGGGAAAGGGTGATATTCCAAAGAGGTGGGAGGTGAGCAAACAGAGCCAGTGTCTTTTGATTATAAAACCTTTGGCTTTTATTCAGAGGGAAATGAACAGGCTTAGCAGGATGCTAGGGAGAAGAACAACACGTTCTGACTTTCATTTTATGAAGCATCTCTTCAGCCACTGTGTGGAGAATAGTCTGGGGTATTGAGCAGGAACGACATGATCAAATTGTCATGCCATTTAATAAGGGTGACCTTTAAAGAAGATTTCTCCTTTGAGTCCAATTCAGAGTTCTCTCTCCCTTCCAGTAATATTGTACTTAATTGTCAAAAATGAAGCATGACTTTATTCTAAAATTAATGAAACTTAAAATGCTAAACCAAAAAGCATCATAGCTCAAACTATTCAACAGGAAAATAGGGAGAATATGTATTTCATGCAATCAACTTTTTATTATATATAAATCTTCATCATTAATTGTGCATATTTAGAATATCATAAAAGCAACAGATAATAAATTAGCAATGTTTTATTGCCTTATTTCTTTATATTTTTTCTCACTCAAATAGACAGTGATATAATGCACTGTAGTTGAGAAAAAATAAAGAACAAAATACCTTGTTCTTTAATCTTTGCATTCTGCTGCCAATTTCCTAAGTTCCAAAGTAAAACCTTCACACATACTCTTTATTATAATTCAGTGCTCCATGAGGTGCTTGTATAGTTGTCTGCCTGCTACTGGAGAGCAGACACTGCTGGCTGCTGGTACAGATGGGCTAACTGGTACAGCACTGAAACCTTAAAAGTGTGTTTATTAGTAAGATGTATACACATTTCCTTCAGCCTATTTTAATTATTTCAATGTTAATTTCTTTTTTTTTCCAGTTTATTTATTTTTTATTAAAAATTGCCATCTCCTCCCCTCCTCCTCCCCCTTCCCTCCCCTCCCCTCCACCCACACCCTACTCCCTCCCTCTTGAGGCCAAACAGCCATCAGGGTTCTCTACACTATGTTGAGTCCAAGGTCCTCCCAACTCCCCCCAGGTCTTTTAAAAATTATATTTTAGGGCTGGAGAGATGGCTCAGAGGTTAAGAGCATTGCCTGTTCCTTCAAAGGTCCTGAGTTCAATTCCCAGCAACCACATGGTGGCTCACAACCACCTATAATGAGGTCTGGTGCCCTCTTCTGGCCTGCAGTCATACACACAGACAGAATATTGTATACATAATAAATAAAAATAAATATTAAAAAATTTATATTTTAATAACCATTCAGAACAGTTTTTGATCAAACTGTCAATTAAGTTTGGGCTGAAGGAATATGGTTGTACTTTCATTTGTGACTGCCTATCACATCTATTAAAACTCCCAAGATTGGTTATATTGCTCATCTTATTCATTCTTGTACATATACCAAATGACAAAATAGTGTCTAGAATAAAAGTCTCTCGGTGCTGCTATTGTTGAATAACTGAACTGTTATAACATATTTGAAACATTTCCCTCATCTCCTATGTATACAGTTAACTTCCCACTCTCTAGCTACCTAGTTTATAAAGATTTCACATGTCATAGGCTTATAAGTGAATAATAAATATTACAATAATAATAATAAATAACAAAGCCTCTAATTTGGCCTTTCTTATATTTATTGCAGCCATTCTCTGTTTGGCTATTTAGATCAGAAACGGGTTATCTTTGAGGCATTCCACTCCTTATGCCCCTATGTGTATGCAACTGTTTATGTACTGCAGTAGACATCTGCAATATCTTCTGTTTGTATTGTGACCATCTCTGTTCTCCACTTTCTGAGAGAGCACTCAAATTCAAATCATCTTTTCACTTCTTCATTTATATCATCCTGACAGTTAGGTGTTGCTATTGAATACTTATAGAATTACATAGCCTATTCCATAAAGACCAATGTAATGGATCCTCCCATACCATTGCATATCATGCCCTGGTTCTATGCTTATGTGATACAAACCTTAGTGTGTGTGCCAAGTTCTTCCGATTTGATGCTTCTCTTAGAGTGCCCTTTGTGTCCATTCCTTGGTTCTCAGTTCTACTACACTCTAATTATTCCCACTACATTTTTATGAGGCTTATTCCTCATATCTGAATCATCTTATATGTTTTTGGGCATGTGCTTCTGACATTATGTCACTTTATAAACTAGTGTTTTTCTACTCCCACTTCAAGTGAGTCAGCACTGATTGTATTGAGGTATTGCACCATGATATAGTATTAGCACTATCCTCAACACTGTCTGTTAGGTTCCACAGTTTAATTCTGGATCCTCATCATTGTTTTGGGAGCCCTGCCACAAACAATGTCTGTCAAATGAATTCAAAGAGGAAGTTCAAACAATGTTTGAAATTACATTAGCTTTTTATTAAATAAACTATGGTTAGCATAAACACAATTTATCACCTAATGAGCACTTCATAGAGACTTAAAATCTCACTTTCTAATAATAAAGTTTTTCCTAACAAATTTGACTTATATTTGCATAGTTCCAGATTTAGTATTTTAGAGAAACTCCTAACTAGAATTAGTATTACAAGAGATACATTTATGTAATTCAAAACTGTCAAGGATCTGGAACAATGGCGTAGTGATTAAGACCACTGTTGTATAGAGAAACTGGGCTCAGTACCTAGCACCTAGATGGCAGCTCATAACTATCTGTACATCTAGTCCCATTTGGTCTGAAACTCTTTTCTGGCCTCAAAAAGTTTCATATACATATACATACATTCAGACAAAACATATACACACATGCATACACACACACACACAAACACACACACACACAATTTAAATCTTATTTAAAAAGAGAAATTTGACTTTTTGTTAATTGTGAGCTAGGGGTTATTGTCTTTAAGGAAAACCAAGCAACAGTAAAATAGACCCCTAGAGAGTACTTAATTTATAATTAGGAACTATAAGCTCATATGATTATCTATGAGGACTATCTTTTGATTGTCTTTAAGATTTAACATTTCTAATTATTTAAACATGTCTTCTCATCTTTGAAGTGTTTTCTCATTCATGTTAGATATTTGACAGTTTTCTCAATTCAGTTTTGGAGAACACTTATTCTTCTAGACAATTTATGTCAACTGATAGAAACTAGAGTCATCAGAGAAGAGGGAACCTCCATTAAAAAAATAATTTCATAAGATAGGGCTGTAGGAAACCTGTAGCACATTTTCTTGATTAGTGATCAATGGAAGGGCAACCCATTGTGGATGGTTTCATCCTTGGACTAGTGGTCCTGGGTTCTATGAGAAAGGAGCCTGAGGTAGCCTTTGGTAGCAAACCAGTAAGCAGTGCCCCTCTATCGTGTCTGCATCAGCTCCTGCTTCCAGGTTCCTGCCCTGCTTCAGTACCTGTTCTGGCTTTCTTAGATGTTAAACTGTGATGCAGAAAAGTAAGCCAAATAAACTTTTTTCTCCCCAGCTTGCTTCTGGTCATGATGTTTTGTCACAGGAATAGGAACCCTGGCTAGGATACTAATGCATATTTTACAATTTCTATATATATTTCCAAGTATTGTCACGAAATTACATGTACAACATTAGGAGGAGCTGAATACACAAAATATTGCAGAAAGTAAGGAGAAATTAGTATACTTCAAGAACTTAAAACAAAATTTTCATAGCTATACACTATGAAAACCACTGTAACTAAATGTGTATGTATCAAATGTACTTATTAATTCAAAGAGTAAACTTACTTTAGTATTGTCTTTTCGTTAAGATATTGGGGGCTTTTGTAACAAAACAGATACTTAATTTCTAGTAGCATCAATATATGCCAAATATTTCTCCTTTATCTGACACTTTTCATCACATTGTAATTCATCATCAAGGAAGAAAACAGCTATTCTTTTTAAGAAATGAACCAATAACTCTATGAAAAATTAAATCATCTTTCACAAGCATTTCATTCCTTGGTGATAATGGATAACAGCCAGATCATATTATTTGACTTATTTTTTACATTCTCCACATTATGCATGGAAATTTCTTTATGCATTGAATATCTGCTTTTTCTTTCAAATTCATTTGCAGCATTGTGATAAGTAGCAAAAGGTCCTTTACAAATCATAATATGAGCTTCAGTTAAAGATAGAAAATGTTAAAAAGAACGGAATAAAGGCAAGACTGAGTGGATGGGTCACCATGAGCAACACTGAAGGCTCTCATCCTTTTAGAATATATAATGACATTTTAACCTCTGCATTTATAGCACCATGCTTCATAACAAAACAGTGACCCGATTTTCTAGGTTAATTTGCAATTCAGTCATGTGGTCATCATAATAAATAAACAGAAAAATGGTATTATGAATTGACCATTTTCTTTTTTCCTGCCACGTGAGGAACCCGGAGCTCTCAAGTTGATTGTGTTGTGAAGTAGGACATTTTGTTGTTGGCTAGGTGACAAAGGCAGAACCTTCACCAGTGAAGGTAGTATTCCACCAACATAAGTGTAAGGGAGCCTAACTCTTTCACTGTCCTATGACAACAGAGAAAAAGGCACTGATAGAAAACAAGGAAACAGACCTTTATGAGATACTCAGTCATCCTTGGTTTCTGACTTATGCCTCCACAACTGATGATGTATTTCTACTGAATGTAAGTTATCAATTCCTCAATATTTAATTCTAGAATACCTAATAGACTAAAGAAAATGGAAAGGCAAAAAATTATTAAAGATATATATATATATATATATATATATATATATATATATATATATCTTTATGTGGTGTTGAAATTTTGTGTAGTGATTAGCTGCGGGCAGGCCTGCTTTTCATCTCACCCGGCTCCCGGCCACTGGCTAGCTTATACCCCGAAATAACAACACACAAATTGTATTCATTTAAACACTGCCTGGCCCATTAGTTTCAGCCTCTTACTCACATCTTGATTAACCCATACCTAATAATCTGTGTAGCACCACGAAGTGGTGCCTTACCAGGAAGATTCTAGCATACGTCCATCTTGGGCCTGAGCCTCATCGCTTCTGTCTCACTGAGGAGAGGCATTAGAGGCATGGCGATTGTCTGAGCCATCTACCTCACTTCCTTCTTCCCGTTCTGTCTACGCCACCCACCTAAGGGCTGGCCTATTAAATTGGCCAAGGCAGTTTCTTTATTAACGTATGAAATCAACACAAACAGAAGACTCTCCCACATCAATTTTGTATGCTCGTGCAGTGATACACTGAAGGATACTGCACTCTGATGCGTATGCCAAATGATGATGGCTCATCCAGCTTCATACCCACCACACAGTGCCACAATCAAGGAAGTCTTGCTCTAAATTCCTAAGAGATAGGAAGACAAGGGAAGTGAGAAACAATTGCTTTAAAGACTCAAGAGTAATTGTTCAGCCGGGCGGTGGTGGCGCACGCCTTTAATCCCAGCACTCGGGAGGCAGAGGCAGGCAGATCTCTGTGAGTTCGAGACCAGCCTGGTCTACAAGAGCTAGTTCCAGGACAGGCTCCAAAGCCACAGAGAAACCCTCTCTCGAAAAAACCTAAATAAAAAAAAAGAGTAATTGCTCCTATTAATATTTTAACAGAGAATTTTCTTATTGTTTTTGTTATCATTTTTTAAAATTTTAGTGGCATTTTGACTGCTTAATTCCAAGTACAAATCTATATGCTTAAGTACATTTGCAGTAATATGAACGTTTTCAGTTGAGTTGTCGTTATCTGAGTTTCTTCTTTTACCATGAAAAAAAAAAAAAACAAAAAACAAAAAACATTCTGACCAAAAGTAACTTGTTGGAAAGGGGTTTATTTAACTTATGGTTTATAGTCCTTGAAAGTCAGGGCAGGAATTCAAGGCAGGACCTGGCACAGAGAATGGAAGAAGAATGCTGCTTACTGGTTTGCTCTCAGCCTGCTTTCTTATTCCACCCAGAACCACCCGCAAAGAGGTGACACTGCCCACAGTGGGCTCAGCCTGCTCATATTTATCATTAACAAAGTGCTCCACCAACATGTCATGAGAAATCTGATCTGATAGAGGCAATTCCTCAATTGTATTTCCCCCCTGTCAGTAGAGTCTAGTTTGTGTGAATTTGAAAAAAGCTAACCAGAATATTTGTCCCCTTGACAACCTGACATACAAATGTATCACAGTTAAACTGTAAGTTTCCCTTTCTTAGTTTTCCAGGATCTCATGTTAATATCACAAAATAAATCATAGTATAAAATCAGAATTTTTATTTTTTAAAAGCATTCAGACACTTTAAAATTCAAAACCTTTTCAAAATACCTTGTCTCATAACTAGAGTTCTATAAAATCCCAAATAAGTCATATACTTTTTATTTTAAGAGGGAATAACCAAGACACAGTTACAAAAAAGATCAAAGCAAAAACAAAATTCAACACTGTACACAGCTCACTGACTAATGTCTAAAACTCATTCACCATCTACTTCCAAAGGGCTGCCGTAGCCCTATGTTTCTGGGTCTGCCATTTTTAGCATCAGGGGAGCTTCACTCCATACGTGGTACTATTCTTATTGGTCACCCCATAGTCATAGCAACTCCAATAGGTGAGGGTTTCCACTGCAACTGGGAGTGCACATTCACCAATGATCTCCTGGCCTCTCTGCCAGAACCCTGACCCTGCCTTGTGCTGTTAAATTTTAGCTTCTCTCCACCATGACTCCCTCAATTCTTCACCTTTCATGCTGACAAAAACCCTATCATGCAGAGGACTTTTATATGTTACTGAGTTTGACTGCCATCATGAGATGCAGTCTTGCCCCCCAATTGGACTACAACTTCTATGTGCCGACCATGGAGAAATACTTCCCAAAAGATTACACCTCTATCAGTCAAATCCAGTTAAAGCATCAATTATCCCAGGAAAGCATAGGTAGCACATTTGTGGATTCTTAATCCAAAATACCATGTAAACATACCTGACAAAAGTTTTGTTTCTCTCTGAGACTTCCCAAGAGGGGAATCATCTGCACCTCTCTCAACATTCTTATTCTCCCCACCTTATAACACCAGCTCATCAGTTTCTAGACTCTCAATGGTATGTATAACCCAAAGTTCCAAAATCTTCCACAATGCTCCCACAAAATAATGTGGTCAGGTTTATCATGACAACTTTCTATTTTCTGGTACCAACTTCTGTCCTAGTTTCCTTTAGACTACTATCATAAACACCATGACTATAATCAATGCAGTAGGATTTATTTGGTTTATACATCATAATCAGTGTGGATGATTGAGAGAAGTCAGAGCAGAAACTCAATCATGAACTAATGCATAAACCATGAAGGAATACTATTTATGGGCTGACTCACCTTGGTTTGTTCATCTTCGTTTCTTACGCAGCTAAAGACCACCCGCCCAGCAGTAGCATCATTCACACTGAACTGAACCTCCTTACATCAATCATTAATCAAGAAAATGCATCACAAACATGACCAAAGATTAGTCTCAATTCTTCAACTGAGGTTTCATCTTCTCATGTGACTCTAGTTCATGTAAAAACCAACAAAAACTAGCACAGACATTCTGTACAATCCTATTTATGGTAGAAAGTGGTTGTAAGATAGGTGAATGTTGTGAGTTAAGGATTCCCTCTTCAAACAAACAAACAAACAAACAAACAAACAAAAAGCCAATAAAACCACTAAAAATTCACATTCCCATAGCAAAGTAAAACCTTAGATTCCCCACCTGTACCCTCTATGGAAATTTGTATCTTCCTTTCCAAGTAACACATTATAAATTACATAATTTAGATATGATTATTTTCATGTATTTAGTGTGTTCTTAAACATATTAGTGGAATATTAAATTAGTCAGCTACTTTACTTTTAGTAATTTAATGCTTTAGTTCAGTACAATATCTAAAAAATGCTTTCATATAAAGGCACTGGAAATATCCAAGCATTTTATGTGATATTTGATCTACAACACAAGAAAAAAAATAAACTTATAACATTTTTGTTGACTTAATTATACTCCTTCTTGGTGTCCTCAGTTACAGAAGCTCTTCTCTCTCTCTCTCTCTCTCTCTCTCTCTCTCTCTCTCTCTCTCTCTCTCTCTCTCTCTCTTTCTCTGTTTTTTTGCTGTTGTTTTTGTTTTTGTTTTTTTGAGGCAGGATTTCTTTGTGTAACAGCCTTGGCTGTCCTGGTACTCACTTTGTAGACCAGACTGGTCTCAAACTCACTGACATCTGCTGCTTCTACATCCCAAGTGATGGGGTTAAAGGTGTGAGCAACACCACCTGGTCCGCTGGAGAATGAGAAACATGAGGACTAATGTATCTCCAGATGATTCTGCAGTAGGAAGCAGTAATTCCCGGGATTTTAATTCTGAAGTATAGTTATTCTCATAGTGACACTCAACCTAGGTCAACAAACTTCAGCTCATCTGAAGATTTGTCAGCCAAAATATGTTGATGTTGTTTGAAGCTGATGAGTTTGGAGAAGGGTCATAACACAAAAATAGATTATAAATGACAATTCAGTATTGACTGAGGTGTTCTGTGCCATCTTACTTCATGACACACCTCATCTTTTGAATATCAGAGAAGATCAGGCCCATATATACTTCTTCAGGATCTTCTGATGCCTCTCTTCATGACTTGAAAGCTACTACTGAGAAGAGAGCACAGCTTTGCAGAAGAAGAAATGTGCAGATAGGCCATTTTTATTCTAATCTGAGAGCAAGAATAAAACTCTCAAATGTTGGAGGAAGGGGCCACTTAGTTCCAGGCCACCTGACTAGCTTAGACCCAAGATAATCACACAGAAACTGTAATTATTACATCACTGCTTGGCCAAATAGCTCTAGCGTTTTATTGGCTAACTCTTACATCTTAATTTAACCCACAGTTACAATATTTGTATCTACTTTATCTTTTATCATAACTAAGAAAAACTATATTTATCTATTCTTCAACTCCATCAAAGACTCCAGAAGGTTATGATATTACCTAAGTAAACAGGAAGTTTATTGTAAGCAACTTTCAAAACTCTAGAATTGGCAGAGATATCTCACTGCCTGGACAGTCACCCAAAGTTCTTCTGTAGCATCGGGGAATCCATCTTTAGCCTATAGGCCCATAGAATCCAGAAGACTTTTCCACAAAGCAGGAAATTTCAAAGACAGTTCTGCCTATATTGGCAGTTTGTCAGTCACTTTTTTCTGTGTCCTGCAGAATGTCTAGCAGACTCTTTCATGAAGTAGAAACCCTGAAAGACTGTCTCACCTTTAGGCTAGTTCAGTAGTCTTTTCTTTGTGGGTCCTACGTGTCCAGTTAAAAAGTCCAGACAAGAGAAGTTTCTTGCCCAAATGGCCAATCAAC
The DNA here is from genome assembly GCF_903992535.2 of Arvicola amphibius. Taxonomy (NCBI): domain Eukaryota; kingdom Metazoa; phylum Chordata; class Mammalia; order Rodentia; family Cricetidae; genus Arvicola; species Arvicola amphibius. The sequence continues at coordinate 71,928,788 of NC_052058.2, forward strand.
TCCATAAGGAGCCTTTTTGATGCCCATCTTTTTCTTAAAGTAACTGGTGCTGCCAGAAGCAGATGTGTTTCATTGTCATGAAAAGTCCTAAGTTCTTAAAACATTTTAAATGCCATATTCTGATAGTCTCTGAAAGATTTGAAGAATACCTATCTGCCTGAAATATGTCTCTGCACATCTAGAAAATCTAGCTAACATGACTACAACTTTGACTATTATAGATGATTATTTATGGACCTGTATTTCTTAATTATATATTACATTTTTAAATGAACTACACAAACACCATACCTTAATCAAGAGCAGAAATATATATATATATATATATATATATATATATATAATTGACCTTAAACTTGTATAAATAAACCATGATCTGTACCAATGTAAAATATTCATATCTATATCATACCCCCTTTAAATGTAAAGAAACATTTATTGACAATATTTGGGAATGTGGACATAGTTCTGCCCTTAACTTCTTCCTGCTGTTTATTGGGCAAAGAAATTTTTTGAGGGGTGTTCAAAATGACCTGTCAGGGGTTTTGTTTCATCAAACAATATTAGCCTGGAATGAATCCACAGGTTCCTATTCTCTGTGGAGGCAAAAGAAGAACCTCTTTTCCAAAACAACATATATCCATATTTAAAATCAATATTCCTTTAAAATATATATGTTGGTTTAACTTAGCAGCCCATACAATGAAATGTCTCTCTGTACTTAGCTCATTCACAGAAAAAAAAATTAAAAGATAACACACTAATATACATAATCAAGACTGTGAAGTGTCCTTTTTATATAGCTTATTTTTCTTTCTGTAACTCTCTATATTCTCTCTCTTCTCTCTTTCAAGCCTACTTACATTTATCCAACACTATGACTCATCTGGATTTGCCTTTATTGCATATCTGTATTTCTCTACTGTCCAGGAATGCTTTTTAAAATGCTAAGCACTTCTTAAAATTTAAACTGTGCCAGTACTATGGTATATACAGTACTTCTTGCTTGCCAGCCCAGTCTGAAGCTTAAGCTGCACCATTACTATGGTATATGTGGTACTTTTTGCTTGCTCCAACTTTCTGTAGTCCAACATGGCAAAGCCACTGCTTCCCTTTAAAGAGCCATGTGCACTGCCCCACTTCCAGGCCCACAGCCTGTCCACAAATGCCATCAAGCAAGCTGCAGCAGTCTGCTCACAAACCCCTCTCAAATGATCTGTAGCCATACCTCCTGCCTGAAAGAGTCAAAGTTTGTGCTGTCAGTATGGCCCAGGAGGCCAGCATTTCCAAATGTATTTTTTGCTATTTGCTACCACTAAATCAGGAAAACTTCAAAGGGGCTGCTGCACACCACCAGCAAACAGCAAGAAGCTGTGTAAAACTCTGTAGTTCTGTGCCTAGAATTCCTTTTCAATCTTTCTCAGGTTTTAATGTGGATGTAGTTACCCAGGTTGGTGCCAATTTGTTGGAAGAAGGGGCCACTTGTTCATGGTTGCCCATCTACCTTAGGTCCAAGATAATCACATGAAACTATATTAATTAAATCACTGCTTGGCCCATTAGCTCTAGCTTCTTATTCGCTAACTCTTACATCTTAATTTAACCCATCTCCATTAATCTGTGTATGACCACAAGGTCATGACCTACTAGCAAAGTTTCAGCATGTCTACCTCAGGCAGAGGCTCCATGGCGTCTCCCTAACTCTGCCTTTCTCTTCCCATACTATAGGCCAAGTAATTTCTTTATTCATTAACCATTAAAAGCAACGCATAGACAGAAGGACCTCCCACACCACTCAAAGACAGTTTCTGCAGAGACAGGTCTCTCATTAAAAATGTATACTGTGCTCAAATGCATTATGTGGGAAGATCTGATTCCTCTGGCTGAATTATTTACAGCTATCTTCATGGAGTCATTTAGTTTTTCCTCATATATATATATATGCTTGCTCCATGGATGAACAAAGGGAACATTAAATAAATTTTCTAGGAAGGAAACAAAACCCTCATTAAATTAGAAATTAATATAAGTTTGTAGCTCTGAAACACAGAAACTTGTATTTCAAAATGTCTTGAGGGGATAATGTTTATGTAACATAACACATTAGAAAATAAGAGCAGTGAAATAGAAGTATACTATATGAGTTCATACAGTTATATATTCCACTTTTTCATTTCATGAATTATTGGGACACACTCCAGTTTTATATAGCACAGTGGTAATCACTGCACAATATTCCACTTGGCCAATATGCCATCTCTTATTCTGAACTAGTTTTTTATTTCTTTACATTCTTGCACATTCCACATTTTTCTTGTTAATTTGCAAGGAATTAATTTTTGGTGTGTCCATATATTTATTGTTTTTCTCATTACTAATTACTAAATCTTAAATTACTTGTTGCTAAATACTAAATTTGGACTGTATGTTCAAAATATTAAAATAGTTTCACAGTTTCAATTTTTTAAGCTCTTTAAACAAATTGAATATCATTTTCAGAATGGTACCATTTGCATCATGTCTAAATTTTCCACAGCTTCTACCACTAGATGTCATTTGTGTAATATGTAACATTCATAGAAACAAGAGCTAGTCATTTATTTTGCATTCTCTCTCTGTTGAGATGAATCCCCATAAAGACAGGTAACCTGTCTTCATGGATATTTCCCAATACTTACAACACCACCTAGAAAAATAATGTCCCATAAAGATTCTTTCAATGTCATTTTTCTGACAAGTTGCAAAATGAAAGTTTATTTTTCTGCTCTAAATGTTGTCTAAATAATCCTTCCTCACTTTAAGCACCAAAATCTGTAATTAGGGCAGTTGTCTTCCCGTGAAAATGTTTGCTCATTTTGAAAATCTTTTCATGATGTTTTCAGTAATAGTGAAAGTATGCCAAGACCCTCTGTAGCTGTTATTCTTTTGGTCCCTGCCCCTTTCCACGCCCACTCCCAGCGACCTCTGGTCTCTTGGAGTCATCCTGAATCTTTTCTCTTCCCTCTCTCTCTTCTCACTGCCCCCTTTTGCGTGTGCACATGCCCCCCTCTCTCCCCCTCTCCCCCTCTCTTCCTCTCTCCTTTAATAAAGCTTTATGTCTATTTTCTGTGTCTGTGCTGTTAACCCACCGCTGCACCGCCTGTTCACCCGCCGCCCTGGTCACACGTGTTCCGCAGGTCTCCACGCAGCTACGTGCAGCTGCCTAGCTACTAAGTCTTTAAGAATAAAAGTAGCTACTAAACAGAAGCTCAAACGAAGTTTTAGAAGCTTATGAGAAATTGCAAATCCATCCCGATCTAAACACTATGTTTGGCAGCTCCACAAAAGCAAATCTTTTCAAACATGTGTACAGTTCTCCAGGATCCTGAGGAGCATGTATCCTATGCTTCACTAGCAAGAATGTGTCAGATATTTATGGATGTCTATTTGATTACATGGTTGCCATGGTGCTTTTGCCATTTCTCTGGAATTGTGATGCAGTCTTCACTCTATCCTTTTGTAGCTAGGACTTTCTCTCCTAATTTTCTTGTTGAATTTCTGTAGCAGATTGTAAGATAAATATATTTACTTCCCACTCATTACTGTACATTTTCTAGTACTAGGAATGTATGTGGAGTTTTACAATTCTAAAGGAATCATTAGAATTATACATTAAAATAGATTCTTGAAAGTGTGATGTGCATGCTATTTAAAAATATGTGGCAAAAGCTAATGAAATTTTTGGTAAAAGTAAATTGAAAACCAATAACAAAAACAAAAGGTTGTGTTTACATTAAAATATGGAAGTTAGCCTGAAGTATTTGACTTCTCTTCCAGAGAAAGGAGTTCCAAGGGCTAAGGCTGTTGCTCAATCAGGAGAGTACATGCCAGGTATGCAGAAATCCCTGTTTGGTCTTCAGCACTGCATAAACTAGGTAGAATTGTTCATACCTACAAATGGTTCATGCATCTATAAGTTGCTGCTATGAGGAGCAAGAGACCAAGGCCATCCTCTACTACACTGCAAATTCTAAGCCTCCTTAGGCTATATTAAACCTTATCTCCAAATATATAAAATAACTTTTTTATTTTAAAAATGAATAAAAATTTTAAAAAATTAAAAATTATTTAAAAAGCATTAAAACATTAGTACCATATTTTCTCCCTAAACAAGACTTCCTGAAAGAAGAAATACAGAGTAAGCAAATGTCAGTGCTCAAAATACAATGAAAAATTTGAGACACATTATTGGAAAAACTACACTGCCTGAGAATTTGCCAAAGGTCACAGTATGCTTAAAATATCACAGAAAAACTGACTGGGTTTTGAAAGACACTTTGTAGAAAAATAAAGTCACAGGAAACCAATAAACATGTATTTATCTTTTTCTTATTCTGGTCAGGAGTAAAATGTTTTTAGTTACATATTGAGTTACGAGATGAGAAACATTGCTTGCTTTCAGAAAATGCATGGCTATTTAGTTTATAAATGCATGAATGCTTTATGAGAAAAAAAAAAGCTCACATAACACTTATTTTGTACTATAATGGTGTTGTTTTACCCAAGAAGCCCTCATGCACTTATATAATTTATCATTCATTTCTGGAAAGGATGACTTTAAGGAAAACTGGAGAAAAACCCATACAACTTGAAGGCTATTCCTACTTACATGAACAGCCACCCTCTCATTGGCAAAGTGTAAGCCATTAATTTCTTTATTTTAATTTTTCTATACCTGGTAGAAATTCTTGTTCTGTCATTTGTTAATGATTAAGTTGAAATCAACGGAAATTATAGCTTATCTTTGGCTCACCTCTTCCCATTTCTAGGATGAATCTAGTCTTAGGTTTTAAAACATTTTGTCTCTTTGATATCTTGTCTTTTGTAAAGTGGCCATTGTTAGTCATTACAATTGCCAATTAATAATTTTATGAATAAATTTGGAATTTTCTGCTATAGAAAATTTCATGTCTTTGGTGATTTTGATTTTAGCCATTCTGACAGGCTAAACCATTGATAAAGGCACTGGGACTTGTTTCTACTGCATGTACTGGCTTTTTGGGACCCTAGTCTATTTGGATGTACAGCATCCTAGGCCTGAATGGAGGAGGGGGGCTTGGACTTCCCACAGGGAAGGGTTACCTGTTCTCTCTTAAGAAGGGAGGGAGAAGCCGGGCGGTGGTGGCGCGCGCCTTTAATCCCAGCACTCGGGAGGCAGAGGCAGGCGGATCTCTGTGAGTTCGAGACCAGCCTGGTCTACAAGAGCTAGTTCCAGGACAGGCTCCAAAGCCACAGAGAAACCCTGTCTCGAAAAAAAAAAAAAAAAAAAAAAAAAAAAAAAAAAAAAAAAAAAACAAAAAAAAAAAAAACAAAAAAAAAAAGAAGGGAGGGAGAGAGAGGAGGGTGAGTGGGGTAGCGGGAGGGGAATGGGAGGAGGGCAGGAAGTGTAAAGTTTTGAGTGGAAAAATAATAAATGAATAAGTAAATAAGTAAGTAAATAAATAAATAAATAAAATGTTTTCTTTAAAAAAATTCCATATCTCACGAAGGCCAGAAAGCATGGGGGGAATCATTTATTAGGTAGTTGATGCAATTGGCCCAATAGTCCTTAACTAATGTTCTCAGTACCCTACTGCTGACCTCTGCTTTCCTACCCCACCTCTCTAAGAAACTCTCAAGAAATCTCATCTTCCTAATGATCTTTTAAAGTAATTCATTCCACACCACTCACTACCTTAGCTAATAGATTTATAGATCTATATATTTATAGATCTCCTCAATTTGATACAATTTTAATACCTTCTTGAAACAAGAATATGCACATATAGGCATATTTTTATATTATTTAATGATAGCACTGATTTATAGTACTTACATTTTGTACAGTTCAAGTACTAACTAGGGCCAGTCCTGCTTAACTTTTAAGATCTGATGTAAGTGGGTACGTCAACAGTGTGTATTAGACACACATATATTTTCTACCATCATCTAGCTGATATGTTACTCAGCACATGGCCAAATTTCAGATTCTTATTCTGGATTTTAAAAACATAATACTTAAATATTTTTGAGAGTTTTATATGGGGATGAAATAAATTTTATTCATATTCCCTCTTATTTTCCCATTCTGTCTTCTCTGGAAACCCTTCTCTAGCATAAACTTTTATTGATCTCATGTCCTCTTCTTTCTTTCTTTGCTTATTTTATTGCCCTTTGAGTCTAAAAGTGCTGCTCATATGGTTATTGATGATTAGCCATCTACTGGACTATGAGTAATCTGCTAGTGGCTGCAGCATAAAAGAAAAGTGAGTACGCTCCCCTGGTAGCCATCAGCTTCCAATTTTACTTCCTAAATTATTAAATAATACATGCAATGATGTCTAGTTCCTGAAATAATAATCAATAAGAATCATATATTATAAGTGTGGAGGTTTGAATAGTTGCAGCCCCCATAGACTCTTGTGTTTAGATGGTTGGCCCATAGGGAATTGTACTATTTGAAGGTTTGGCCTTGTTGGAGAAAGTATGTCCCTGTGGAAGCAGGCTTTTAGGTATCATTCGCTCAAGTTATACCCAGACTGGCACACAGCCTCCTTCTGCCATCTGCAGATCAATATACTGTAGAACTCTCAGCTTCTTCTTCAGCACCATGTCTGCCTGAACACTGACATGTTTCCCACCCTGATGATAATGGACTAAACATATGATACTGTAATTCAGCTGCGATTAAATGTTTTTTTTATAATAGTTGCCATGGTCCTGGTATCTCTTCACAGTAGTAGAATCCCTAACAATAAGACAATAAGCAATAAATAACTCATAGATAAATGTTCTATGTGATGGAAGACTATGCACTGTCCAAAGCACATCATTTTAGGCTCTCTGGTCATGGTGACGTTTACTTTACATCCTGTATGAATTGTGACTTCAACTTTCTTTCAACTTATTTCTTAAAAGTACAATTGATTGCATAGTAGATCAATTTGATGATATTTATTTTATGACTAATAGCCTTAAATAATGGTTATTGCACTCAATATTGAAGAACCCAAATAGCCAGTTTAATTATTCTTATAAAGAACACCACATTTTGCAGTCTTTGTCAATGACTGCTCCTGTATACGAGAAATAATCTGTGCTTTGTGGAATGGTCTTATTCTAACGAAAATTGGTTCTGTTTCTTTGAAAATCTTATCATGTCTTCTTTTGTCAAATCTGACTTTTTAATTTAGCTACAGAGATTTGATAAAAAGTGAAATGTGATGACATTTTAAAAATCATTTTTATGGAGATAGAAGAAAATAGAAATTTCAAAGTGTCTTCTGCTTGGATGTTTTCTCCAGTTCAAGTTTCTCATTTTGAATGCCAGGAACTGCATCTTCTTGTTTATTTTATAAAATTTAACTTATTTATTCTATAGTTCTCCTGCATAGTTTTCATTTATTTCTTGTATAGTTTCACTTTCTTGGATTTTGGGATAATTCATGTTAAAATTATAAAATTCTTTTACAATATTACTATTATTATGGTTGTAAAGATTATATGGATTCTAAACTTTACATGAAAAGCTGGCAGAACTGGCCAAAGAAAGATGGAGAACAAAATGAATCATGATACTTAATCTCGAGGACCAATGTAAGACTGTAAGATTCAAGGTAGCAGGTGCTGGAAAGATGACTCAGTAGTTAAAAGCACTGGCTGCTCTTCCAGAGAACCTGGGTTCAATTCCAAGGGCCCACACGACAGCTCACAACTGTTTCTGACTACAATTCCAGGGGATCCAACACCTTTATGCAGGCCTGAATGCAGACGAAACAACAATACACATCAAATAAAATTAAATAAAATCTATTTAAAAAAAAGAATCAAGGTGGAGTGCACTAGCAGCAGAAAGTGTCCATTAGCAAGCAGAACAGCACAACCAGCGCAGACAGGGAATCACATGCTAGAGTGAACTTCAGCTGGAAAAGGAAGAAGTAAGTCAATGGAAAAGACAGCACAGAAACACCGTGTGCTCACAAGCAATAGCAAACAAAACTTCTGCTTTTATTTTTATTTAATTTTTTGTTTTTTACATCCTAACCAGAGTTCCCCTCCCTCCTTACCTCCAAGTCCCCACTACCACCCTGTCTTCATGGAGTCCTCCTCTGTTTTTCTTCAGAAAATGGTGGCCATCCAAGGATATCAGCCAGCCATGATACATCAAGTTGTAGTGAGACTAAGCACCTCCTCTTCTCTGGAGGCTGAAGGAGGCAATCTGAAAGAATAGGTTGCAAATGAAGGCAACAGAGACAGAGGCAGTCCTTGCTTTAACTGTTAGGAGTCTCTCAAGAAGACCAAGTTTCACAATTGGAACATAAATGCAGAGTTGTAGTGTGAAGCAGCGGGGCTGTGTCCTGCCACCCGGCCGCCGGCTAGCTTTACACCCGAAATAATTACACGGAAACTGTATTCTTTTAAACACTGCCTGGCCCATAGTTTCAGCCTCTTATTGGTTAATTCTCACATCTTCCTTTAACCCATATTTAGTAATCTGGGTAGCACCACGAGGTGTGGCTTACCAGGAGAGATCTTAACCTGCGTCCATCTCAGAGAGGAGCAGTATGGAGACTCACTATGGAGACTGCCTGAAGCGTCTCCCCAACTCTACTTCCTTGTTCCCACAATTCTGTTCTGTCTACTCCACCTACCTAATTTTTTGTCTCTTAAAGGGCCAAGGCAGTTTTCTTTATTAATTAACCAATGAAAGAAACATAGACAGATAACTCTCCTCCATCACAGAGTGACTAGCTCAGTCCTAGCCAGGCTCCCCGGTTGCTGGTTTAGTTTCTGTCATCTTCTATGAGTTCAGCTTAGTTGGTTGTCTGGGTTTCTTGACCACACTGGTTCCTGTAACCCTTCCTCCCCCTTTTCCACAGGATTCCCTGATCTCCACTTAATGTTTGGCTGTGGGTCTCTGCTTTTGTTTTCATCAGTTGCTGAGTAAAACCTCTCTGATAACAGTTGGGCTAAGTACCAATCTGTGAGTATAGAAGAATATCATTAGGAATCATTTCATTGGCATTTTTTAGGCCAGTTGTGTTTTGTTCTATCCTAGGTCTCTGACAGGATCAAGAGGCAGGGTACCCTAGTGACCTATATCTTATTGTGGAGCAAACATAGACTATGTCAATTCAAATGCATAATAGTTCTAAAACTTATAAAATAAAATCTCTGGAGGAAAAATATTACAGAAATCTACACAATCTTGGATTTGATGATGAGTTTTATATGAATTATCAAAATAAAATACATGAAAAATTTGACAGTTCTAAATTGCTGAAATGAAATTTACAAATCCAAAGGATGAGAGAAATTTTATTAAAATACATCTGATTAGAGACATTTAGTCAAAACATACAATTTTTAAATTCAATGATTATAAGATGAAAAACTAATTTTGAATGTGCATCATGACTAAACACCTCACCAACAAGGTTGTTCATAAATGAAAAGCACATATGAAAACATACTACATCCAATTTTCCTAAGAAAAATCCGAATTGAAACAGCATGTGATAGCATTTCAAAGCCATCAGAAGAACTAGCTTCCACAAAACAGTCTAACAAATACATTCACAGATACATAAACAGCTGGTTAGAAAGACTGCATTTCCTAAGAAACATGTATATGAACATTTTTAAGGTGTTAATTATAATTACCCCAATTTGGATGGACAAGCATGTTCTTAAGCAAGAGAAGAATTGTAGGAACTAATGATCTTACTGATGGAACAGGCTGTATGGGCAATTATATAGAGAAGAACATACAGATACAGGTATTATTCTGATATATATATATATATATATATATATATATATATATATATATATATAAAGTTTACTTACACTTTAACTAAAATATTTTAGATACAATGACACCACAGTAGTAGAGATCAGACCTAGGACACAGATATTGGCTTTTAATTGCAAAATAAACAAAGAAAATAGAAATCCTTTCAGAAATAACTCAAAACATTCACGTAAGGGTCTGCATGTTTTACAACTATGCAGAACTGGAATGTCTCTCAATGGCTAGAAATGTAATAATTTGAGCAACACAATAAGCAATGCTGCATTATAACTCAGAGTGTGGAATAAATACTCACAAACCTATGTTTGTGTAAACAGTTAAGTAACTAATATACAAAAAGATGAGCGAAGGAGAATGAATAGTCAAGTTTTCCACCCAAAGTAATTCCAACACTTAAATAGATGAAGTAAGCGCTACAGTAATGAAGTATTGACTGCACACAGCTCATTGCCTTCAAAGGGTACATTATGCTAAAGGGAAGTAACGGAAAGCATCAGAGTAGAAAACATGGCAAATACTGCCTAATCAGATAATCAAGGTTACTGCAACAAGAATAAATGTAGTGAATAAATGTACCTATATATACTATGATGAAAATATTCCAGACCTCTATGATCTTCCACAAACTTAGACTATAATGAGCAAAAATCGGGGAAATATTGCATGAAGATAACACAACAAAATTCCAATGTGTCTTAAATCTATAAAGAACGTTAAAAACAATATTGTTACACCTCAAAAGGAACATAAGTATAGAGCATAATTAAATAAAATGTAGTGTTTTGGAAGAGATACTGAAAGATATTTAAAATTAGAATGAGACATGAACTTTCTTATTAATAATTCATTAAAATAAGTGCATCATTTATGACAAGAATACCATATAAATATTAAAAGTAAATAACAGTAGAATGTGGGGTGATGTGTCCAGACTCTGTAATCCTTTCTTGATGCATTTGTAGATATAAACCTTTAATGCTTATTTTTAAGCATACTCTAAATTCATAGTCATATACCCACAGGAAGTGTGAGTTTTCATTAACTCTGCACTGAAGGGAGCAAGGACTCTAAAAATACAATGGACAAGATAGTCAAGTACAATGTAGCATTCTTTTTCTCCCCACTAAATCCCTCTTTTAACTGCCCTTACCCAGAAAATTAACATTATATGGAGTCAGCATCTTATATTTAGGAGTCTGTGTGTGTATGTGTGTGTGTGTGTGTGTGTATGTGTGTGTGTATGCAGTAACAATTGATGAAAAAGAGGCCATGCATTTAAAGCAGATGAGGAAGAGATACATGGAAGGATTTGGAGGGATAAAAGAGAAGGAGAAAATATAATTAAATGACAATCTCCAAGGACAAACAAAAATTTTTCCCATCAGTACTTAGGGGTATTTGAAAAAATAATTATTATATACTCAATTAATTTTATATCTCAATAGCTGTTATAATAAACGACAGCCAAGCAATAATAACATATCATACTGCTTTATTATTTTGACCATGTAGAAATTGAAGCCTGAGTTCTTTCATCTATTTTAGAACCAGATTTGATACCATGTTTACCTAGAAAACATAGGGGCAAAATACTTAGGCTTTTTTCTGAATGGTTTAAGCCAAGATGTAATTTTATCCATATGCTTTCCACAAGTGGTTCATCAATTATTGATTAGGCTTAATGAGTATGCTAATCAGCAGAACTCAAGTGACTTTTTTAGCCCTTCTGTGCTTTCCAGGTCCTCATAAATTTTTGAAATGGTGACTGCTGGAGATAGAATATGGATTAGTGCCAAGGAGCCATAATACCTACCACATATGTTGTTCAAGGGCTGAAGTTTGTCCTTCTAGGATAGAACCAAAATTTCTTTGTGTGGCATTTGTTCTCAGATGTAAATTAATTTACCAGGTTTTCCCCTGTGCACTTGTTATGCACCATGCATCTGTTCATTGGATTATGAGAGAATACTGTGATCTGCACAAAGATTAAACTGCAAGGGATCAAATTCTAGTCATATTGTGTTTGGGGATTGTTTTGGTGACCTAAATCCTAACTCTTTCTATTGGTAGTATTTATTTACGAGAGCTAATTGCTATGAAAGCCTGTGAAGTAATTTCTGGAACTTGATGAACATACTTCTGCTCTCTAAAACACTGGGTTGAGTAATCTGTCTTCATTTAAACATACCAATGTGTTCCTAATTACTTCATCAGAAGGAAACAGTGTACTTACTTTCATGGCAGATCCTTCCTGAAGAGAGCCTTAGGTTCTGTGCAGACCATCACTTAAGCATGAGTTATGTAGAACTGAATGAATTTCAAGCTGCTGTATTTTCTTAAGCATCCAATCTTCTAGGACATGATCTTGAAATCAGATGAAGGCAAATCTATCAAAATAGTTAATTAGGAACTATTATTTGAATTTTGCAATATGTACTTGAAATTTACAACTGAACTAACTTGTTTATAAATAAATGGTATGATGCTGATTTGTAAAAATGTTTGCACATATATTGAAAAATATCCCTTTTAAACACTGTAAGGTCCTACTGCGGATTTTCTAAAAATCTTCCTCTTGGAACTTCAGTTTTAGAAATTTGTTTCTCAAAAATGTATATAAGCTAAGAGATGTAATGACACCCAGATGAATCAGTAACGTGTTTGTTGTAGGAATTCAGAAAAGAGGGTGTTATATTCACAGCAAACTCTGTAAAGAAAGTAGTTGCTGACTTACTGACCTACATTCCTGAAATAAACACAGATTGTTTTCCTAAAGTAAACACAGATTGCTTTTTGCTTTTGCTCTTTTAGTGACCATAATATTGAATATTGTTAGGTACAAATTATCAAAATCTTAGCTTAGATCATTTTAATTTATGTCACAGTATTTATGTTTTTATTTTGAACCTTATTAAAGATAATAAAATATCAGTAAAATATCAGGTTATTTAACATAGTTTCTAAAAAAATAGGCGTCTTCACTTGTCATAGTATCATCTGAAAGCTGTAAGGATAATGCATAAAAGTAAATGAAAGAGCAAATATGTTTTAACTGTAATTATTTAAGAGCGATAGTTTAAATGATTCTAAAAACTGATCAATTATTTAAGGTGCTTCCTAATGAATTAATAAATAATTTATAACCCACTGAATCAAATTGAATATCCAGATACTTATCTCTTCTCTCTGAAGCAAAACTAGTAGCATTCAAGTAGTCTTTAATAGCACACTGATGTTTATTCTTTATTAATACTTTCTTTTATCGAATAAACTGAGAAGCCTTTCAGCACTCTTCAACAAACTGCAGCCATCAGATAAAACACTTTTTACAAACTTCATTCCACATAATTATTGAACCCCAGCAAGTAAGAGTCCTAAGAAGAGATTTCAGGATTATATAATGACATAATTAAAATTGCCATGGGAGCATGAATGTGCTTCAGCTTCAAATGCTGCTTCTGATCTTATGGAATTCTTTCAGGGAAAATTATTTTTTGTGAGTTATCAGTCTTTGATTAAAAATATTTTACTTTAAAGCGCATTCATTTTTGCACTACAGAAAACCATAATAATAAAAAATAGTTGAATCCTAATTTACATTTAACCTTTGTTTTAAATGATTAATGGTAGCTATTTATGTAAACTATTTCTACAATGCGGCATGAAATGAAATCTAAATTGCAGATTTTACAGTGGTGTATTTTAGCTGGTGACCCTATCCCCATGAAGAGAAAGAAAAGAAAACCAATTACATTTGTAATAAAGATGCTAATGTGTTTCTTGTTTTAAAGTTATTTGAGTTGTGATTGTTTAGGATACTCTGTTTTGTTGTTGTTGTTGTTGTTGTTTGTAATGAACAAAGAAAAAGTTCTGTGGAACTTTTGTTTTCAAAAGAAGAACAAGTAATTGGTTTTATTCTCCATTCTCAACTGAACAATTTTTCCCCAATGTCCCAGTTGCTATGGGCATCAGCAGGCAGTGTGGTGGTAAGTAGGCCAGTGCTCATTCAGTCTGAGAGAGAACTATGGATTTGCACTGAGCCAGCCAACAAGAGTCTGTGAACTTGTTCAACCTGCCCTGTTATAGCTATCAGAACTGGATTCATAGAGCTCTGGAGATCTTTTAATTGGTAGGTAGGTACTAACCTCCTAGAGTGTACCTGAACTTTCTGATCCTCTAACATATAGAAGGTATTAAGTTTGGTTTGTTTCTTTTACACTCTTTTTAGAGACCATAGGTAAATGGCAGCCCTGGGTTCAAAGTACAATAGCAGATTGGAACCTGAACAGTTATTCAAAATGGCTGAAGGGCAGAGAATGTTTGTGCTAGCATCATTCACAGGTCTGCTGAAAGTCATTCCCCTAGTCTCTAAAATCTCAAGGACAGTGAAAGAGTGTTATACTTCAAAAAAGGTACTTAGAGAAATGGAAATATTTTAAGTACTCAACAACATGGAGTCAATGGAGGAGAGAGAGCAAATAAAAATATATGTAATTATGTAAGAACACTTGTGAAAATGAGGCAAAATAGAAGAATACTCACTTATTGTTGGTGGGTTAGAAGAACAAGAACAAAAGGGATTTTTCAAGAGAAAATGCTGCAAAGACTGAAAGAAGACAAACAAATGGCAGGAAGTAGAGTACATAAAAAATTGATTTACTTGAGTTTACATGATTAAATGGAAATATATGCTTAAATCTCTTCAAGATTCCAATAGCTTGTATGTAAAAATATTTTTGAATACAGCAAAATTCACATAGAATACCATGTGAATAACCTATGTGGGTACTACCCAGGAATAATGACTGAAGGATAGCAGTAATTCATTTAGGAAATGATGGGACAATGAGAGGAAATACAGTTAAAAGAGGAACCTTCCACACAAGTAAAAAGTTAGGCATGCATAGAGGCATAGAAGGGATAAAAACACAATTTAAACCTTAACTTTTAATTGTGTCTTAATACAAGCACCATTTTCAGTCAATCGGCTAGTATTTGGAAAATGTGTTAAGTAGAAGAGGAAATAAATTTAAATATTTTATAAAATTTAAAATTTTATGATTTTCATTGAACCAATAGAGGAGATAAATATGTAACACACACACAAACACACACATGTAAACATGTATTCCTGGCTGCCCAGGTCCAAATAATCACACAGAAACTATATTAAATAAAGCAATATTCAGCTAATGGCTCATGTGTATTTTTATCTAGGTCTTATGTCTTGAATTAAACATTTTCTATTAATTTGTGTATCACCACAAGGCTGTGGCATCACCTCATTTTATACTTGTCTTGTTTCATTGGTGGTTGGTTGGCATTTTTCTCCTTTATCATCTACATGGCATCTTCTCAGCTCCACCACTCTGTGTGTGTGTGTGTGTGTGTGTATATATATATATATATATATATATGTGTGTGTGTATATATATATATATATATACATATATCTTTCAGCCTGACTATATTCTTTCCTGCCATAGGCCAAAGCAGCTTTATTCATTAACCAAGAAGAGCAACACATATACAGAAAGACATCCCACATCATCTCTTCTATTTTGTCCCAATTAAAGGAAAGATTTTATCTTTAACATATTAAAATTACATATAACAAAACAGTTATTAAGAAAAAATTATTGTTGCAATATTTAGTCCATTTACATTTAGAAAATTAAGGAAAATACTCTATCATTTATCTTGTCTTTGTGAGTCTAAAGTTTTATATCTAATTTATCCTTTATCATAACTAAGGAAAACTATAACTATAGCTATCTGTCTTCAACTCTTCAAGGACTCCAGAAGGATATAATATTGCCTAAGTAAACAGGAAGTGCATTATAAGTAACTTCCAAAACTCAAAAATTGACAGAGACATCTTGCTACCTAGGCAATGAACCAAAGTTCTTCTGTAACTTTGGGACATCCATTTTCAGCCTGCAGGCCCATAGTATCTAGCAACTTTTCCATGAAGTGGAAAATCTAAAACTCAAATTTTAAAGGCAAAATAAGTTTAAAATATTATGTTGGTTTAATTAACAGCCTGTACAATGTCTCTCAGTAGTTAGTTCATTCATAGTCAAAAATGTAAAGAAAGCAAAATAGTATACATAATACAAACTCTCTGTGTATTTTCTACCTTTACATGGCTTTTTAACTCTATTAATCTTTAATCCTTTAATCTCTGACTGTCTGTACTCTTTTATATTCCTTTTACTGTTCTATAACTGACTATATACTTTTCTCTCTCTCTCAAGCCTATGTACATTTTTTAACACACTGACTTCTTTAGAGGTCTTTTTTTGTCTGAATCTATCCTATTGTGTATCTGAAATCCTTTTCTGACAAGGAGTGCCTTTTTAAAAAAAAAAAAAAAAAAAAAAAGCTAAGTGGGCATGGCTAGGACCAATTCCTTTGGTCCTGTCTGTTGGCTCTACCCAATCCAACATGGCGGAGGTATGTTTACTACCTCTGCAAGTCATGCTCACTGCCCCAGCTACAGGGATGCAGCAGTTCTATGTTCCCATTAAGTAACATTTAAGTGCTCTGTAACTGGACTTCCCAAAAGAACCAGATCCATTTGTACCAGCACAAACCAGGAAACCTCTCTTAAAGAAGCCATGCCTCTGCTTCCAGCTAGCAAACAGAGCCTATCTGGAAAAAAAATGCAACTACCAAAAAGTTGCACTTAGTTCCCATTTTTGTGGGTCTGGAAACCCTCTTTATTTTCTTAAGCTCTTTTTTTTTTTTTTTTTTTTAGATCTTAAATGGATCCATGCCCCAGATGGTGGGCAACATTTTATAAGAAGGGACTGCTCTACCCAGAGCAGAATATGCACAGAAACTAGATTATTACAACACTGGTTGATAAATGGCTTAAGTGTATTTCTAGCTAGCTCTTAATGCCTTGAATTAATCCTTTTTTATTAATTTGTATATCCCCACAAGGATGTGGCATAACCTCATTTTCTACATGTCTTGTTTCATCGGTGGTTGGCTGGTGCCTTTCTCCTTCATCAGCTATATGGCATCTCCTTGACTGTGCCTACTGTCTTTATATATCTCTTCCAGCCTCGCTATATTCTTCAGTACCATAGGCCAAAACAGCTTTATTCATTAACTAATAAGAGCAACACATATATACAAGGACATCCACATCACACACACACACACACACACACACACAGAGAGAGAGAGAGAGAGAGAGAGAAAGAGAGAGAAAGAGAGAGAACTACATGTGTAATCATAATCTAACAACAATCAGAAAATAAGTTTATAAATCTAAGCAAATACAGAATTTTATTTATAAGATAAAAAATAATTCTATGGCAAAATTGCTTCAAATATACAAACCAAGCTTGCATAATAGCTAAACAATTATATATAGAGAATATATATGCATGTATAGTCATAAAAGTGTGTGTATGTGTGTGTGTGTATGTGTGTGTGTGTATGTGTGTGTGTGTACAGTGCAAGACAAAGGAAGAGATAGTTTACAAAGAAATGTATTTATCCCTATAATTTGTACTGGCATTTTGGAACTAATTCTCTTTGGAAAAATACCTTTCTCAGACTAGATATAGTGGGGAGGGCCTTGTTCCTACCTAAAAACAATGTGCTAGACTTTTGTTGACTCCCTATGGGAAGCCTTACCCTCTCTGATGAGTGGATGGGAGGAGGAGTGGGAAAAAAAGTAGAGGGAGTGGGAGGAGGGAAGGGAGTGAAAACTGGAATTGGTATGTAAAATGAGAAAAAAATTAGTTTTTAATTAATTAATTAATTAAAAAAGGATAACCAAAAACATAAAAAAGTATAAACACATGCATTTTAAAGAAAAACATATTGACTTAGAAAGTAAAAGTAACACATAACACAAGCTAGACAAATGAGGTAGAAATTTCAGAAATAACAGAAAGAATGTATTTATTCCAAATAATTCCTCTTATCATTAAAGGTTTTTTAGCATTATGATAAATTTTGAGCAAAATATATAAGATTACAAAATATTGTCTGGTGGTGGTAGTGTACACCTTTAATCCCAAACTCAGGAGGCAGAAGCAGGCAGATCTCTGTGAGTTTGAGGCCAGCCTGGTCTACAAAAGCTAGTTCCAGGAAAGGCTCCACAGCTATAGAGAAATCTTTTCTTGAAACACCCCCCCCTCCAAAAAAAAATGAAAGAAAGAAAATATAATGTGCAATCATAGATATATATAAAAGACATTGGACAATCATAAGCTGTAAGTCTATAATGAAATTTTAAGTCATTAAGGCTTTAACAAGGAATGATGCATGTTAAAATTTTTCAAGACTCATAAATATAAGATGAGCACACTAATTAAATATAATACACATTGATATATATATATATATATATATATATATTATACTTATTAAACATATCTCATCTTAAAAATAAACGTTATATGTTGCTGGGTCCTAACATCTTTCCTCAGGAGAGGGTGTGAAAAGGTGCACCATCACTGAACACAGATGCTGGAAGTCAAATAGAAGGCATACAGCAGACTTGTTTATGTAACAACAGGGAAAACTTACATACCCTCCCTGCACCCAGGTGTTCTGAACCATTGACAGTTGACATTTCATGCTTGTATCTCATTGGCTAGGAACAATCAGGACCTCTAACAGTGCTCGTTGCTAGGCACTCAGGAAACACCTCTTGGTCACTCCTTATTGGCTAGGCATGTTAAGAACCACTGTCAGTGCCAGGCAGACTCCAAGTTGGTTCTTTTTGGCCTGATAGGCCTTATCTTCCTACATATCCACAATTTTTTATTTATTACAGGGGGCATTCATCAGAAGCCAGAAATCCTTGCTCAGGCCTTGTAGATCTTGCCTCAGGAGAGCTCAACAACTGGATTGTATCTGTCTTAAGTTGGCCTGCCCAACAAGCTCTTACCCCTCATTGACGCTAGCCCTCAATAAACATTCATTCCTGGAGAGCCGCCAGGGTTGGGGGTAGTAGGCTGTAGCCTTTTGAATTACAAATAACTGGGCATACATAATATCCTGTAGAGGACTGTGAAAAGTATACGTAAGAGCCATTAGCACTTTAAGAGTTGCCTTAGTTGATGTCTGCTGATGTTGGATCTACTGTAGGAGACATTTAAAGAGAATAAGAATTAACAATACCACTCCATCAATTAATTCATTTGTGAGCATCCAGGAGGGATCCAAAAGTCTTTTTAGATTTTGGCAAACTTTAAAAAACAAACAAACAAAAAAGAAAACCAAACAGCCTGGTCTAAAAGAGCTAGTTCCAGGACAGGCTCTAAAAAAAAAGCTGCAGAGAAACCCTGTCTTGAAAAACCAAAAAAAATAAAATAAATAAATAAATAAATAAATAAATAAAAAACCAAAGAACTGAGGCGACAAAGGCTATAACCTCTGCCCTTAAAAAATCAATTTGTTAGTTTGACAATGAGAACAAGAAAGGGGAGTATATGCATTACCCATCCTGGGTTATTCCCTACTTGGTGGAAGCAGGGCTCATATTGCCATTGTGGCGGTGTGAGGAAAAACACAAGCATACCCTCTTCCATGGGTTAGCAGGGTGCTTCAGACTGCCATTGGAGGGAGATAAGATCTCTCCTTGTCACCAGTGGTAGGGGTATGTTTCTTGGCAGGGAAGGCCAGGGCCTGTAAACTGATCTGAGCCCCTTGTAATCAAAATGTAAGAAAGTTCATATGGAAAAGGACCTCTGTCAAGGCCAGATGAGTATCTTTAAGCCTCTGATGAGATAGTCCTGACCAATATAAGAGCTCTGTTGCTCCTCTCCACAAGGGCTTGCCTCTGTGAATTGCCCCGGTGTATGCCAGTGTTATAGGAAATCTTCCAAGAGCCCAGAAAGTTACTAAATTGTTGAAAGGCATAGACAGGGCCATTATCAGCCTAAGTGCCCAAGGTACCCCCATAACTACCATTGCTGACCATGGCTGACTTAAAGTCCTTGATAGCAATGACAGCTTTCTCTCCAGAAAGGACAAGGGCATAAACAAAGGAGGAAAAGGTATCTATTATCACATGAACATATTAAAGATTGCCAATGGGAGCATAGGGCATAACATCCATCTGCCAGATGACGTTAGGCAACAAACCCCTGGGATTAACCTCTGTGCATTGAAGTGGTCCTAAGGGAGAAAGAGGGGCACAAGTGAAACATGTACAGGACAAATGATTACACTGGGAAACTGGTAATTTTGGAAGAAGTTTATGTAAATGCTGTGGAGATAGACAAAACTTCTGGTGAAGAGCCCTGGTTTGCTCTAGGAGATCCATACTGGCTGTTAATATGATTGTTTCTGTGATCTCATTTCCTCAAGTCAGTATTCCAGGTAACTTGGAGTGAGATCTAATATGTGACAAGTATCGGGGCTTAGTCCTCTAATTTAATACATCCTTAATAGGCAGCATAGTGCTAGTAATGGGGGTAGTGAGTCTTTGGCTCCAGCAAAGGACAGCACATGAACTTCCTGTCCAGCATACTGTCTGTCAGAAAAAAAAATGTTAATGAGCTCAGTCTGGCACTCCACTAGAACATTGAGGAGGGCCAATAGCTCACCCAATTGCATAAAACCAGGGTTACATATAGCATATGTAACATTTTTGGAGTCAGGACGCTGGATAAGAGCATCATATCTGTTTTTACTGGAATCTGAAAAAAACAGGATGGCATGAGGGATGGGACTGGAGGGACTGTTTGAGGCTGTATCTTTATTGAAAGTGTAGAGAGCCCTGATAAGATGTTAGTTTTTGGTAAGTGATTGCCAATAATTCTTGTGAATCCTGCAACCATTTTCTGGAATGAGAGAGTTTGCCCAGAGGGACTGGTTATTCTTTAAAGAAAAGGAGAAGACAAGTTTACCTGGCTCTGGTCCATATGTTCTCCATGCCAGCATCCATGCCCTAAGGCCACTTTGGAAGGATTGATCAAACTTAGAGGTGATTTTGCACAGATCAGAATGTGCTTGATGTATTCATAATAGGGTCTCAAATTGCTATAACACTCCACCCCCACCCCTGGGTGTCCAGAAGATCATTACCAACAAGGACTTCTAAAGGTTGTGACATTACAGGCTGGAGTTAGCTAGAATGGTCACTGCCTCTTTTTATAGTTGATCTCTAGCCTCATAAGTAAACCTAACTTTGATGGATGGGGAGGTGGGATCCTCTAACATTGAAAAGAGGTGCCTCATCTCTCAATAGGGAATTGGCTAAAAGGGCTAAAGCCAATTAACTAATTGTTTTAATTTTGATAATGAGTACAATTCCTTCATTTCTAATTTAAAGGAAAGGGGATAAGCCTGCTTAGCAATGGAAAATCCTAAAAAGGCAAAGGGGGGGGGGGGTACCATTTGAACCTTTCTGGCACTACCATCAGATGTAATGATGCAAGATCTTTTAACATTTTTTTCAGCAGTCCTTTGCAGATAGACTACATCTAATCCATGTAATAGGTTAAGAGGATGTCCTTGGGTGATGGAGGAGGGCCACCTGTCTATGTGTTACTTTCATTGGTTAATGAAAGTAATGAAATTGGTTAAAGGCCTTGGCCCTTTGATAGGACAGAAAATTAGGTAGGTGGAGTAAACAGAACAGGATGCTGGGTAGAAGGCAGTGAGGCAGATGCCTCAGGCAGATGCCATAGCTCTCTTCTCTGAGATGGATGCAGGTTAAAATCTTTCCAGTAAGCCACCACCACGTGGTGCTACACAGATTACTAAATATGGGTTAAAGCAAGATGTGAGAATTAGCCAATAAGAGGCTGAAACTAATGGGCCAGGCAGTGTTTAAATGAATACAATTTGTGTGTTGTTATTTCAGGGCATAAGCTAGCTGGGCAGTGGGACACAGCCCACCGCTCTTTCTACACTTGGGAATATGCACCAAGGCCCGAGAAACATATAATGGGCAGATTGTGAGGCTATTTTTCATTCCCTGAGGTAGCATAGTTCATTGATATCTTTTGGCAGGCTTATGCACATTAGGCTTCCATACTGTGAAGGCAAAACAGTCTTTATCCTGTGCTGCTATGGCAATTTGAAAAAAAGCAACCATTAATATCTAAAACTAAAATATAATAAGATAGAAGAATAACAATAGGTTGTGGAGGCCTGGGTGCATGGACCCCATTTTTTCTATTTGATCATTAACTGTATGGAGATCTTGCAGGAGGCGGTAGCATCCTGATATCTTTGGAATAACAAATATTGGGTTATCATTTTTACTTTTAGTTGGTTCTCTGTGCCCCATCTTTAGCTGATCTGAAACAAGTTCCTTTAGTATTGACAAATTTAGGTCAATTATAGGCCCCTGTTCCACTCAGATGTCTTGATTTGGGAGCCATGTCAATTGAATGGGACTAGGAGGCTCAGTCGTGGTGGATTTCTGAGAGACAAAGGCCCTTAGAATTGGTGTTATGACTTATGCATAGGATTGTGATTTGCCAAACCTGAATTTTCATGGGCCTGAAAGTTATCAAAGAAAACTCTTTCATGAATAGTTAGGACAGCACCGATATTCTCCAGGATGTCTAAGCTCCATAGGTTTCTTGGTACTGTAGAAATGGTAGGGTGAATGGCTCCCTTGTTGCAATTATAGTCTCTCCAATGGACCAGACAGGTTGTCAGTTTTGAATCTTGTTGGCATCCTCCTCTACTAATGGGAGGTCCAGGTCTAAATTTTTAATGGGGGAAGCAAACATTACTCATTTTGTGCCTTCCTAACTGGACAGGCAGACAAACACAACAGACAACATACAAAAAAGGAAAGGAAGGGGGTCCTAGTGCTTACCAACCAAAGGGACTGAGGGGCCTTTCAAAAGAAGGAAAAGATGGGGGTCCCAAGGATTGCCTGTTGAAGGGACCAAGGGGCCTTTTCCTTTTCACTGAAAATACACCGTTTGGTGCATTGTGCAGCACGGTGAGTTAGGAGAGGAAGAGGACTAGAACCTGATCCAGGCAAAACACAAACATTATAGACACAGCAAGAAAAAAAAATTTAAAAGAAAAGATAAAAAGGACTCGGACCAGGCAAGCTCAAAACCAATTAGAAGTCCCTATTTAGGTACCAGATGTTTCTGGGTCCTAAAGTCTTCCTAGGGTTGTGGGGGGGGGGGGGGATGAAAAGGCACAATGTCAATGAACACAGACACTAGGAGTCAGATAGAAGGCTTACAGCACACTTGGTTATTTAACAAGGGGCGGGATTTATATACCCTCCCGCACCCACGTGTTCTGATCCATTGATATTTATCATTTCATTCTCGTCTCTCATCAGCTAGGCACAATGTTACTGACAGCATCTGTTACTAGGCACTCAAGAAATATCCCTTGGTTGCTTCTTATTGGTGAGGTGTGGTCAGGCTCTCTGACAGTGCCAGGTAGATTCCAGGTTGGCTCTTTTTGGCCTTATCTTCCTACAGTTATAAGCCATTGAAATCATCACATATCAAAAAGTTGTTAGACATGTTTACCAGTACTTGAAGGTTAGAAGTTATATAATAAAATAAAAGATAGTATGTGAATTAAATTATTTTAATTTTAAAATTTTTCTTATTCTAAATATTCAAAAACACATTTTTGACATAATCACACTGTCAAATTTATATTTATATTTTATTAAAGTTGATATTAAAATACAAGGTCAGTTTTGGTTCATCTGGAAAGACCAGATTTGTTCTGAATTTAGCAAGTTTTCAGTAGACACAGGTATGAAATTGCTTCTCACTGCCTCCTGTCTCACAGTCCTTAAGTAAATTAGTTTCGGTTTCCTTCTTGTGTTAGCTGTAAACACTAGCATTGTAGAATCACAGGCAATTCAAGTTGCCTTATACCCACAACTCTGGTAATCAAAGTGTGCATAACATAAGAATGTCCCTTGGTGGGAATTTGATGAAAAAACATTATCCAGCAATAAATTTTGAGAGGAATTACTAAACAATTCAAGTCACAAACAATATATTTAACTATTTAAAATGTTAGCAGAGGTCTTCCTGCTACCTAAACTAGGATTTTTGTAGAGTTGTTGAAAATCTCAGCTATTTGTATTTTGAAATAAGTACAATGTCAAATAATTCAGCTTCCATTATTTTAAGAACTATTACACATAGAGATTTTTTGACCACTTTATTACTTACCTATTCAGTGACAATGTGAGGTGTTGTAAATTTTTTTAAAAAATGAAAGACTTGTATATGGTCTCTTTGTACATTATTTTCTCTTGAACTCAGAACATTTTATGAATTTAAAGGTGTATTGGGATGCCATGTTTATGCACAGAAAGATACCCTGATTAGTTGTGTCCTGATAGCAAGACAAAAATGTTATTGCTGAGGATCTGCAATGATAGCTCAGTTGGTAAGTGTAAACAATAAAATACTAAAGAAGGATACAGTTGGACAACTAACACAATTCTACTTCAATATACCCTATAGAGTTAAAATAATTAAGACAAAATCTCATTGGTGAAGGTCTGAGGAGATTGCTCAATGGGTAAGAGCACTTGCACAGTTAGCATGAAACCTGTGTTCCATTCTCCAAAATTTACCTGAAAGGCCCGACTATTCATGCTTGTGACTGTGGTATAGGAAGGTTGGGGTTAGAGACAGGTAGATTCCAACAATTCTCTCAACAGCCAGCACAGTGTAACCAGCAAGATTACTTTCAGTAAGACCTCAGGTCTCCAGATAATGAGAGGGAGAAGGAGAAGGAAAACTCATGTTTTTCTCTGGCCTTTGTTCTCCTCTCACCTCCATATGTACACACATAGGCTCAAACATCTAGATGCTCATGTGTATTAACCAATTTCACATTCACAATAACACACAGAAAAATATATATTGAAAGTTTGACAAACACCATCTGTATGAAAGTATGGGCAAATACATGAATGGAACTTAATAAGAAATCAAGACATAGACAAGACTGAAACATGGATCTTTGATAAAGGAATATAGGCCATTAGTTATATGCCATTATCATATTACTGATATTGTAAAAGTGATTTTATTTTTGTTTCTGTTTCTCCTTTTATTGAAAAATACTTTCTTCTCATATAAAATATTCTGATTATAGCTGCCCCTTCTCCACTTCTTCCAGGTTGTCCCATCTCCCCTCACATCTGGATCCACATACAGGCTACTAAGGGATAATAATAAAGTAAAATAAAATAAAATAAAATAAAATAAAATCTAACACTTCTGAATAGGAAAAACACACACAAATGAATAGAAGGAAAAGAGCCCAAGAAAAGGTATTAGAAACAGATAGTGATGGAGACACATTTTAATTTACACTTAGGAATTCTATTAAAAAACTCAATTAGGAACTATAATACATATACAAAGCTACTTTAGGGTAAAAATAGAGAGAGTGAAATAAAAAATAGAAATAAAATAAAATGAAAACAGTATAAAGTTAAAAAATAGGGAAGCAAAATTCTTGACAAGACTTTATATGACAAGGAACCGCCAAAGATGCCTTGGAGTTGATTTTCTGTTGACTATCTACTTCTGGACCTGTAGCTTATTCTTAAGAGCAGTTTGTTTTTTCAGATTCTTCTGCAAAAAACTAAATATTCATTTATAAATGTTATCAATTGGAAGTGGCTTCTGGGTTAAGTATGGGGACATGTGTTCACATTTCCTCTAGCTCTAGGACCTATATTGTGCAGAACCATGCAGGTCCCATGAGTTTATATGTGCAACGATGTTTTTGGTTTAGAAGGCTATTTTTTTTTTTTGGTGTCTTCCATCCCTATGACTCTTGAAATCTTTTTCCTTTTTCTCCCCATGGGATTCACTGAGCCACGAGGAGAGGGTTTGTTGAAGACATACTGGAGGCATAAACTGTTCATTGGTTTTCAGCTGCCAGACCCCAAAAATGACATAGAAACTATAAACTATATTAATTACAACACTCCTCAGCCTATAGCATTGCCTTTTTATTAACTAACTCTTCATCTTAAATTAACCTATTTCTATTATTTTACATTTTACCATGAGGTTGTGACCTACCAGTAAAGTTCTGGCATTTGTCTTCTTTGGCAACTCCATAGTGCCTTTCTGACTCCACTTTCTGTTCTCCTCTATCTCTGCTTGGAATTCCCAAATTGTTCTATTCTGCCCTGTCATAGGCCACATTAGCTTCTTTATTCATTAACCAATAAATGCAACATATATAAAGAAGGTCTTCCATTTCCTCTCTTCTGTCCAAATAAAAAGGAAAGTTTACCTTTAACATAGTAAAATTTCATATACAAAACAGTTATCAAGCAAGAATTAAAGTTACAATATTTAGTTCATTTACATTTGACAATACTCATCTATCATACATTATCTAGCATATTTCCGTGAGTCTAAAGTTTTATATTTAATTTATCTTTTATCATAACTAGGGAAAACTATAACCAACTGTTCTTCAACTCCATCAAAGACCCCAAAAGGATAGAATATTACCTAAGTTCACAAGAAGTGCATTGTAAGCAACTTTCAAAAGTCTAGAATTGACAGAGACATATTGCTGCCTGGACAGTCACCCAAAGTTCTTCTGTAACATTGGGGCATCCTACACACCCATAATATCTGGCAGACTTTGCCACAAAACAGGAAATTTCAAAAATAGTTCTGCTTATATTGGCAGTTTGTTCTTGTTTGTCTAGAATCCTTTTTTCTCTTAAAGCTTTCTCAGACTTTATGTGGAAAATCTTATCAAACATTTGGGCACCGTTTGTAGATGGAAGTTTCTGTCCTGCCTGGACCCACAGCCATTTAGTTTTAAAGAAACACCCAGATACTTATATTAATTGTAAACAGTTTTGTTTTTTAGTTCAGGCTTATTATTAACTAGCTCTTACAACTTAAATTAACTCATAATTAGCCAAATGGCTTAGTACCTTTCCTCAGTAATGCATTCTCATCTTACTTCCTCTATATCTGTCAGTAAAGGACTTTTTACCTGTCCTCCTTCCAGAATTCTCCTAGTCTGCTCACCCCACTTATACTTCCTGCCTGTTTACTGGAAAATCAGCGTTTTATTAAACCATATGAGTGACAAATCTTTAAGGTGTACAAGAGCATTATCCCACAGCAATCAAATGTTTTGAAGGCTCAAGTTTTCTAGGATTTTAGGGACAGGAGGGGACTGTTGATATAAATGTACTGCATGTTTAGGAAAGCAAAACTGTTCTGAAGATTTATCACATGCCTTAAATATCTGTGAAAATCCAAAGAACTATATACAACAGTGTGAACCTTCAGCTCTAGCCTTTAATCTACAATGTATTAATGCTTTGTCATTAGTCATAGCAAATGAAGCACATTAAAGCAAAATGTGATCACAGAAAAAGGTGTAGGGGGAAGTGTACAGAAACCTTACATAGCACATTGTACTTTCTGAATTAACCTTTTCTATAAACATAAGAAATTCACAATAATCCAACTCATTTGAAAAGTAAAAATACTCAAAGGATCATAAAAATGTCAGAAAAACTTGTGTGGATTCATTTAATTATTTGTGTTTTACCTGCCACCTTTTCTGCATGTGTATGTATGTGCATCTGCAGCCTCAGATGCCGAAAGTAAGTTTAGTAATGGATCCTCTGGAACTGAAGTTATAGGAATTTATGAGTTGTTCAATACTGGTACTGGAAAGTGAAAATCTGTCCTCTGGAAGAGCAGCAATTGCTCTTTACTGCTGAACCATTACTTTGGCTTCTGGAGAATGCCTGGGAAATAATTAATACAAGTAATTGTGAAAGCTTTTGGATTTTCTTCTTCAATTGGAAGACACTGAAGCTGTTTGCCGTCACCATGAGACAATCACTAATAGCTGAAACTAAAGAACACTTAACTGAAGCTACCACATGTTTCTGGTTTAGAAAAGTCAATAAAAAGACACCATCTGCAAATTATTCTTACATTTATTGTTCTTTCAGTGAAAATTTCAAAGGGATTTTTAATACTAATTATCAAGCTAATTGTAAAATTTATACAGGGATCTGTCGAAATCTGAGTAGTCCAAACAACTCTGAAAAAGATGAACAAATGTGGAGTAGACAGTCTACTCGAATCTAAGAGTTTTTGCATCAATTATGGGAGTTTGGTGCTAGTGAGAAAATATCCAGGTAAGCAATCAGGAACTCTCACAGACATGGTGGATTAAACTCTACCAAGGGTGCAGAATACACTCAGTGTACATATAACCATCTTTCCAAAGAGAAAGCTGGAACAATTGGACATATGAAATTGGAATATGAAATTCCAGCTATATTGTGAAGAATATGAAATGGGAATGAACCAGTGACTTGAGTAATAAACCTGAAACTGTCTCCATCATAAATTAAAGTCTTTTCACTTTGAATCAGAAAATACTTTCTTAAATGATGCTTTGGAACTTAAGTCATAATAAAAAATGTTAAATAAAAGTTCATCAAAATTATGAGCTGATGTTCAATTAACCTTGCTAAGAAAATTTAAAAACAAGGTACAAACTTAGAAAAATAATTAGTAAGTATATGTTTAACATAAGTCTGCCTAAATATAGAGGCTCTCAAAACTGAGTAGTAGTAAAAACACAAAGAAGAAAATTTTACCAAAGATTGAAATATACTATTCACCCTGGAAGACTGACATATGATCACTAATACATGTTAAGTTATTTACAATTAAAGACTGACCAAAAAAAAATACAAATTTCAAAAGTGAGATATCAGTTGCTATAGCTACATGTATAAATACTGATAATTACTAGTGGGATGTGCTGTAGTTTTGTTGTTTGTTACTGTTAACTTAATATAATCTAGGATCATCTGGGAAAAAGGGAGAACCTCAATTAAGAAATGCCTCCATTATTGCCCTGTAAGTATGTTTTTGAGAAATTTCTTTGATTATTGATTGATGTGGAAGTACTCAGCCCATTCTAGGCAGGGCCACCACTTGGCAGATAGTCTTGTGATGTAAGAAGAATGCAAACTGAGAAAAAACATGAGAGAAAACCACTAAGCAGCATTTTCTATGCCCTGTGCTTCAGTCCCTGCCTTGGCCCCTCTCAATGACTGGCTAGGATTGGGGGGTATAAAACAAATCAACCCTTTCTACCTTGAGTTTCTTTTCATCACAGTCACCTCCACAGCAAGAGAAAGCAAACTAGGACCTGGGGATACTGTGCAAAAATATACACAAGTTTAAATTGCTAACAAGATTAGAAAATGGCAAAGTTTCTTAAGAAAACTGTTTGTACTTTTTTTTTGGAGATAAACATCCTCGGCTACAGAAACCACGCTCTCAGATATTCATGAAACAGAACGGAAACATGTCCACACACAATTCTGTGCAGTGTGGATACTGGATACTGGCTGTACTAATTATTGCCGAAAGCTGGAAACAAATGACTTCTGACGCATGAATGAGTCGATAAACATTTGCATGTCCATTAAAATGGAATGCTGCTCCACAGTAAAAAGGAGCTGTTACTGATAAAAGCAAATATGTCTATGATTCTCAAATCGATTACGCTAAGTGACAGACATCAGATCAAATGGCTATGTAATATGCTTTCATTTGTGTGATATTCTGAAAAAGGCAAAACTAGCCATTGACTAAGATATATTGTAGATAAACACAAATCTGGTTGCCATTTTTATGAGACTCCAGGGAATACGAGGTTGAGGACAAACAATATTTACAGTATAGTATATTATTTATTTTGGTTTTGCATTTAGTTATAGGGAGTCATACTTACAACATTTTACTGTATGTTTATGGTACCTTAATAAAATTAGCATTAAATATTCCTGTTTTAAAATATGCTGGGGAGTGGCTAAGTGAGGAAAAGCACCTGCCATGAAAGCATGCAGACCTGGGTTTGAATCCCCTGAAACCACATGAAAATCCGACTCGCTAGTGTTATAGCTCATAACTGTTGTCTTCAGCACTCTCACACGGAGATAGAAGGTAGAGGCAGGAAAATCCCTGAAAGCTTCTACATAGGCCAGCTAGTTTGATGTAAGCAGTGGTGAACATAAAATAGAGACACTACCTCAAACAAGTGCAAAGTGAGGATCAACATCTCAGACTTTTCTCTCACTTCCTTATATGCACCATTGCACATACATGACTACAATCTCTTTGTCTTTCTGTCTATCTGTCTCTCTGTCTCTCTCTCTCTCTCTCTCACACACACACACACACACATACATACATGCACACACACAAAACCTACATCATACTAACAGATGCATGTGATTTTAAAAATAAGCCTCAAAGATGAAAGGGAATGGAAGACAGGATAGAAGAGTGTGGTTTTGGGAATAACTAGAGAATGGGGTGTAAATAAGTTTCAAACACATTATATGAACTCGAAAAGTATTAATAAAATATGTTTAAAATACAAGATATGGATTTGCTACTCTGGGTAGCTGGGATAAAGACAGGGTTTTGCAGACAGACTGATTCCCTGTCCTGCAGACATCCACTGTGCTACAGATCATCATCTTGCTAAGATGATGGCTATATATTTGCAAGGATGGCTCAGACTTTGAAACTTTCAGTCCTAAATGGCATTTCTTCAGCAAATGCCTCCCCTCAAAGCTCAAAACTGTGTGGAAGAATCAGGAGAACGATTGTGAGAGCCAGATGGCCAGATGGAATGAATGACACCGGGCAAACAGTGTCTTCCAGATAAAGCAGAATGGATGCACATAGGAATTTACAGAGACTGTGGCAGCACGCAACAGGCATGTGCAGGTTTAAGACAGAAGGGATCTCAACACCAAGAAGAGAAGGTGGACAAAGCCCCCATTCCTAACCCAGAAACTATCTCTAATTGACAACCACTTGCAGAAGAAAATTTATTTTTTTCCAGTGGAGTCTCACTGGGTTTATAAACCACACTCAAGTGTAGGCCTCATGCCCAGCATCGTATGGTCAACACACAGTGAACCTAATGGTATTTTTGTAGATTTTATGTCTCATATGATTTTGTTTAGTTATTTATTAAGTTTCTGCTCTTTTACTTGTGTATTAT
Source organism: Arvicola amphibius (assembly GCF_903992535.2). Taxonomy (NCBI): domain Eukaryota; kingdom Metazoa; phylum Chordata; class Mammalia; order Rodentia; family Cricetidae; genus Arvicola; species Arvicola amphibius. The sequence continues at coordinate 71,959,662 of NC_052058.2, forward strand.
GACATGTATGTTTTGAGTTTTTATGAAGTGTGTGTGTGTGTGTGTGTGTGTTTACTGGACTTTTTCTCTTTTTTTAAATTCTGTTGTCTTATATTTTTTTCTTTTCCTGTTTGTCTTCTAAAGGGATAAATAAAGAAAATGTGTTATTGTGTAGTTATGGAGTGGGGAAGACTTGAGAAGAGATAGGGTAGAAGATACTGTGAACAGAATATACTGTATGTAAAAAATATTATATATATATATACATATATATATATACATACATATTTCAAGACAGTGTCTCTGTGTATCTCTGGCTCTTCTGAAAGTTGCTCTGTAGACTAGGCTGGCCTTGAATTTGCAGAGATTTGCCTGCCTCTGCCTCCTGAATGGTGGGATTAAAGGTGTGTGACACCATCACCTGACTTCAATAAAAAAAAATCTTTGAAAAATTATAAAAAGAAAGGAACAAGCTGGTGACTAAGTTGTAGGTGTTTTGGTATTCCCATGTTCCTTGGAGTCCTGACTACTTGCTACCTGTGCTGTGTTCTTTTTTAAACACCAGTGGGTATTTAAAGACTCATTCATTGGCTATAAATTTAGCTTTCTTTGAAACCCTCATGCCTTGCTATGATTAGGTGTCTGTCTTTGGAGCAGCAAGAGAATAATGAAAGATTAAGTTCTAAAATTTCAAGCTTTAGCATTTTTTTTAGAACACCATCCATGAACACTTATTTGCATTAGTCTTTCCCACTATCTGCCCAGCTCTCCAGTGTCCCTCCCTGTAGGCCCAGTTTTCATACAAAATATTTGCAGCCAGGTTCTCTGGCCATGCTTAGTTTCCAAGGGCAGCTGCAATCCTGCCAGACAAGCTGGAGCGACCTAACAAAGGCTCAGGATGTATTGCTCCTTCTCTTTTGTTAATATGTATATTGCCTGGGGACAGGTGTTGATTCCAAGCTGGTGACTAAGTTGTAGGTGTTTTAGTATTCCTATGTTCCCCGGAGAGAGAATATTAGAAGAGAGAATATTAATGATTTTCCATCTTGGTTTACCTGGGGGATAAAAGGTGTTTGAATAGTAAACGCTAGTAGGTCTTTAGGAATGAATGAAGCCTGAGATGCCCTTCTGATATTGTTGTGTGAACTGTGTCTCATTATTTCCCATGCCTCCGTACCGGTCAAGTTAGGGAAAAGTAGTTTTTATGTTGGGGCTTTGGATGCTGACACCTCCCAAATCATTTTAAGAAATATAAATATATATGCTCTTTGTCTAGGTGTGTGACTGTGTGGAATCTCATCTGTCCATGTTACTTTTGTAATCTGGTAGTATTATTAAAGTGGTCTTGTTCAGACCACCATATTGCTCAGATTTCATTGAGTACAGTCTCTTTATTAAGGGCTGTAATACTCTATTTAGCAGCAAGTATCCTAGTTCTCTGGTTTTCATAATCTTTCCACCTCCCTTCCCAGGATTCCCCTGAGCCTCATGTGTAGTAATTTTGTTGCAGGTACATCATTTGGGTTGAGTACCACACAGTAGCTTTTCCAATTCAGTTTGACCAGCCATGGTCAAACTATGATATGTAGAAAGAAGTTTCTGTCTCCCCCTTTCTCAATGTGACATTTTCATTTTGCTTCCTCTGTATCTGACTGTTGACTGCCTCTTTCTTTTCCGCTTCCCAGAAGTCTCCTAGTCTGATTGCCCTGCCTATACTTCCTGATTGGCTACTGGTCAATCAGCATTCTATTAAGCCAGTATGAGTGACAAATCTATACAGTGTACAAGAACATTATTCCACAGCAATGATAGTCTCCATTTGTTGTAAAAAGAAGCTTCTTGGACAAGATGTGCACTACACAGTGTGATTTTGAGGATAACTGCTTAGAATACAATTAGGAAGTATAACTGTTTAGGAAAATGGGGGTAGTAGGGTTTCCTCTAAGGTCTATTAGCTCTCCAGTTGTGGGTATTTGATTGGGATTACTGTTAATGGCATGAATTTGCTCTTATTGTCCCAGCCTAAACCTAATTAAACAGTTATGGCTATCCTGAGGGTAAAAGTGTAACTATTGCACTGTTTTGATATCTTCCCGGTCCACCATTATTATTGTTCATAAATATTACGGCTGGGAAGAACTACAGATGTTTTTCTGTTTTGGCAGAGTCCATAGAACCTACTAATATCACAAGAAGCAGTCTTCAGGAAGGAGGCTTGCAAGTAAGTTCTAGCTCAATTTCTCAAGTCCCATGTCAAATCGTGTCTTTATCAATAGGGTCTTCCCTTCACTTTCTGGGAGGCAATCAAGTGCACTAGCAGTAACTCATATTATCCTTCTCTGACTAATACCTAAGACGGTTTCCCATGCCTGGCACCAGGGTTTATGGGTAGCACCATTTCTCCATGTGGTAGTGTTTTTAATTCAATATTTTATTGGGTTTTGTCTTCTTTTCCTTCTTCATTTTGGTGGAAGAGTTGTATGTACTATAGTTCCTTCCTATGTCATCAATGGAATTTTCCAAATAAAATGGAGCAATTGGCTCCCTGGATTTGTTGCTTAAGAAATACTCAATATAAAATGCAAAGTTCATTTTATGAGCATTTCTAAAACTTTAAAAGCATAAATAAAAGGCACAAAAATCTCATAAATTTCTTTCTTAATAATAACTTGATATTCCATTTTATTCCCTTATTTTTCTTTACAATTAATAAAATACACTGTGTCATCTCTTCAACATTAAAAATTATGAAATATATTTTCACTAAAATTTTATTACTTTAGATAGCTAAAGTCTTTCCTAGTTTTATTAATTATATAATTATTTAATAGTGGGAAGTTGGAATGGGACTGATGGAACAGGGGACCAAACCGGACTCTCTGAATGTGGCTGACGGTGGAGGAGGACTGAGAAACCAAGGACAAAGGCGATGAGCTTGAACTCTATAGCATGGACGGACTCACTGTGAGCCTTGTCAGTTTGGTTGCTCACCTTCCTGAACTTAGGGGGAGTTGGGAGGACCTTGGACTTAACATAGTGAAGGGAACCCTGATGGCTCTTTGGCTTGGAGAGGGAAGGAGTGGGGGTATGGGTGGAAGGGAGGGGAGGGAAGGGGGAGGAGGAGGGGAGGAGATGGAAATTTTTAATAAAAAAATGAGAAAAAAATAGTGGGAAGTAGCATACAATATCTCAGTTGTGATATAACTTTAATTGATTACATAATGACTTTAAAGATTTTGTTTTGACCTAAATATGGCTACATTAGAAAGCTTTCTAACAGCTTTCACTAAAATATTTCACACTCCTGGTTATAATAAAAAATTTAAAATTAAAAGCTCATTTTTCTTTCATTGGACTTGTTTCCAATTTTCTGTACTACATTAAGTTTACTTGTTAACAATGTATACTAGTTTTTGTATCCTACAAAGCACTTACTAGGAACCTCAAATTAAACCCCTTGTATTTAATTAATCTAGAAACCAATTTACTTTTCTCATAACTTTAATACAATTGTAAAAAGATATAACAAGAATATTAAAATAAGGAATAAATATTTTGAAATAGACCATTTGGAGGGTAAACTGTACCTTTGGGTCATATTTATTGAACATAAACTCTATTCTAATGATACTGCTTAATAAGAATGTCAAAAGAGTTTCATGCTTCTCCTATAGCGATATCCATGTTGTATCAGCCCCAGAGCCTCAGGGAGGGGTCTCTGAACCTTCTCTAAATATATTGCCATCTTCTGCTTCTGCATTTCTGTAAACCTGGAGAGAGAGGGTACATTTCATGGATCTCCAGAAAGGAAGCTGATAATGAAACAAATTCTAATCTGTCCAAAAGTTTTAAGTACAGAGTTTTAGTTTATAAGAAAAATTAGTTTATTGAATCACAGCAAACACCATAATTGTCTATTGTGTTTTAACTTCCCTTGTTTGAAAAGAAATACAATATCTAAATATTACCAATTCAATGAGCCACCAGCTAAATCAAGTCTCCTCCTTTGTCCTTTCAAACATCTCTCCTCAATCTGGGCATTGGAATGAGTGCTTTCCTATGTTTAGAATTCATGTGAATTAAATTTTACTGAATTAACTCTGTGGGGTATCATTTATTTCGTTTGGTATTATGCTCAATTTGCTTACTATTTATGCATGCAGAATGGGTCCATTTATTTCCCTTCCAGTTCATATTCCATTGTGTGCTTGCTCTACAATCCAAGGTTTTTGTATTTAGTTTGTGTCTATTTGTGTTATTTTCTTGTTGTGTATTAAATGCTATTGTATACAATTTTGTACGTGTCTTTTTTGCTTTTGTTTTGTGTGCACATATCAGAATAGACTTATTGACAAAAATGGATTGTATTATTTCAAATTTGGCAACAATACATAACTGTTTTTCAGGACAATTTTTCTCAATTATCTCTTCCCCAGGAGTGCCTAAGAGATTACTATCAGTCTGGCTAGTTTTTGTTATATTTGAGGATTTGCTGAGTGTTCCTTTTCATCCTCAGCATTGTTACTGTTAAATCTTGGTTTATTTTCTCATGACACAATACTCACAGACTTTTCACATACATACTGGGCATGGTTTTCACATTTTCAGTTCCTTTTAGAGTTTCAGCTCATACTCTGTCTTTATATTTTCTGATTTACATCTCATTTTACTGTTATTTTGGTTTTAATGTGTATTCCTTTTTTTTTTTTTTTTTTTTAGGTTTTTGAGACAGGGTTTCTCTGTGTCCTGGCTGTCCTGGAACTCGCTTCTAGAGCAGACTGCCCTTGAACTTTATTAAGATTTACCTGCCTCTGTTTCCTAAGTGCTGGGATTAAAGGCATGCACCACCATCGTTTGACCAGTGTGTATTTTTTTTTGTTCTGCTTCTCAACCACTTTTTAATAACATGGATTCACATATTTTTTCATAGCACATGAATTTTCTGTCATAGCTCGTGTATTTTGAGCAACCAAAATTCTTCCACTATTGTATCCAATTTTTCAGTTTTTAAAGACTTTCGGATAATGCTTTATGAGTCACACTTAATAAATTTTCAGCACAAAGATGACAAGTATATTCTACTATAATTTCTATAATGCAAAGGTTATCAATATTTATATAAAAACAGAAAACTCTCTTTTGGGGCCATATTTACTCTATATTGCAATTACTGGAGTTCACTTTCCTAGCACAAAACCTCCATATACAATATAATTGAAAACCCACATGGAAACTCATGCTCCTACAGTTAACAAGAGGTTTTTTTTTTTTTGTTGTTGTTGTTTTTTGTTTTATAAAGGCAGAAAAACTTGACTTTTATGTAGAAGCTTTTGACTGCTACATTAGATTCACTTTGGAAACATTGTCTCTAAGGTTTGAGAATCCATGGGCTCCCTTTATTGGTCTTGAGTAGAAAATACCCTTCTCAGGTTTCCTGTCAAGTTCTGCTAATTTCTTTTAAGATATTGTGAAGTTGGGTTTATTTTTATTTTTTAGACCAGTGGTTCCTTCCTAATGCTATGGCCCTTTAATACAGTTTTTCATGTTGAGGTGACTGCCCTCCCATCATAAGATTATTTTTGGTGTTACTTCATGATTTTGATTTTGCTACTATTATGAATTGTAATATAAATATCTGATATGCAGGATATCTTTATGTGACCCCTGTGAAGGGTCGTTCCACCCCCCCCCCCCCGCCGAGAGTTCAAAACCCATAGATTGAGAGCTGGTGCTTTAAATTCATAAATCACATTCCTTGTGGTTGCTATAAATCAAAAAATTATATACATATCTTAACCAGGCACTGGTGGTACATGCCTTTAATCCCAGCTCTTGGGAGGGAGAGTCATGTGGATCTCAGTGAGGTAGAATCCAGCCTGGTTAACAAAGTGAATTTCAGGACACCAGAACTATTACACAGAGAAGCCCTGTCTTGAAAATCCAAGCAAAATAAATAAATACATAAATAAATGTCTTACTGTAAATTAAAATTGTGATCTGCTTTTGTTTTCAAACAAAAGAATAAAAAGCATTATCCCCCCAAATTGTATTCAAATATATCAAATAAAGCTAAAAATCACATAGCCAATATGAAGTAATTTCATAGTATTAAGCAATGGTTTATTTTTGATAAAAAATAAATGGCTTATAGATCCAAACATGAAAGTTCTTTACAGCACATAGAATTCTTCTGTTAATGATATTCCTTATAGATTGTGTTTGATGTTTTTTTGAAATTCACTCTTTGCTCCAGTATTTTAGTTGCTGAAACTATTATGCAGACATTGACTTAGCTAAGCACTTGGGATGATGAAAAAATCCATTGAAATGCATGTTCATGCCTCTGAATCAAAGACCCAAAGTAACACTCAAAAGTATTGTTCACAGAACTTGACTCAGTTTTACAGTCCTTGGACACATAACTTTTACCATAGTACCAAAAATAGCTTAGTGTGGGAAGAATGGACAGACATTGGAATTCTTAAAGCAATATAATGATCTTTTACTCCAGATTGTAGAATTTATAGCTCCAGAATTTTTCATTCATTTATTTAAATATTCAGGGTATACAGAAATTCATTTGTTTTATATTGTCTGCTGAGATAAAGTCTCCTTCCACTGGGATGATTTTTACTTATTAAGATTATTTATATGCTATACTTGTAAAATGATAAATATTATAATAAAAACATCCACATTTGATAAGATTCGCACTTATCCACAATTAATTAATACACATAAAACTTACAAGAAAATAAAACAAGGAGTAAAGAATTACACAATTCTTTGATTTTTTGTTTGACATGTCTATGATGGTGGCATTAACTTTAATCAGTTTTGAAATATCATATATTTATTGAGTGACCATCTCATTTTCAAATTCCCTAGGAAAAATGTAGTAGCTAGCCTAGCATCAAATACTATATAGTCTTTAGGTAAGTTTTATTTAGCTTTTGGATTCTCTAGTCTTTATTATTGTTCTTCAACAGTTTTTCTTTGTATTTACAAAATCCGTAAGAGTTCTTTATGCATGAGGTAACAAAGATAACAGCAGACATGGTATATGGTCAGAAGAAGGAGAGGAGGCAAAGAGGCCTCATCCTTAAACACTGAACTACAGGCAAATAAAGGATGCTGCACATGGAAGAGAAAGTCTTCCCTAGGGAGTAACAAACATTTTTATATATGAATATAAGAGTTACATCCTACATGTCATCATGTAAAGGAAGACATAGTGCTATTAGTTAAAAGATGAAAGCGTTAAGAAATGGGTATACCTAGCAATTAAGTCAACATCAGTTGAAATAAACACCAAATATTAAGTACAAAATTAGTTATGAAAAACTAATATAACTCAAATTCATATTTTAGTTGCCCACAGTATATTTCAAAGGGAAAGATCTGAACAATAAGAAAGGCATGCAGAAGCCAAGAAGAGGCCTGCCCCCCCTTCACAGTTTAATCATCACTTAAGGAAGGTGTCTTAATGTAACAGCAAACCTCTTTGAAGATTTTTAATGTTAATTTAAAATGTCAAAATGTGCTTTTTTCCCTCCATTCATGTTTGTATGGTTGGCTCTGCTGAGGTAATTACAAGCAGATGGAAGATCACACTCATTTGAAGGCGGGAGTGCAATGAGGAATTAAGTTCTTTTAAAACAGTCACAATGGCAAAGCAAAGAGTTGAATGGAGCTACTTTTGTGACTGGGCTGAATTTGAACTCTGAGCAGCTGCTGGAATCCCAGAAAAGCAGGATGAGAGAGAAAAAAGGAAACAAACAAACCAAAAGCAAAAACAACAACAAAAAGAACATTCTCACCTCCCCACAGCTTGTTGCCACCATGTTTCAAAAGGGGAGTGAAAGAGACAAGGACTGAAATAAAAAGGAATGCTTACAAACCAAAACCTACTTAGATCCCACTCTTTCTTTCTGCAGCATTGGAATTTTTTCCCTTAAAAATGAATACATTCATCTTCTGTGTATTTTGGGGCATGTGTGCATGCGTGCACACAGGGAAGTCAGGGGACAGTTTGTAGTATTTGGTTGTCTTCTAGTGAGAGAATTTCTCGTGTTGGACCTGAGTATTGAACTCAGGTCATGAGCCTTGGTGAAAAGAGCCTTTAGCCACTGAGCCAGCTCATTGACCATGACTGTAATTCAGCCATCTTCCTGAAAGCTTTTAGCCACTGTGCCATCTCACTGGATAGTATGCTTCAAATCTTCAACTATTGCTTTAAAGAATTATTGGAAGGGAAAGAGAGAGAGATCATAACCTCTGTGTTTGGGGTTATTTTGAGTATAATCAGATTTTAAATGATATATAAAAAATCTACATAGTGATATAGATATAAGTAAACATATTATCTTGTTTTATAAGATCAACTGCAGTAGACAAATTATTTAGAGAAAAATTTGCTTGGAAATTTCAATAAGAGAATCCTGAGGTAAAAGTTTGGATAGTTAATTTGAGCAAATCTCACGGGTGATTAAAAAAAAAAGAATAGCAACGAAGTAATGAAAAACAGTAGGGAGAGAGAGAAAAGATAAAACAAAAACAAACAGACCATAAAGCTGAGCAAAAGAGCAGCACACAAATAAATGAGTTCCATAAATGGCACACAGAACAAAGAAAGCCATAATATAACAGTATAAGAAAATAAGATTAAGAGTTACCAGGAGAAGTGGCATGACCTTTATCCAGCACAGTGAATGCAATGCTGTACAGACATGGGACTTTACAGGCTTCTAGATAGAAAAACACCATCCACCACAATAGAGCACAGAGAACAAATGTGAAAGCCCTTTCTGAAAGACCCTCCATTTCAAGGGTCGAGTGAGGGATTCCCCCAGACTCCATAATCCAGGCCAATAGATGCAATCAGCAAGATGTTTCTTTATTGATCACAAGGCACCTGCAGTACATCAGCAGCTTTCACCAACTGAGCACCCTGGGTAGATTCAAACAGCCATATTTATAGGGAAAAATGATTACATAAGGGGGTAGTATAGCACAAGCAGTTCATTGGCTCTTAAATTGGTGGGCTTAGCTCATCCTGGGGATGGCCCCATGTCTGTTCTCGAATTTCCCTGAAAAACCACAAAGCTAGATAAAGCACCCTGCAGCAAGTTGACAGTTTCAATAGAATGTCTTGGGGGGTGGAGTATCCCCTCTCCTCAGCCTAGTCAGCCAGTCTGTATCCCATAGATATCCTGTTTTAGCATCGGCTGAGCCTGGGGGACTTTCCTTCTATGGCTCAGCTAAATTTCAGCAGAGTTTAACATAGTACGTCGGCACGGGGGTCTTTCAGGCACGGAGGGGACTTTCACTTTCCAGCTTCGCAAAGAGGAAAGTATAGCCCAAGAACCCACATGAAATTTTAAGGTAGGTGAGGATGCGATACTCCAAGAGTCAGTTTCCCTTTCATGGATGATTTCTTCAGGGACCATGAAAGGATTTAAGGCAGAAGCAGAGGAGGCAGTAAGCAGTCTAGGAAATGGATTAGTACAAGTGAAGACTTGGGACACTGAGCTCGCTAGTCATCCATCACAGAGGAATGGTAAAACATGTGGGTCAGAAGTGTGCTGCTTCAAGGATCATTCTGAGAAATAATTTATAGGACAATTATGAATTAACAACTTATTCGTTCAAATTATACTATAATAACTACATTGAGAAGACTTTGAAAGAAGGTGGAAGGGATATTAGATAAAGGTTAGACACACTGTGTTGCTCTATTAGGAACTTAGTAGGTATCACCCGAAAGAGTGGATATGATGTGTGAGGACTACATTTATCTGGAGGTGTAAGAACAAATGTTCAGAATACAGTTAGGAAATAGATTGCTTAGTAAAGCAGTAGTTGTAGATTTTCCCCCAGACTGCACTAGCCCTGGATAGTAAGATACAGATGCAGGTACAAATGCCTACATATATGGAACAACTAATGAAAACAGGGGGCATACATATGAAAGAGTGTTGCGCAATATTATTTAAGGTGTGTTACTTTTGTTTATGCTGCATTTGCTTAACTCTGTAAAGCTGTGATGCCTTGCCTGTATAAATCACCTGCTGGTCCAATAAAGAGCTGAATGCCCAGTAGCAAGGGAGGAGCAAGGATAGGTGGGGCTGCCACATAGAGAGTACAAATAGAAGGAGAAATGAGGAAGAGAAGGAACAATGAGAACAAGGAGAGGAGGACACTAGGGACCAGCTACATAGCCCTCCAGCTACACAGCCAGTCACAGAGTATGATAGAAAGTAAGATACAGAAGTAAGACAAAGAAAAAGCCCAGAGGCCCTAAGGTAGTCGGTATAATTCAAGTTAAGGGAAGTGGGCTAGAAACAAGCAAAGCTAAGGCCGGGCATTGCTAACTAAGAATAAGTCTTTGTGAGAGATTTATTTGGAAAATGGGTGGTGGGCCCCAAAACAGTCAAAAGGTGAAAAAACCTAAAGAGAAAAGAATAAAACATACATTAACAGTGAGCAAGGAGAACAATGTAGGAGGGTTTGAAAGAAGAAAAATGAAGGGAGAACGATGCAACTATATTATACTTTCAAAAAATAAAAGAAATAATTGGAAAAATTAGTCTGACTAGCTGAATGGAGATAGGGAACTCTCTCTCTCTGTCTCTCTGTCTCTCTGTCTCTCTCTCTCTCTCTCTCTCTCTCTCTCTCTCTCTCTCTCTGTGTGTGTGTGTGTGTGTGTGTGTGTGTGGTGTTTCACTGCTGGGTATCAAGGGTATCAAACCCAGGCCTCAAGCATGTTAGTTGAATGCTTTACCACTGAGCTACTTGCTGCCTCCCAAAGCCTGCTGCTTTTATTACATGCCTTTAGCATTGCTATCATTTGAATTTAAATTTTATAAATGGTCTGCTTTTTATCAAGGTGAAAAGTTCAAAGTAAGTATAGAATGTAGACTTAAAATAACCCAAAGATGTAAACTATTGAACTACTCAAAGCAAAAAGCTTTGGAAGGAAAGCTAGGAAGAAAGCTTGCTGAAGAAAATGCATATTAATAATCACTGATTCTTACGTCCTACCTACGGACGTGGTAGGCTTTTAATTCATGTGCTTATTTCTTTAATTCTGAGAGAACAGAAAGAATAGACTGTGACAGCATGGGCTCATGTGCACACCCCTTCCTTAGAGCAAAACTATCCAGGCAGAGGTCACACAGCATACACGGAGGGGCCAACCACAGGAGAGAATGCCCGAAGTTACAGAATTGAGAGCAGTAGAGACTGCCTCCACTGCTGCAGAGCGAGGAAGTGAAACATTAACCTCCTAAAGCAAGGCAATCTCCATGGTCAGAAGAGAGACCTTCTTAGAGGCATTATAATATCCCTTTGAAATGTAAATAAGCAGTGGAAAGAGTAAAGTGATTCAATAACTTTAACTTCCAAAATACGGTTACTATTCAATTATCCTTTAACCCAAGTTGCTGTCTTTTCTTAGTCTGCTGGTATGCAGAAGCAGGAAAATGTTAGTTTTCCCCATAAGCCCTTGTTTTATTCAATGAAAGCATTCTTTGAATTCTTTTTTTTTCTTTTTTTTCCAGTTTATTTATTTTTTTATTAAAAATTGCCATCTCCTCCCCTCCTCCTCCCCCTTCCCTCCCCTCCCCTCCACCCATACCCCCACTCCCTCCCTCTCCAGGCCAAAGAGCCATCAGGGTTCTCTACACAATGTTGAGTCCAAGGTCCTCCCAACTCCCTCCAGGTCCAGGAAGGTGAGCAACCAAACTGACAAGGCTCACACAGAGCCCGTCCATGTCGTAGAGACCAAGCCCATCGCCATTGTCCTTGGCTCCTCGGTCAGCCTCCACCATCAGCCACTTTCAGAGAGTCCGATTTGGTCGCATGCTTTGAATTCTTTATCCTTTGTGGACCACATGCTGTAGATTCTCAGTTCCTGTCAACTTTCCTTTCAAACTATACCCCGATTTCCAAAGCTAGTCACCATCTCTTCTTCTACTTCCCTGGAACAAAGGACTACTCTCTCCCTGGATTAATATGTAAATTGTTTCTGTTGCCCCAGTGCTATTCCTGTGTCTTCCCTTACTAAGTGCAAACAATCCTTTAAAATGTCAGAGTGCTGTATTCCTCTCTTTTTGGGCTTGATAACTTACTCTGAGGAGCTTCCGAAATTCTTCCCTTATGCCCTGGAGGAGCTTACATGTTTTCGAATTCCATATCATCTCTTATCTACTCAATGAGGACAGGGCTGGTCTTAATTCTTGACTATACCCTCAGCCTGTGGCTAACATAGACAGAATGTTCTTTTTATAAAATGAATGGATTCAAATATAATATCTTGAAACTAGATTAAGTACAATTTGTAAATACTTGGTGAAGTGAACATAACATTCAGAAGTAATATGAGGGAATCTATTACAACTGTGTTTGAAATGAAAAATGATAGTCCCATATTAATTTCATGAAACTGACAATTTAAAATAAAATGGTAAGTTTTCATATTTTGAAAGAAAGTCCTGTTATGACTTATGAAATCCTGTACCTGACACTAAATCTCTTAATTATATATACACATACAGATATTTATAACTAAAAAAAAAATCAGTGAAAATTAAATTTCACAGGAAAATTTGAGAGTGGGTGTCACAGGTTTTTTATTTAATCAGTTTCCATCTGTGTTATGTTTCTCGGCAAATAGTTACATAAATATAGTCCCTTCCATGGAAATTTTCTCAGGCAGAATGATTTAGAAATAATTCTCCTTGGAATTTTGGGAAATTTACAGCTATTCTGTCATGTCGTCTGACAGTATCCCTGTTGCCTTTTGTGATAAACGATGTGTTATAGGTTAGGGGATGTTTGCTTACCTTAGAAATACAATGCCTGCCTCTTTCCCACTCCCTCTGGCTAGCCTCTTTCTGGCGAGTTCATATATATATATATTTAGTGGATTGAGCATAGGTCCAATTTAAGTACAATAAAAAACTCATTTTCTTTTTTCTTTATTCTTCTAATATTACATAAATAAAGTTGTATATTGAATTGTTCTTATTTCATTTTATTTAGAATAAGGACAACAATGGTCTTGATCTCATCCCTTGACTTGGACAGCTCACTTAATAAAAATGTCATATTTTTCTTATAGATGCATTATGTCATCCCCCTCCCAGTTGCCTTTTATAAATGATAAACTGTTGTTGACCATGCTGCGTAACATACTGTTCTTTCTTTTCTCAAGGATAAATTACAATCACACTTTTATTCTAGAAGCCATCTTTCTTTTTAATCACCTGAAATGGCTCCTTGTACTTTTGCCAGATAATTTAATGTTTGATATAGTGATGTAATTAATTTGAAAATAAAACCAAATCATTATATGGCTATTGTTTCAGAAAACCTTGGTGAGCTGAAATTGAACTGAAGCTTATATAAAAATGAAGGAGTTTTAAAAACAAAATTGAGGATGTTAGAAGAAAATGCTGAGGTGTGCAAATGATTACATAAAATGTGCAAAGGAAACATCTCTAACTTAAAAATGAGAGGAGGAAGATTGCACTTTTATTTCTCTTCTGATTATGCTGTAAGTGGCCTTGAGACAAACCTTTCCATAACAAATTTTGATTTGGGTTATTCATTTTTATTTATTTGCAAATGATGTTATACTTTGAGTTAGAACTTTGAAATGGTTAATTGTTCTTAAAATATAATTCTTCATACATGTACACAGGGGAAAAAAACAAAACCCAAATAACCACTGTTAATGAACTGTGAATATCACACTGCCCATTAAAAAGACCAAGCACAACATAATTTGAGGAATTTAGTAGTTCATAATTTTCATTCCAGGGCTAAGCATCAGTTTTCCTTAGTGCAAAGCTTCTAATATGTAGAAGAACATGGACACACTTTATATCATTTCACACAAGGCTCATGTGCAAGTTGTATTATATCCTGTGAAATTTCAGTACTGTAACTTCATTCTCTTTGTTTCTGTCCTGCCTCAACATCTTTAATATAAATATCCAGATTAACAATCACTCTTCTAGTTCAGTTATCAACGAGGACATTTATTTTCTGGGGTAATAGTCTTTGGAAGCAAAACTTTCTACACCACTCTTATATGGATAAAGAATCCAGGGGTTGTTTGGGTTTCTGCAAGAAATCTATGACCAATTTATGGAGCTTCTTTGACAGAATACTTAGCAGCATGCAGGCTGGGTAATCATTACTATAAAATTTCTTCTCAGTCTATAAACTAGGATGACTGAACATTGCCACATGTAGTAGGTCTTTCTAATTGGACTTTATTGAATCTCCAGACCCCAAGATAATGACATAGAGATTTATTATTAATTATAAAAGCTTAGTCTTTAGGTTAGGCTTGTTCCCAACTAGATCTTATGACTTAACCAGTTTCAAATAATCTATGTTCGACTACATGGCTTTTTATCTCTCTTTCATTCTGTATGTCAGATTTGCTTTGCATCTTATTGGCATTTAGATCCTCCCTGTGAGGCTCTCTTTCCCTGGAAATACTGCCTATCCTCTCATGCCTTTTCTATTGGCCATTCAGCTCTTTATTAAACCAATCACAATGATACAACTTGACACAGCATGAACAAATATCCCTCAACATCTTCTTGCTAAATATCCTATCCAGATTTCTTCCCCATCTTCATTCTGAAATTTACTTAATAGTTATCTCTGAGCACCCTACATCCTTGGATAACTTTGTTCACCACAACAGCTACTATTTTCCCAGTAACTCACTTTGTCTGCTCTGTTGTGCTACACATTCTCAGCCATCTCATTCTCTGCAGGCAGCAAGAGCAGCAGTGAAATTACTGCACAGAAGTCCTAGCACCTCCTGTTGCATCCTCAAGGACCACACCGATTACCCTCCCTGTGAATCTCTCTTGCTAACACCACATCACTTCCTATGCACACCTGGAATATAGACACAATGTTGCAATGCCCCAAGCTTCCAATGTTTGTTTGATTACTGCTTGACTGTCTTCATTTTTAGCTTTTGTTTATTAGCAGGGTACTTCTCTGCTTTTGAGACTTCACTGGTCTAACCTCTCTTGTCTTTTCTACAGTCCTATCTGGATTCCTTAGAACTTATCCAGTCTGCTGCCTAACCATCTGAATAAATTAGTCCTCATGTTGTTCTCCATGTTCTACTCATCTGCTTGTCATAACAAACACGTTTCCATCATATTATTTGTATTCTGTGTCACCAGTCTTCAACATTCCAAGTATTCAGCACTGTTACCAGAGTTTCTGGAAACCCAAGTTAGGCTGGAAAAGCATTCTCAATATGCCAATTAAAGAGACAGGTAATAGTGAGATGCAGAAAAGGTAGGATTATTTAATGTGGTCGTACTCTAAAGAAGATCAAAGAAGTCCATCCAGTAACACCCTCCCCAAGTCCCTTTCCTGGGTCTTGACAGGAGGCTTAGTGTTATCAGATGGTACATGTCCTGAAAGCTCAGTCCCAAACAACCAACTCAGAGGCTTAATATGAGTTATAAATGTTGGGCGAGAGCTCAGGCTTGTTACTAGCTAACTCATACACTTAAACTAGCCCATATTTCTATCTAGACTTTGCCACATGGCTTGGTACCTTTGTTAGCATGGCACATTCATCTTTTGCTTCATATGTGTCTGACTGGCAACTCTTTTTTTTTTTTGTTTCCTCGTTATAAACATTTTTTATTGTCAGGCTCGAGACCAAACTTCTATACAGCAATAGGTTCTACAATGTGTGCATTCTCGGTGGTTAATCAGTTTCTTTTTTTTTTCCTCATTTTTTTATTAAAAATTTCCATCTCCTCCCTACCTCCTCCCCCTTCCCTCCCCTCCCTTCCACCCATACCCCCACTCCACCTCTCTCCAAAACAAAGAGCCATCCGGGTTCCCTTCACTATGTTAAGTCCAAGGTCCTCCCAGCTCCCCCTAAGTCCAGGAAGGTGAGCAACCAAACTGACAAGGCTCACAGTGAGCCCGTCCATGCTGTAGAGTTCATGCTCATTGCCGTTGTCCTTGGTTTCTCAGTCCTCCTCCACCGTCAGCCACATTCAGAGAGTCCGGTTTGGTCCCCTGTTCCATCAGTCCCATTCCAACTGGACTTGGTGGTCTCCCGTTAGATCTGTCCCACCATCTCAATGGATAAACGCACTCCTCACGGTCCTGACTTCCTTGCTCATGATCTCCCTCCTTTTGCTCCTCATCAGGACCTTGGGAAGTCAGTCCGGTGCTCCTATGTGGGGCTCTGTCATTTTCTCCATCCAATGCCAGGTGAAGGTTCTATGGTGATATGCAAGATATTCATGAGTATGGCAATAGGATCTGGACATTTCTGGCACCGTCTCCTCAGCTGTCCAAGGACCTAGCTGGGGGCGTCTTCCTGGACACCTGGGAACCCCTCTAGAGTCAAGTCTCTGCCAACCCTAGAATGGCTCCCTTAACTAAGTTATATAATTCCTTGTTCCCATATCCATCCTTCCTATATCCCAACCATCCTATTCCCCCAAGCTCTTCCCATCCTCCACTTCACACTTTTCTCTCCCCACCCCCCAGCCCCCATCCCACCCCACTCCCATGTTCCCATTTTTGTCCAGCAATCTTGTCTACTTCCAGTATCCAGGAGGATAACTATATGTTTTTCTTTGGGTTCACCTTCTTATATAGCTTCTCTAGGATTTTTTACGAATTATAGGCTCGATGTCCTTTATTTATGGTTAGAAACCAATTATGAGTGAGTACATCCCATGTTCATCTCTTTGGGCCTGGGTTACCTCACTCAAGATGGTGTTTTCTATTTCCCTCCATTTGCATGCAAAATTCAAGATGTCATTGTTTTTTACTGCCAAGTAGTACTCTAATATGTATATATTCCACACTTTCTTCATCCATTCTTCCACTGAAGGGCATCCAGGTTGTTTCCAGGTTTCGGCTATTACAAATAATGCTGCTATAAACATAGTTGAACAAATGCTTTTGTAATATGATTGGGCATCTCTTGGGTAAATTCCCAAGAGTGGGATTGCTGGGTCCTGGGGTAGGTTGATCCCAAATTTTCTGAGAAACCTCCACACTGCATTCCAAAGAGGTTGCACAAGTTTGCATTCCCACCAGCAATGGATGAGTGTACTCCTTACTCCACATCCTCTCCAGCAAAGGCTATCATTGGTATTTTTGATTTTAGCCAATCTGACAGGTGTAAGATGGTATCTCAACATTGTTTTGATTTGCATTTCCCTGATTGCTAAGGAGGTTGAGCATGCCCTTAAGTGTCTTTTGGCCATTCGAACTTCTTCTGTTGAGAATTCTCTGTTCAGTTCAGTGCCCCATTTTTTAATTGGGTTCATTAGCATTTTAAAGTTTAGTCTCTTGAGTTCCTTATATATTTTGGAGATCAGACCTTTGTCTGTTGCGGGGTTGGTGAAGATCTTTTCCCATTCAGTGGGCTGCCTTTGTGTCTTAGTGACAGTGTCCTTTGCTTTACAAAAGCTACTCAGCTTCAGGAGGTCCCATTTATTCAATGTTGCCCTTAATGTCTGTGCTGCTGGGGCTATACATAGGAAGCAGTCTCCTGAGCCCAAATGTTGTAGAGTACTTCCCACTTTCTCCTCTAACAAGTTCAGTGTGTTCAGATTGATATTGAGGTCTTTAATCCATTTGGACTTGAGTTTTGTGCATGGTGATAGACACGGATCTACTTTCATTCTTCTACAGGTTGACATCCAGTTATGCCAGCACCATTTGTTGAAGATGCTTTCTTTCTTCCATTGTGTACTTTTAGCTCCTTTATCAAAAATCAGGTGTTCATAGGTTTGTGGGTTAAGATCTGGGTCTTCTATTCGATTCCATTGGTCGACTTCTCTATTTTTATGCGAATACCAAGCTGTTTTCAATACTGTAGCTCTGTAATAGAGTTTGAAGTCAGGGATGGTAATGCCTCCAGAAGAACCTTTATTGTATAAGATTTTTTTGGCTATCCTGGGTTTCTTGTTCTTCCATATAAAGTTGATTATTGTCCTCTCAAGATCTGTGAAGAATTTTGATGGGATCTTTAAGGGGATTGCATTAAATCTATAGATTGCCTTTGGTAGTATTGCCATTTTTACTATGTTGATCCTCCCAATCCAAGAGCAAGGGAGATCCTTCCATTTTCTGATATCCTCTTCAATTTCTTTCTTCAAAGACTTAAAGTTCTTGTCAAATAGGTCTTTCACTTCCTTGGTTAGAGTTACCCCAAGATATTTTATGCTATTTGTGGCTATCATGAAAGGTGACACTTCTCTGATTTCTTTCTCTGCTACCTTATCCTTTGTATATAGGAGGGCGACTGATTTTTTGGAGTTGATCTTGTATCCTGCCACGATACTAAAGGACTTTATCAGCTGTAGGAGTTCTTTGGTGGAGTTTTTCGGGTCGCTTATGTATACTATCATATCATCTGCAAATAACGAAAGTTTAACTTCTTCCTTTCCAATTAGAATCCCCTTGATCCCCTTGTGTTGTCTTATTGCTATTGCTAGAACTTCAAGCACTATATTGAAGCGATGAGGAGAGAGTGGACAGCCTTGTCGCATTCCTGAATTTAGTGGGATGGCCTTGAGATTCTCTCCATTTAATTTGATGTTAGCTGTCGGCTTGCTGTAAATAGCCTTTATTATATTTAGGAATGACCCCTATATCCCTAATCTCTCCAAGACCTTTATCATAAAGGGGTGTTGAATTTTATCAAATGCTTTTTCTGCATCTAATGAGATGATCATATGGTTTTTATCTTTCAAGTTTATTTATATGTTGGATTACATTGATAGATTTTCGTATGTTGAACCAGCCCTGCATCTCTGGGATGAAGCCTACTTGATCATAGTGGATAATTTTTCTAATGTGTTCTTGGATTCTGTTTGCCAGTATTTTATTGAGAATTTTTGCATCGATGTTCATGAGTGAGAATGGCCTGTAATTTTCTTTCTTGGTTGAGTCTTTGTGTGGTTTAGGTATCAGGGTAATTGTAGCTTCATAAAAGGAATTTGGCAATGGCTGTTCTGTTTCTATATTATGAAATACCTTAAGGAGTATAGGTATTAGGTCTTCTTGGAAGTTCTGGTAGAATTCTGCATTGAAACCATCTGGTCCTGGGCTGTTTTTGTTAGGGAGGTTTCTGATAACAGTTTCTAATTCTTCGTGACTAACAGGACTATTTAGAGCATTTACCTGGTCCTGGTTTAACTTTGGTATATGGTACTTATCTAAAAAAGTGTCCATTTCTTTTACATTTCCCAATTTTATGGCATACAGGCTTTTGTAGTAAGATCTAATGATTCTCTGAATTTCCTCTGTGTCTGTGGTTATGTCCCCTTTTCCATTTCTGATCTTATTAATTTGTGTGTTCTCTCTGTGCCGTTTGATTAGTTTGGCTAGGGGTTTGTCAATCTTGTTGATTTTCTCCAAGAACCAGCTTCTTGTTTCATTGATTCTTTGGATTGTTTTCTGTGTTTCTATTTTGTTGATTTCTGCCCTCAGTTTGATAATTTCCAGTCTTCTACTCCTCCTAGATGAGTCTGCTTCTTTCTTTTCTAGAGCTTTCAGGTGTGCTGATAAGTCTCCAATGTGTGCTTTCTCCGTTTTTTTTTTTTAAAGTGGGCACTTAGTGCTATGAATTTTCCTCTTAGCACTGCTTTCATAGTGTCCCATAAGTTTGAGTATGTTGTGTCTTTATTTTCATTAAATTCAAGAAAGACTTTAATTTCTTTCTTTATTTCTTCCTTGACCCAGGTGTGGTTCAGTAGTTGACTGTTCAGTTTCCATGAGTTTGTAGGCTTTCTGGGGGTAGCATTGTTGTTGAATTCTAATTTTAATCCATGGTGATCCGATAAGATGCAGGTGGTTACTAATATGTTTTTGTAACTGTGGAAGTTTGCTTTGTTACCAAGTATGTGGACAATTTTCGAAAAGGTTCCATGAGCGGCAGAGAAGAAGGTATATTCTTTCCTGTTTGGGTGGAATGTTCTATAGATGTCTGTTAAGTCCATTTGGTTCATTACCTCTATTAAGGCTCTTAATTCTGTGTTAGGTTTCTGTCAGATTGACCTGTCCATTGGTGAGAGAGGAGTGTTGAAGTCTCCCACTATCAGTGTGTTTGGTTTGATTGCTGCCTTGAGTTCTAGTAATGTTTCTTATACATAAGTGTGTGCTTTTGTATTAGGGGCATAGATATTTAGTATTGAGACTTCATTCTGATAGATTTTTTCCTGTAATGAGTATAAAGTGTCCCTTTCCATCCCTTCTGATTGATTTTAGTTTGAAGTCAACTTTGTTAGAAATTAGTATGGCCACACCCACTTGTTTCTTAGGTCCATTTGCTTGATAAACCTTTTCCCACCCCTTTACTCTGAGTAGATGTCTCTCTTTGTGGTTGAGGTGTGTTTCTTGTAAACAGCAGAATGTTGGATCCTGTTTTCGTATCCAATCTCTTAGCCTGTGCCTTTTTATAGGTGAATTGAGTCCATTGATATTAAGTGATATTAATGACCAATGGATGTTAACTCTGGTTGTCATTTTTTATTTGGTAGTAGAGATTGTGTGTTTCCTTTCTTTGAAATGTGCTGGTGAACGGTCGCTAGATATCTGAGATATTTTGGGCAATGCTGGACTCCTTTGTGAATTTCCTTCTATTACTTTCTGTAAGGCTGGATTTGTGACTACATGTTGTTTAAATTTGTTTTTATCCTGGAATATTTTGTTTTCTCCATTTATAGTGAATGAAAGTTTGGCTGGGTATAGTAATCTGGGCTTGCATCCATGGTCTCTTAGTTTCTGCAAAACATCTATCCAGGACCTTCTGGCTTTCATGGTTTCCATAGAGAAGTCAGGTGTTAGTCTGATAGGTTTACCTTTATATGTTACTTGACCTTTTTCCTTTGAAGCTCTTAATATTCTTTCTTTCTTCTGTATGTTTTGTGTTTTGATTATAATATGACGAGGGGATGATTTTTTTTTTTTTGATCCTGTCTATTTGGTGTTGTGTAAGCTTCTTGAACCTTAATAGGAATATCTTTCTTTAGGTTTCAGAAGTTTTCTTCTATAATTTTATTAAATATATTTTCTGGACCATTGAGCTGTAATTCTTCTCCTTCTTCTATGCCTATTATTCTTAGGTTTGGTCTTTTTATTGTGTCCCAGATTTCCTGAATGTTTTGTGATGAGAATTTGTTGGATTTGCTGTTTTCTATGATCAGTGAGTTTATTTTCTCTATGGTATCTTCAGAATCTGAGATTATTTCTTCTATCTCTTGTATTCTGTTGGTTATGCTTGTTTCTGTAGTGTCTGTTCGTTTACATAGATTTTCCATATCCAGCTGGCCCTCAGGTTGTGTTTTCTTCCTTGCCTCCATTTCAGTTTTCAAGTCTTGCACTGTTTCCATTATCTGTTTGATTGTTTTTTCTTGGTTTCCTAGGATATCATTTACGGATTTA
Organism: Arvicola amphibius; assembly: GCF_903992535.2. Lineage (NCBI taxonomy): Eukaryota > Metazoa > Chordata > Mammalia > Rodentia > Cricetidae > Arvicola > Arvicola amphibius. Next base: position 71,981,115 of record NC_052058.2, read on the forward strand.
CTCAATTCTTCAAACTTTTTGTTATTTTTCTCGTCCATTTCCTTAAGGGAGTTTTTCCCCTTCTGTTTAAGGGACTCTATTACTTTCATAAAGTCACTTTTTTCTACTTCTTCTTGATTAGTGTGTTCGAGTCCTCCTGTTATAAGTTCACTGGGTTCTGGTGTTTTCATGTTGTTTTTCAAATTGTTGGAGGAATTCTTGCATTGGAGCCTGCCCATTTCTTCCTCTGAATGACCCCCTTTGGGTCTTCTTTTAGAAGTTCAATTCACCCCAATGAATTCAATTCACTCACCCCAATGAATGATGGAACTTCTGGTACACAGTCAGGTCTCCTTGCTGGCCAAGTGGCTCACTGACAAAGGGCCTACCTTGCTGCAGGCAGACTATTGAAACAGGGGACCTCCCACTGGCCAGGGTGCACTCAATTCCAGGTCCCTGGCGCCCAAACAGGCTGAGCTGTGGAATTTTGTGGCCCCAAAGATAGGAGGATGAAGCAGGGGATGGGGGGGTCTGGGTGCAAGCTGGGAAGGGACAGGAAGAGAGAGGCAGTATCCGGGGAGAATAACCCCTGCTGGAAGAGCAGGAAGTGTGTGTGTGTGGAGGGGGTTGGGGAAAGTCGGTGGTCCCACTCCTGGCAGCTGCCGTGGTTCAGGCACTCACTCACTCCAATGAATGATGGATCCTCTGGCAGACTGTCAGGTCTCCTTACAGGCCAAGCAGCTCGGTGACAAAGGGCCTACCTTGCTGCAGGCAGTCTATTGGAGCAGGGGACCTCCCACTGACCTGGGTGCACTCATTTCCCGGTCCAGGCGCCCATACAGGGTGGGCTGTGGGATTTTGTGGCCCCAAAGAAGGGAGGAAGAAGCGGGGGGAGGGTTCTGGGTGCAAGCTGGGAAGGGACAGCCTTTTTTGATTCTTGTAGCTATATTGTGGATTTATGTTTTGCATGCATGAACAGAAAAATATTTTTATTTAGTCCTCTCTAAATGGTATTATTTTTTCTTTTACTTGCCTAATTGGACTGTCTTTGACATACAATAAAATATTAACAAAATAATATTTCTATCTTTTATAGAAAGCAGGAAGTTTTTCATCATTGAATATCAATCATGTCAGCCATAGGGTTTTCCTAGTTGTCTTATATGAGACTGGGGATGATCCTCTCATTTGAAGGGTAACAAGAGTTTTTACTGTAAATGACTTTATCTTGTTGAAGGAGACTGCTCATTTGTTTCCCAGCCGTCCAGACCTGAGTAATCACACAGAAACTGTTGGGACAATAATATATTGGTGCTTGTGGGTTATTGTTTTTGAAAATTGTATTGGTGTTGATTCTTATATGTTGATACAAACTTAAAGTATATTGAATATTGTATGTGAGTATGGTCCTACCTCTGTTTAAAACATTTGTTATGTATTGATATATATATATATATATATATATAGTATTAATATATATACATATATTTACTATATTGCAGTATACATTTCTAACTCTGATATATTTTATGTAATAATATACATTGTTTACATTTGGAGGTCATTGTTCTCATTTCTTACACAGTTGTTTATTCTCTTAGTCTTCAAGTTAGATAGGTATCGAGAATTATAAATCAATAGTCATATATGTTTGTCATATTTATATTTAGGCTAATCAGGTTCTTTAGATACATAGAGATTATATTTAATATAGATAGTATAATCTTCAACCTCTTTGAAGAGCTGTAGAAAATGGCCTTTAGTCTAACGTAGAGTTCCATGCTAATGAGACACAATCACTCCTGACAACACCGCTCTACTCCCAAGAGAACGTTGAGCACCAAAGTGACTCTACTTGGAGCTTGTCTTCTTCTTCACAGAACTGGGCCTTGGGCAAAGAAAAGCCCATACCTCGACCACCCACAGAGATACAGAGTATCCGTAAATGGATAAAAACAGGACTGTCATATCCTGCCAAGACAGGGTAAGATAGTTCTAAAAAGTTTCTTGCCTTTGAAAATGGCATGTCAGTTATGTTAGGCCTTAGCCAAAGTTGGTTGCCTCAACATTACAAATAAGACTTTGGGTGATTGCCCAGGTAGTCAATTGTCTCTGTCATTTGTTACACATTTTGGAAGTTTCTCGTTTGTACTTCCTGGTTGCTCAAGTAATATTACTTCCCTTCTCAGATCTTTGATGGAGTTGAAGATTAGATAATTGTAGTTATTCTGCTCATGATTTCGCTAAACTTAATTTCAATACATTTTTTAGACTTCTTGAAATAGAATGCTTAGTAAAACTTTAGTTATATGTTTCTTGCTTAATATTGTTTGTTGTTTGTAATTTTATATTTGGTACCTATTCCTACTGTATTTAGTTGTATTGGGTTTTGTTTGCTCTTGTTTAGACAAAAGGGGAGATGATGGGGAAGTTCAGCCAATCATAATCTGTTTAGGGTGTGTCTCCTGGGGCCAAGTAAAACAGATAAAAGATCCAGGTGCTCTCACCTCAGTCCCTTTTGTTACCTGCGCTTCTGGATCACTGGAACCCTGGTTTTGTAAGTTTTCCTTTCTTCCGTTATTAAAGCTAAATATTTTATATTAAGCTAGTCTGGTTAATTCTAACTACCGATCAACTACACCCCTTCAAGAAGCTATATTAATTACAGCACTGTTTGGCCAATAGTTCAGGCATTTTTCTATCTAGCTCTTATACCTTAAATTAACCCATTCCTCTTAATCTGTGTATCGTTCTGAGACTATGGCTTACCAGTAATGTTTTCTGATGACATTCTGCTTTGGAAGCAACATAGTGTCTCTTTGACTCTGCCTACTTTCTCTATATATATCTCTGTTCAGATTTCCTGTCTGCTTTGCTATGCTAATCCATTGGCTCAAACAGGTTTATTCATTAACCAATGGTAACAAAACATATTCACAGCACACAGAAAAGAATCCCACATCACTATCTTCTTTATTTTTAATATATATTTTAATTTTAATTAGCATACAAAGTGGAGTTTTGCATATAGAATTTTAATTCATACTTAGTTTTGGTTGTCCTCACCTCTTCCTCCTAGCTCACACATTCAGTACTCTCTATTCCCTACACAGATGCAAGTTTCTACTTTAAATCACATGTGTTCTATTGCTGTCCAGCTCCACCTCCTTAAAGCTTCTGTTTTTCTTCTCATGGGCTCTCTTCTTGTCTCCAGAGCTCTATTCTTACTCATTCCTGCATATCACATAAGTAAATATTAAAAAATAAGTTATGCTTGTGAGAAAGAGCATATAGTATTTGGCTTTCTGAACATGACCTATGTAATTTAGTGTAATGTTTTCTGATTTATCCATTTCCATCAAATGTCATGAGTTTGTTTTTCTTTATGGGAAATAAAATTGCAATATATATATAATTTTAGTGTCTGCTACATAAAATATTTACAATATAGTTATTATCAATATATAGTTACTCTGTTCCTTGCATAATTTTTAATAAATCTATTGCTCTATTTTGAGTGACTTTAAATTGTTTACAATCTACTGTAATGCTATTTAGTGTTATATTCACATTTATTTACATGTTCAAAAAAGAAAGTTTCAAATATTTCTGCATCACTCAGGAATTTAAATCAATATTGATTTAAATTTATAACAAACAACTTTGGATGTAGTTAAATATTAATTAAAAATAAATATTTTGCTTCCAATGTTTAGGCAATATGATTTTTCTTTAGCTCTTAATTATTGAAATATTTCTACTGGTGATCTATACTATGTTTCTAAAAAAGTTGCTAGGAGATACATACCATGTAGAATAAACTTATGACAAAAATATAAATAGTTGATTTAAAGTTTAAAAAAAGAGATTCACGAAGAAATTTGTTAGAAAGGCATGTTTGCATTTCTCTAGGCATCTTACATTATTCTTAGACTCTTAACTGGCACTGAAATCAAGATAAATGAAGCAAGGAGGCCACAGTTATTGATGGGCCATTGAGTGCACACATTTACAAAGACTTTCTCTTCTCAGAGCATTTTTATAAATCAAAGTTTAGTTTATCATCCCTAGGTAAACTTTGTTTTATCAAGTCAATAACTATTCATTGCTGAACTCTTTAAACTGGTCAAGCAGACACAAAGTGTATGCTTTAAATCTGTTTGACTAACATCAATAGATGCACAGCAGTCTCCTTTGCTTAGAAAACTGTTAGTATCTAAATTTGTTCAAAAGAACCATTCTGGGATGTATAATCATAAATAGTTAAGATTAGCTGATTCTCAGTTGTTTATCAGAACAATTTCCCAAATAACTTCTTTCAGAAATTTATTTTCATAATTGCTGGTTACAAATTAATTCTATCTCTTGTTCTCTTTCAGTGGCTTCTTTACCCCCTCTTGCCTTGAATAAACTAGTGTAATTTCTTAAGTTTAACTGTCAGAAATGCACCATTTATCCCAAAATTTTAACATTAATTTCTAAATTTTAAGTCTGTATAGTAATATTAAATATCATATTACAATAAAATGTATATAGAGAAGAAATTATTGAATAATAAGTAGAGTCAGAAACCTGTGTGTTTTTACATAATAAATATCCCCTAGGAAGGGAAAAACAAGGATATTGAAGAACGGGTATCAAATTATGGTTAGATGGAGATACATTCTAATATTTTAGAGTATAAGATAAATACAATTAAATACTAGAAGACAAGAATTTACAATTTTTCAAGAAAAGGAAATGACAGAATTTAAATGGGAAGAAAATGACAATTATTTTTATTCATTCATTAAACAGTAGATTCATGTACATTGTGAATGGTACCTTCCCATGTGTGATGGTTTGAATGTGTATGGCCTCCACAGACTCATATATTTGTAAATTTGATACCCAGTTAGAGTGTTTAAGAAGGATTAGAGACATGGCCTCTTGGAGGTGTCACTAGGGGTGCACTTTGGAATTTTGAAGGTCAAAGCCTGGCCCACTCTTCCCTTCTCTCCTCCTCCGTCTTGTGGAAAAGATGTAAGCTCTCAGCTATTGCTCCAGCATCATGCCTCCCTGTTGCTATGTTCCCAGCTGTGATGTTCATGGCCTAAACCTCTGAAGACTGTAAATAAGGCTCCAATAAAGGCTTTCCTTTATAAGTTGACTTGTTCATGGTATCTCCTCGTAGCAAAAGGACAGTAAATAATGTGCTTGGTCAGGATTCTGAACTGTTCAAAAAGGAGAAAATGATCTCAGCACACACATTCATCTCCTTCTGTTCCCTGAATGCGGATGTAATGTAGCCAGTTACCATGACTTTCCTGCATGGTGAGCTGTAACCTGGAAATGTGATCCAAAACAAGCCCTGCTTTTCTTATGTTGCTTTCATCGGGGTATTTTGTCATGAAAACAGGAGAAGTGACTAAGACAATTTTTGGCTTAATCAAAAGCTCCATTTTTCATCAAAGTATAACAATTTATGTTAACTGTAATGGAGTTCTGCAATGAAAGTACCCACATTTCACTATTGTTGAAGCACAGCTTCCTCCTCCTCCTGCTTCTCCTCCTGCTCCTCCTGCTCTTCCTCCTCCTCCTCCTCCTCCTCCTCTTCCTGTTCTTCTTCTTTCTTCTTCTTTGACTGTAATTGTTTCTGTGTTGCAATAGCAGGAGGTTATCTCTAGTATGATGTATTAACTGCCACTACTAAGTAGAAGACTTAGATCCCATCCTAAGGACAGGCTCTTACAGGCTATCACACCTATTCAGAAATCTTGTTACATATTGCTAAATAATTTTCTAGAAATATTAATCTAAATTTCTAGTGCACTAACTATATATACAAATAGATTATTTTATTTGCTAGACACTGAAAATCATATTTATTGTATTTTAGAGTATTGAAAGAACATTAAATTATGCATTTTTTGGCTTGGCTGTTTCTTCGTGTAGGATGGTCACACATTTGACCACTGCTGAAAATACCTGGGCTTCTGCCATCACTCACGAAGGATCACTCACTTCGTGTAGTGATGCTCCTGCTTCAGCGCTCTGTGTATGTAGATTATGGGTTCAAGCCATCTGTAGTTGTACTTCTAGTGAGTCTCTAGTGATTGTTCTTGGTGCTGAGGGTGCAGATATGAACAAATTTGAAAATGCCTGTGCTGTTCTATCCTCATGGAGTCAATCTTTTGGGGAAAGAGGGGAGAAAGAAAGGTTATAGGCAATGGACAGGATAAGATGACATACACACATAATTGAAATCAGAGGACAGTAATGGGCTGGCTTATTTGACCACTTCTGCCTAATGAGACTTGACTCAGAGTGTCACCTTTGAGTCTGAACATTTCTACCCAGACACAGGAATAGCAGAGACCTCTTTTTCTGTTTTCTGTTCCTGTCATGGCTGGTGGAGTCCCACAGGCTCTGATCTACTGCCTTCTGTGCTCTAGGCACTAACAGTGCTGACTAGATGTCTCACTTGAAGCATGCATAGTAGATTGATAGGTCTAGTAAACCGTATGGTTTAAAGCTACTGAGACTTTGTTTTTGCTTTTTAACAAATAAGCAATATCATGTTTGTGGCTTTCTAAAAACTACAGTCAATAATCATTCAGATTAAAATTAATTTTCACTAGCTATCAGCTCATGTTTCTTCTTTTAGTGATTGTTTATGCCTTGGCTCATTCTGTTTTTTAGAGGGACTTTGTGTTTTCTTCTTAAACATAATGATTTATTGATTAAAAAATCCAGCTTTTTGAAATATGTTATTTTATTCAAATTTATTATCTCTCCATTTATTTTTTGACCTAATTTTGTCATTTGAAACTGTATACCTCTCTAATTATATCTCAGGACTTAGTAATTGACCTTTGAATATATAATTTCATGTGTAAACAGATTCAAAGGCTGAAAGAGGCTACTTACAATGGGACAAAATCTACCAAGAACCTTGTGACTTGAAAGCCTGACTTGAAAGGCTAGCTCTCCTGTGAATTGAGAAAAACATTCATTTATTGAAATGGGTTAATTGGAAATCACTCAGCATGAACTCGTTGCCTCAAAGGAATCATTTTTGTCACTGGAAAGAGCCAAGATATCTGTCTGTTGACGAATGCATTTGCCCTTGAGATAAACCTGTTTTCAGTCAGTAACTCGGTTAAATGCTATTTTCTTATGTGGCTGAGCATTGCTGAACACAAACTATAGATATTTATAATTTTTAATGGGATGATTTCTTTCTGTCCCTTTACACTGTAGGCTTTGAGAAGTATTTTTGTTGCAAGGTGTCAAATGTCTTCTGTAAAGAAAAAAGACAAAATGGAATTGAGATAGTCGTTAAAATCTACATGTCTACTAAATCAATACTGTCTTGTTAGTTTAAAATGAATAAACATAATAAAAAATTAAACATATTCACATTATAATTATGCACACAATAGCTTAGGTTAGAGGAATTAATATAGATTTTTGCTTTGCTTTAGTTTCAGGTTTTGTTTGCTTGCTTCTGCTTTTACAGGGTCATTCATCAATTACTGGGTAAGATTTCCAGCATTTGACCACTGCTGTAAATACCTGGGCCTCTGCCATCATGATTTGTCCCTTCAGACAGGATTACCCAATACCACTTCACAATGCGTTGTTGCTACTTAATATTAAGAAAAGAAAATGAACATGTCCTTAACTATCTGTTGGCCATTTGAAATTCTTCTGTTGAGAATGATCTGTTCAGTTCAGTACCCTATTTTTAATTGGGTTATTTAGAATTTTAATGTCTAGTTTCTTGAGTTCTTTATATATTTTGGAAATCAGACCTTTGTCTAATGTGGGACTGGTGATGATCTTCTCCCATTCAGTAGGTTGCCTTTTTTTTTTTTAATGACTGTGTCCTTTGCTTTACAGAAGCTTCTCAGTTTCAGGAGGTCCCATTTATTCACTGTTGCTCTTATTGTCTATGCTACTGGGGTTATACATAGGAAGTGGTCTCCTGTGCCTATGCATTGCAGGCTACTTCCCACTTTCTCTTATATCAGGTTCAGTGTGGTAGGATTTATATTGAGATCTTTAATCCATTTGGACTTTAGTTTTGTGCATGGTGATAGATATGGATCTATTTTCATTTTCTATAGGTCGATATCCAGTTATGCCAGCACCATTTGTTAAAGATGCTTTCTTTCTTCCATTGTATAATTTTAGCTTCTTTGTTAAATATCAGGTGTTCATAGGTTTGTTCAACTTCCTTAGCTATCAGGGAAATGCAATTAAAAAAAACTTTGAGATACCATTTTACACTTTTCAGAATGGCTAAAATCAAAAACACCAATGATAGCTTATGTTGGAGAGAATGTAGAGTAAGGGGAACTGTCATCCATTGCTGGTGGGAATGCAAACTTGTGCAACCACTTTGGAAATCAGTGTGGCTGTTTCTCAAAAATTGGGAGTCAACCTACCTCAGGATTCAGCAATACCACTCTTGGGATATACCAAGTGATGCCCAATCATACTACAAAAGCATTTGTTCAACTATGTCCATAGCAGCATTGTTTGTAATAGCCAGAACCTGGAAACAACCTAGATGCCCCTCAATGGAAGAATGGATAAATAAAGATGCAATGCTTCCCTTAAGACTCAAAGACCATCTAATGAAAACTCTAAAACCAGACAAGAGAAGCTCTTTTGTAAGTTGTTGGTCAGGTGTATCCAAAGGACTCCCAAAACATATTTGTATTGCTGGTGGTTGTCCCTCAAGGTGAAAGGTAAGTCTTTACTGCAGAAGATGCCCTGTACTTCAGAAACTGAGCACAGAGGCCTGTGAGGAGGACCTGACCTGAAAACCTCCTCTCTAATTATTAGCATTCATGACACCAGAAGGCACCATGCAAGGTACTGAAGGAATGAAGCAACCAACAGCCATATCAAGACATGACACCTATGAACCACAACAGTGACAAGTATGGCAAGATAATTGTAGGGTGTAGTAGTGACACACTAACTTTAGCAATAAACAGCAGAACATTTTTCACTGGTCTTAAAATCCTCAGCAAGAGGGAAGCCAGATGCAGTACTGGAAACCTAGCTAACCAAGCAGTGATTATGAAGTCATGGGTTTTAAAGGGGAGTCTACAACTACAGCTTTACTCAACAGCATACTATGTAGCAATCTAAACATTTGTTTGTTACATCATACACAAGTGAAGTACACAACGCTTATAATTTACATGATTCAGTATTTAAAACATAATTACAAAAATATTACAAGGACTTCAATAACATGCTATGAAATGCTGATAAATAAATGTAAATAGACATCTTAAGAACTATGAAGTGATTTACGTCATATTTTCATAAAATACTGGGTAATTAGCCTACTCTTCTACTTATTGTCAATGAAACATCTTGGATGAGAAAAAAAGGACTAAGTCCTTCTTATTGATTTGTATGCTCTCATGTGATACAAGCATGGAGTCCCCAAACAGCCTCCCAGAAGTATTCCCTTAAACTCTATTCTCATTTTTCTTACAGTGTCATTTAGAATGAAATTATTTGTCTCTTCACTCTGCCCCACAGAATTAACTGAAAAAAAATTTCATTCATGGCCCTTGAGTTTACCTAACAATAAAAATAGGTACATTCTATATCTATAGTTTACCCCTGAATTTTACTTAACATTTTTACTGTGGGACAAAGTACTTTAACTTTCTCTCTTCTAACATTTGCAAAAATCCCCCAACCTTTTCTGGTTTGTTTGTTTGCATTTTGCTTTTAGCACACAAAACACCTTGCTGTATTAATCTTTATTGAGTGAATTCCAATTAATAATAAAAGACAATATTCAAAAGCCAGAGAGAAATGAATTAAGGGAGAAGGAGGAAAAGAAGGGTCCTAGAACTAAAACCTTCACTGAAGTTTCTTGTTTTCATATGTTCAGCTATCTATTAAGCTTTTAAAAATATTTCTTGTGTGCATATGGATGCTGTATATGTACCTGTGTGCATACGTTTGTATGAATGCACTCACTAGTGCATGTGTGTATATGGAGATGAGATTGGCCTTGATATTCTCCACAGCCACTCTGCTTTGTAATTTTTGAAATAGGGCTTCTCACTGAATCTGGTGAATTCCTAATATATGTCTATTTCTAGCCCAGTCCATGCTGGGGTTACAGGTGTATAAAACCATGCTTGACTGGTGTGCCCCAAATCATGTCCTCATACTTGGGAAACAGATAGATAATTTACTTATAGAGTGATGTATTCAACTTTTTGGTCATTTATTATGTTTATGTAGTCATATACATGTTTAAGTTACATTTAAGCATTTAAATATTTTTTGAGAGTATACTTCATCATCCCCCTTTCTCCCTCTTATCTCTCCCATATATCCCTCCTTGTTCTTTTTCAAATTAATGCACTCTTCTTATTTATTTATTTATTTATTTATTTTCCATTAAAAAATTTACACTTCCTGATGGAAGACTCTCATTGGTTAATAAAGAAATTGCCTTGGCTTTTTGATAGGGCAGGATTTAGATAGGTGGAGTAGACAGAACAGAATGCTGGGAAGAAGGGAAGTTAGTCAGATGCCATGCCTCTCCTCTCTGAGACAGACGCCATGGAGCCAGCCACCAGGTCATACATGCTGAATCTTTCCCGGTAAGCCACCACCTTGTGGTGCTACACACATTACTAAATATGGGTTAAAGCAAAATGTGAGAATTAGCTAATAAGAGGCTGAAACTAATGGGCCAGGCAGTGTTTAAATGAATATAGTTTGTGTGTTGTTATTTCCTGGGCTAAGCTAGCTGTGTATGAGCCGGGTGGTATGAAAAGCAGGACTGCTTGCCTCATCACCACAACTTCCTCCCCTCCTCCCATTCCCCTCGTGCTCCCCCACTCACCCTCATCCCTCTCCCTCCCCCCTTAAGAGAAGACAGGGATCCCCACCCTGTGGGAAGTCCAAGGCCCTCCCCCCTACATCCAGGCCTAGGAAGCTTTGCATTCAAATAGACTAGGGTCCCAAAAAGCCAGTACATGCAATAGAAACAAGTGCCTTTATCAATGGCTTCTCAGTCAGTCCCCATTTTCAGCCACAGAAAGTCTGGTTTGATCATATGCTCATTCACTCCCGGTCCAGCTGGATTTGGTGAGCTCCCATTAGAATAGGCACACTGTCTCAGTGGGTGGACCAACCCCTGGCTTTCCAGACTTTCTTGCTCATCTTCTCCCTTCTTCTGCTCTTCAACTGGACCTTGAGAGCTCAGTCCGTTGCTCTGATGAGGGTCTCTGTCTTAAATTCCATCCGTCACCATACCAAGATTTTATGGTAATATTCGAGATAATCATCAGTGTGATAGTGGGGCCAGGCCAGTTCAGGCACCCTCTTCTCTGCTGCCCAAGGACCTAGCTGGGGACATCCCCATTAATGGACTCTTTTTCATTAATTGTTACACACACACACACACACTCCCCAAACCTAAGTACAATTTGTTAAATCCATACAATGTTACTCGTATGTGTGTTTTCAGGGTTGACCATTTATGTGGATGGGGGAAAGACCCTGCACAAAGAACTAAAGGCAAGTGGGAAGTGCTAAAAAGTCAGAGAAGAGGACACCCCAAATTTTAGCCACTTTCAGCTGGTCTTAATTGTGTATGCCTGTGGTACTTAAAGTTAGGAGATTGATAATCACTTGCTCTTCAGTTCTCAAGTTAACTTATGAAATGGCAGGACTGTCTTAAAATTAGTGACAGGAATCATGTAAAGAAACTGCATTCTCTTATTAAATGGAATAAAAAATAACAGAATCAAGTACATCTCATGTCCAATTTCTGCTACTGTATTTTTTGAAAGAAAACTATAGAAATTATTTAATGATACTACAGTCTCACCTTTCCAACTGATACATGTCTAAACTGTCTGCAGCCTTGGTTGATACATGTGACCTTTGCTATCTCACCAGCCAATTATGGAGGAGCCAGCCACCACTGTTAGAAGTACATATGTTCTGTACTAGAATGGCATCTGAGCTACCCATTAAAAAGCTTGAAAAGTCCACAGTGTTTCCAGCAAAGCCCCCTTAAGCTCCTCTGTAGGCGGTGCTTTAAGCTGGATCTTTTGGTCCAGAGCAGGGGATGCAATTCTTTAGTTTTTTTCTAAACTTTTTGACTGCTAGTCAGTCAGAATACAGTATTCTTAAGCTCAAAACACAAAATCCACATTTTAGACTTGATAAAGGATATTTTAATTATATTTCAAGTAAAATGACATGAATAAGATAATGTATGGAAAGAAGGGACTGAATTCTAATTTAGAACTATGATACATGAAAAAAAATAATGATTTGTGTTTTCAATATCTTTATCCTGACACTGTGATATAATCCAAGACAAATGGAAAATATACACTTCTAAATTCACTTATCAATATATCTTTCCATATGCTGAACTATGTACTAAGTGGTATAAAAATGATGGAGGAGAGTTATCTGTCTGTTACTTTCATTGGTTAATTAATAAAGAAAACTGCCTTGGCCCTTTAAGAAACAGAAAATTAGGTAGGCGGAGTAGACAGAACAGAATTGTGGGAACAAGGAAGTAGAGTTGGGGAGACGCTTCAGGCATTCGCCATAGTGAGTCTCCATGCTGCTCCTCTCCGAGATGGACGCAGGTTAAGATCTCTCCTGGTAAGCCACACCTCGTGGTGCTACCCAGATTACTAAATATGGGTTAAAGGAAGATGTGAGAATTAACCAATAAGAGGCTGAAACTATGGGCCAGGCAGTGTTTTAAAAGAATACAGTTTCCGTGTAATTATTTCGGGAGTAAAGCTAGCCGGTGGCCGGGTGGTGGGACGCAGCCCCGCCGCTTCACACTACATAAAAATAAGAAAAGCTTCATAAGGAACAAGTGATAAACTTATGGCTTCCTTATATCTTTGCAAGTGATTGCCATGCTTCAAATCTCTCTTAGTTAGAGACACAGGGTTACAAAGGCAATGCCTTGACTGTGGACTCCCAAACTATGAATTGGGTGAGAAAGTGACCTTCTATTGCACAAAAAATGTAAGGTTAAAAACAAAAACCACAACAGCAACAAAACAATGATACCTTCTATTTATTTGAATTAGCATATGTCTCCTCACATTTTTCCCATTAATCCTGTTTTCTTGTGACATTTATTTTTACTCTCGCATTTTCTGAAACTCTCAACTTTGTTCTATAATAAATAAATTCATGCGTATCATGCTGATCTAAGTCCTGGCTGATGTTAATGTTTAAGTAAACCTGTACCTTTGGAGGAACCTTAAGGAATTAGTTTAAGGAGGAGAAATAACCAGGTAACTAATGAAAGTCCAGAAGGCAGCCCTTACAGCACAGTTCTGGGTACATGACTCAGCTCCTTTCCCAGTGTCTTTGCAGAAGAAATTCGAAAGGCCTAAGCAGAGGTCAGCTGAGGACTAGTCTCAACTTATAAATCAATCTTGCAAGTCAGGGATTTTTGGACTTAGTTTTCTGTAGCTAAACAGAATTTGGCCTTAAAGTCACTTATTTCTCTCAGGAAACCCTCCACTTAAATATTTTCTAAGGTTATCAGACTGATGAGAGAATTCTTAATCTTATCCGTTATGGATCCCCATGATAAAGAATTCAATTTAATCTTGCCTTAAGGACAGAGGCTGTTTGTTTAACTCTCTTTTCTCAAGTGGTGGAAATTAAAACTTTAATCTCCAAGCAAAACCAAATTAGCAGGAATATGTCCCAAAATTCCATCACTTATTCACCCCAATGGCTCCCTGAGAATGAAGGCACTTGTCTTCTGAGTCATCCAGTGACTTCCCTTTTGTATTGTAAATTCAAACAACTCTGCAAAGGGATGCTGGCTTTGCTTCCTCTGGTAATGGATAATTGAGCTCAATATTATTTTATCACCAGCCCCTGTGATTTCCAAATGGCCTTAACAGGTTGCACTGTATAACGTTGAGCCAGGAACCGTTCTTTTTGAAAATTAGCATGTTCAATCAAAATCCAACCAGCTTTCCTTTTCAAAGCATTTGTTGTCATTTCAAATTCATGAACCACTTTAGCACTGTCTGTGACGTCAACTGGCTTTTTTTTTTTTTTTAATAAATTTCTTTTTTTTTTTATATTTAAAAATTTCCATCTCCTTCCCTCCTCCTCCCCCCTCCCTCCCCTCCTTCTCCCCTTTCTCTCCCCTCCTTCTCCCCCTTCCCTCCCCTCCCCTCCACCCATACCTCCCCTCCCTCCCTCTCAAGGCCAAGGAGCCATCAGGGTTCCCCACTCTATGCTAAGACTAAGGTCCTCCCAACTCCCCCCAGGTCCAGGAAGGTGATCGACCAAGCTGAGAAGGCTCCCACAGAGCCCGTCCATGAAGAACAATCAGAGCCCAGAGCCATTGTCCTTTGCTTCTCAGTCAGCCCCCGCTGTTGGCCACACTCAGAGAGACGGGTTTGGTCGCATGATCCATCAGTCCCATTCCAACTGGAGTTGGTGATCTCCCATTAGTTCTGTCCCACCGTCTCCATGAGTGAATGCACCCCTCTCGTTCCTGACTTTCTCCCTCATGTTCTCGCTCCTTCTGCTCCTCATCAGGACCTTGGGAGCTCAGTCCAGTGCTCCAATGTGGGGCTCAGTCACCTTCCCCATCTGTCGCCAGCTGGAGGTTCCCTCACGGTCCTGACTTTCTTTCTCATGTTCTCTCTCCTTCTGCTCCTCATCAGGACCTTGGGAGCTCAGTCCGGTGCTCCAAGGTGGGGCTCTGTCATTTTCTTCATCTATCGTCAGGTGGAGGTTCTATGGTGATATGCAAGAAATTCATCAGTATGGCTATAGGAACTGGCCTTTTCAGGCTCCCTCTCCTCAGCTGCCCAAGGAACTAACTGGGGGCGTCTCCCTGGAAACCTGGGAACCCCTCTAGGGTCAAGTCTCTTGACAACCCTCAGGTAGCTCCTTAAATTAAGATATATGCTTCCCTGCTCTCATATCCACCCTTCCTATATCCCAAGCACCCCATTCCTCCGAGCTCCCCCCGCTCTCCCCTTCACACTTTTCTCTCCCCATCTTCCCTTGGCCCAGTCTTGCCCAACCCTCAAGTTCCCATTTTTGCCTGGCGATCGTGTCTACTTCCAATATCCAGGAGGATTACTATATCTTTTTTGGGAGTTCACCTTCTTATTATCTTCTCAAGGATCCCAAATTTATAGGCTCGATGTCTTTTAATTATGGCTAGAAACCGAATATGAGTGAGTACATCCAATGTTCATCTTTATGGGCCTGGGTTACCTCACTCAGAATAGTGTTTTCTATTTCCATCCATTTGCCTGCAAAATTCAAGATGTCATTGTTTTTTACCGCTGAGTAGTATCTAGCATGTATATATTCCACAGTTTCTTCATCCATTCTTCCACTGAAGGGCATCTAGGTTGTTTCCAGGATCTGGCTATTACAAATAATGCTGCTATGAACATAGATGAGCATATGCTTTTGTTGTATGATTGGGCATCTCTTGGGTAGATTCCCAATAGTGGAATTGCTGGGTCCTGGGGTAGGTTGATCCCGAATTTCCTGAGAAACCGCCACACTGCTTTCCAAAGTGGTTGCACAAGTTTGCATTCCCACCAGCAATGGATGAGTGTGCCCCTTACCCCACAACCTCTCCAGCAAAGGTTATTATTGGTGTTTTGGATTTTAGCCAATCTGACAGGTGTAAGATGATATCTCAAAGTTGTTTTGATTTGCATTTCCCTGATAGCTAGGGAGGTTGAGCATGACCTTAAGTGTCTTTTGGCCATTCGAACTTCTTCTGTTGAGAATTCTCTGTTCAGTTCATCGCCCCATTTTTTAATTGGGTTAATTGGCATTTTACCGTCTAGTCTCTTGAGTTCCTTATATATTTTAGAGATCAGACCTTTGTCAGTTGCAGGGTTGGTGAAGATCTTTTCCCAGTCAGTAGGCTGCCTTTGTGTCTTAGTGACAATGTCCTTTGCTTTACAGAAGCTGCTCAACTTCAGGAGGCCCCATTTATTCAATGTTGCCCTTAAAGTCTGTGCAGCTGGGGTTATGCATAGGAAACGGTTCCCTGTGCCCATTTGTTGTAGAGTACTTCCCACTTTCTCCTCTATCAATCTCAATGTGTTCAAATTAATATTGAGGTCTTTAATCCATTTGGACTTGAGTTTTGTGCATGGTGATAGATATGGATCTACTTTCATTCTTCTACAGGTTGACATCCAGTTATGCCAGCACCATTTGTTGAAGATGCCCTCTTTTTTCCATTGTGTACTTTTGGCTCCTTTATCAAAAATCAGGTGTTCATAGGTTTGTGGTTTAAGATCCGGGTCTTCTATACGATTCCATTGGTCAACTTCTCTGTTCTTATGCCAATACCAAGCCGTTTTCAATACTGTAGCTCTGTAATAGAGTTTGAAGTCAGGGATGGTAATGCCTCCAGAAGTACCTTTATTGTATAAGATTTTTTTGGCTATCCTGGGTTTCTTGTTTTTCCATATAAAGTTGATTATTGTCCTCTCAATCTCTGTGAAGAATTTTAATGGGACCTTGATTGGGATTGCATTGAATCTATAGATTGCTTTTGGTAGAATTGCCATTTTTACTATGTTGATCCTCCCAATCCACGAGCAGGGGAGATCCTTCCATTTTCTGGTATCCTCTTCAATTTCTTTCTTCAAAGACTTAAAGTTCTTGTCAAATAAATCCTTCACTTCCTTGGTTAGCGATACTCCCAGATATCTTATGCTATTTGTGGCTATTGTGAAAGGTGATACTTCTCTGATTTCCCTCTCTGCTTCCTTATCCTTTGTGTATAGGAGGGCGACTGATTTTTTGGAGTTGATCTTGTATCCTGCCACGTTACTGAAGGAGTTTATCAGCTGTAGGAGTTCTTTGGTGGAGTTTTTGGGGTCGCTTATGTATACTATCATATCATCTGCAAATAATGAAAGTTTAACTTCTTCCTTTCCAAATTGAATCCCCTTGATTCCCTTATGTTGTCTTATTGCTATTGCTAGAACTTCAAGCACTATATTGAAGAGATAAGGAGAGAGTGGACAGCCTTGTCGTGTTCCTGAATTTAGTGGGATAGCCTTGAGTTTCTCTCCGTTTAATTTGATGTTAGCTGTCGGCTTGCTGTAAATAGCTTTTATTATATTTAGGAATGACCCTTGTATCCCTAATCTCTCCAAGACCTTTATCATAAAAGGGTGCTGAATTTTGTCAAATGCTTTTTCAGCATCTAATGAGATGACCATATGGTTTTTTTCCTTCAGTTTGTTTATATGATGGATAACATTAATAGATTTTCGTATGTTGAACCAGCCCTGCATCTCTGGGATGAAGCCTACTTGATCGTAATGGATAATTTTTCTAATGTGTTCTTGGATTCGGTTTGCCAGTATTTTATTGAGAATTTTTGCGTCCATGTTCATGAGTGAGATTGGCCTGTAATTCTCTTTCTTGGTTGAGTCTTTGTGTGGTTTAGGTATCAGGGTAACTGTAGCTTCATAGAAGGAATTTGGCAGTGACTCTTGTGTTTCTATATTATGAAATACCTTAAGGAGTATAAGTATTAGGTCTTCTTGGAAGTTCTGGTAGAATTCCGCATTGAAACCATCTGGTCCTGGGCTCTTTTTGGTAGGGAGGTTTCTGATAACAGTTTCTAATTCTTCGCGACTAACAGGACGATTTAGAGCATTTACCTGGTCCTGGTTTAACTTTGGTATATGGTATTTATCTAAAAAACTGTCCATTTCTTTTACATTTTCCAATTTTGTGGCATACAGGCTTTTGTAGTAAGATCTAATGATTTTCTGAATTTCCTCTGTGTCTGTGGTTATGTCCCCCTTTTCCTTTCTGATCTTGTTAATTTGCGTGTTCTCCCTCTGCCGTTTGATTAGTTTGGCTAAGGGTTTGTCAATCTTGTTGATTTTCTCCAAGAACCAGCTTCTTGTTTCATTGATTCTTTGGATTGTTTTCTGTGTTTCTATTTTGTTGATTTCTGCCCTCAGTTTGATTATTTCCAGTCTTCTACTTCTCCTAGGTGAGTCTGCTTCTTTTTTTTCCAGAGCTTTCAGGTGTGCTGTTAAGTCACCAATGAGTGCTTTCTCCGTTTTCTTTAAGTGGGCACTTAGTGCTATGAACTTTCCTCTTAGCACTGCTTTCATTGTGTCCCATAGGTTTGAGTATGTTGTGTCTTTGTTTTCATTAAATTCAAGAAAGACTTTAATTTCTTTCTTTATTTCTTCCTTGACCCAGGTGTGGGTCAGTAGTTGACTGTTCAGTTTCCATGAGTTTGTGGGCCTTCTGGGGGTAGCATTGTTGTTGAATTCTAATTTTAATCCATGGTGATCCGATAAGACACAGGTGGTTACTAATATTTTTTTGTAACTGTGGAAGTTTGCTTTGTTACCAAGTATATGGTCAATTTTCGAAAAGGTTCCATGAGCCGCAGAGAAGAAGGTATATTCTTTCCTATTTGGGTGGAATGTTCTATAGATGTCTGTTAAGTCCATTTGGTTCATTACCTCCATTAAGTCTTTCAATTCTCTGTTAGGTTTCTGTCTGATTGACCTGTCCATTGGTGAGAGAGGAGTGTTGAAGTCTCCAACTATTAGTGTGTGTGGTTTGATGGCTGCCTTGAGTTCTAGAAGTGTTTCTTTTACATAAGTGGGAGCTTTTATATTAGGGGCATAGATATTCAGGATTGAGACTTCATTCTGAAGGATTTTTCCTGTTATGAGTATAAAGTGTCCCTTTCCATCTCTTCTGATTGATTTTAGTTTGAAGTCAACTTTGTTGGAAATTAGTATGGCCACACCCGCTTGTTTCTTAGGGCCATTTGCTTGATAAACCTTTTCCCAACCCTTTACTCTGAGTAGGTGCCTGTCTTTGTGGTTGAGGTGTGTTTCTTGTAAACAGCAAAATGTTGGATTCTGTTTTCGTATCCAGTCTCTTAGCCTGTGCCTTTTTATAGGTGAATTGAGTCCATTGATATTAAGTGATATTAATGACCAGTGGTTGTTAACTTCAGTCATTTTTAGTAGTAGAGTTTGTGTGTTTCCCTTCTTCTAGTTGTGCTGGTGAAGGGTCGCTAGATGCCTGAGTTATTGTCGGCGTTGTTGGACTCCTTGGTTTGTGATTTTCCTTCTATTACTTTCTGCAAGGCTGGATTTGTGGCTACGTATTGTTTAAATCTGTTTTTGTCCTGGAATATCTTGTTTTCTCCATCAATGGTGAATGCAAGCTTTGCTGGGTATAATAGTCTAGGCTTGCATCCATGTTCCCTAAGTGTCTGTAGCACATCTATCCAAGCTCTTCTGGCTTTCATGGTTTCCATTGAGAAATCAGGTGTAATTCTGATAGGTTTCCCTTTATATGTTACTTGACCTTTTTCCTTTGCAGCTCTTAATATCTGTTCTTTATTCTGTATGTTTTGTGTTTTGATTATTATATGGCGTGGGGATGCTTTCTTTTGATCCAGTCTATTTGGTGTTCTGTAGGCTTCTTGTACCTTCATAGGAACATCCTTCTTTAGGTTGGGGAAGTTTTCTTCTATAATTTTGTTGAATATGTTTTCTGGGCCTTTGAGTTGTAATTCTTCTCCTTCTTCTACCCCAATTATTCTTAGGTTTGGTCTTTTCATGGTGTCCCAGATTTCCTGAATGTTTTGTGTTAAGAATTTGTTAGATTTGTTTAGTTCTTTAATCTGTGAGTTTATTTCCTCTATAGTATCTTCAGAGTCCGAGATTCTTTCTTCCATCTCTTGTATTCGGTTGGAAATACTTGTCTCTGAAGTTTCTGTTCGTTTACTCAGAGTTTCCATTTCCAGTCGTCCCTCAGATTGTGTTTTCTTCAATACCTCCATTTCATTTATCAGGTCTTGTACTGTTTCCCTTACCTGTTTGATTGCTTTTTCTTGTTTTTCTTGTTTTTCTTGGGTATCTTTGAGAGATTTATTTATTTCGTCTACCTTTTTGTTTGTCATCTCCATTTCTTTATGGCAGTTTTTTACCTCCTGTTTAAGGTCCTCTATTATTTTTATAAAGTACTGTTTAATGTCGGTTTCTTCTATATCTTCTGGGGTAGGGTGTTCAATTCTTGTTGTTTCGGGATGTCTGGCTTGTGGTGATGTCATGTTGCCTTTCATGTTGTTGGAGGAGCTCCTGCATTGGCGCCTGCCCATCTCTTCCTTCAAAAGGAGCGCAGAGGTGTTTGGTGTCCCCAAAGAATGATGGATCCTCCTGCAGACTGTGAGGTCCCCTTGCAGGCCAAGCAGCTCTCAGACAAAGGCCTACCTTGCTCCGGGCAGTCAAATGAAGGAGGGGACCTCCCACCGGCCTGGGTGCACTCAATTCCAGGTCCCCAGAGCCCAAACAGGCTGAGCTGTGGGATTTTGTGGCCCCAAAGACGGGAGGATGAGGCAGGGGGAGGGGGGGAGGATTCTGGGTGCAAGCTGGGAAGGGACAGGAAGAGAGAGGCAGTATCCGGGGAGAATAACCCCTGCAGGAAGAGCAGGAAGTGTGCTGGTGGCAGGGGGAGTTGTGGAAAGTCGGTGGTCCCTCTCCGGGCAGCTGCCGCGGTTCGGGCACTCACTCCTCACTCACCCCAAAGAATGATGGATCCTCCTGCAGACTGTCAGGTCCCCTTGCAGGCCAAGCAGCTCTCAGACAAAGGCCTACCTTGCCCCAGGCAGTCAAATGAAGGAGGGGACCTCCCACCGGCCTGGGTGCACTCAATTCCGGGTCCCCAGAGCCCAAACAGGCTGAGCTGTGGGATTTTGTGGCCCCAAAGACGGGAGGATGAGGAAGGGGGAGGGGGGAGGGTTCTGGGTGCAAGCTGGGAAGGGACAGGGAGAGAGAGGCAGTATCCGGGGAGAATAACCCCTGCAGGAAGAGCAGGAAGTGTGCTGGTGGCAGGGGGAGTTGTGGAGAGTCGGTGGTCCCTCTCCGGGCTGCTGCCGCGGTTCAGGCACTCACTCCTCACTCACCCCAAAGAATGATGGATCCTCCTGCAGACTGTCAGGTCCCCTTGCAGGCCAAGCAGCTCTCAGACAAAGGCCTACCTTGCTCCGGGCAGTCAAATGAAGGAGGGGACCTCCCACCGGCCTGGGTGCACTCAATTCCAGGTCCCCAGAGCCCAAACAGGCTGAGCTGTGGGATTTTGTGGCCCCAAAGACGGGAGGATGAGGTGGGGGAGGGGGGAGGATTCTGGGTGCAAGCTGGGAAGGGACAGGAAGGGAGAGGCAGTATCCGGGGAGAATAACCCCTGCAGGAAGAGCAGGAAGTGTGCTGGTGGCAGGGGGAGTTGTGGAGAGTCGGTGGTCCCTCTCCGGGCAGCTGCCGCGGTTCGGGCACTCACTCCTCACTCACCCCAAAGAATGATGGATCCTTCTGCAGACTGTGAGGTCCCCTTGCAGGCCAAGCAGCTCTCAGACAAAGGCCTACCTTGCTCCGGGCAGTCAAATGAAGGAGGGGACCTCCCACCGGCCTGGGTGCACTCAATTCTGGGTCCCCAGAGCCCAAACAGGCTGAGCTGTGGGATTTTGTGGCCCCAAAGACGGGAGGATGAGGAAGGGGGAGGGGCAGCAATAAATTTCTTAACTATGTTCAAAAGATAGATAGATCACTGTCCCAGACAACAGCCCTCTGCGCAATCAGGAAGGGAGCCTAGTCCTCAGAAGCGGAGCCGGAAGCCAGAGAGGTCAACTGGCTTTTGAGCTATCAATTCTTAGTATATAGCAATGTGTTCTATTGAATGTTAGTAAAAGACAATCTTAGGTTTTCATTTCTTAGCATAGTGTTTTGATTAATCCACTGTCCAGAATCAATTTGTTGTGTGCTTCTGGGTTAGAGTCAACAACATCCTGTTTTAGAAATTATGGGGATACTGTTTAGAAGAAACTAGTACTACAGTTATTCTGTCTCCCAAAGGAAAAAAAAATGTAACCTTTAGATAAGAATTAAAAGATAACAGGTAGAACCAGGCATAGTGTTTGTTCTTAATGCCAGCACTAGAGGCAGAGGCAGACAACTCTCTGAGTACAACACCCTCCCACCTAGTCTGCATATTGAGTTCCAGGGTAACCAGAGCTATATAGTAAGGCTCTTTCTCAATTATCTCAAAAAAAGTGAGAAGATAGACAAAAGTTCACTATCTAGTTAAAACTATTTGATTCAAAAGATGCAGTTTCTGCAAAGATCAAAGACAGAAAAATTTTCGTTTGTAAATTGTCAGTTAAGAAATTAAATAACAATCCAAATTATAAAATAGTATCTCTTTTTGATAATTTAATTTATAAAAGATTGCTTACTTAGGAAGAAGGACTCCTTGCAGTATCAATCCATGATCTTCTCTAGCTCTGTCGCTCAGGGATTTGATTCTCACTCAATGGAATTACAGATAGCCTTGGACTTTATATTTCAAACTATGCAGCCCCGGAAACCGTATTTCAGATTATGATGCAAATTAATCCAAGCATTTCAATTTGAGCAACATTTATGTATGTTTTAATGATGAACCTTTTCATGCATAGTTAGCTGATTAATTTACTTAGTTCATTAACCATAGTCATAAACCTGCTATTATTTCGCCTCAATCTTTTAATGTTTATTACTTTTACTTTGCATATTACTCTTACATTGTGTTAGGTAGAGTGGGAAGGATTCAAGACTTAAACACACACAAAAGCTTAAATAGTCTACACGGAATGGAAGAGATATATGACTTTAAAAACTACCCTACCGCCCATGGCTGCAGAGGTCAAAGAAACTAGAGAAGTGAAGAAGCAGCCTGCTTCAATTTTAGGTTTAAAAGACATCTTATAGTAAAGACCAACTAGGTTCATCCTGTTTATGATTAAATCTATGTCTCAGCATTGGGCTATGTCCCACCTGTAGCCTTAACTATGTACAAATGGCTCTATACTGCTTGTGCCAGTAAGGACAATCATGTCTTTGTTTCAAACGTTAGTTAACCCATCTTGCAACTCTATCTTTGTTTTAAAAAGGTTGCTTTAGCTACTTTGTTATAACTACCATTGCTATGACCACCTTCAAGCAACTCTTTGTTTCAGGAGGTCATTATAACTAACTTATGCTTATGTTCAGTTCTTGTAATTCCACTCCTATTGGCCTCCAAATCCACCATCTGGAAACCTCCTACCACTGACCTATAAAAATCTTGTCTTCTACACATTCTTGAACCCCACTTTAGGGGGTGGCAGCCCATATACACAAAGAAAGATGCTTGCTTAATTAACATCTTATTTTAATTAACTTGGTCAGGATTATTTGGATCAGTGGTCTTTCTCTGCCAATCTTTGTGATTAACATTGAGATCCTATTACTGCCATTTTCCTAAAGCATCATAATTTCTACCTGTATTCTAAGTATCCATCCTCATACCTATAGATAACTGTAACTCTCACTCCTCACCATGAAGCTTCTTATTTTGTAACAGATATGGGCTATTATAGAGACACAAGGCTAGTCAAAATACAGAAAATAAATAGCTGTGAGGAGCTCAGCTTCAATTCATATCTACATCATCAACATAGCACTACTACATCTAAGGTAGGAGACTTGGTGGAAGAGGGAGAAGAAAGTCTGTAAGAGTCAGAGTACTGGGACATCGACCATGAAGTAGTGTCTTCTAGACATACAGGGATGCTGCACATTGATGAAATTTCAATAACATGTTTGAGCAAACAAGATCTACATAATGATCACAAACCAGGTAACATTCGAGTATGAATGACAGCAATTTCACAAATTACTTTTGATACGGAGGGAACCTGGAGGCCAGCAGGTGCTTTGGTGTGCTAATAGGCAGCACAGAAAGCCATTTGTTCTTCTTTCCAGTGGTATGGAAAATAGCTCATTTTGGCAGATGGGAACTTACTTCACAAATTCCTGAGGAATGCTTGTTTTTGTCTGACTGCCAGTACTTGGGGAAATGGAGTTTCCATTTGACCTCTTTTCATTTGCTTTTTTTGTTGTCAGAAAATGGCATATATTACAACCCTAATTTTAACTCATATGGTTCACATGCATGACTAGTTTGTTCAGACAAAAACACCAAATTTTCATTCTTTCTTTCTTTCTTTTTAATTTCTGGTGATCAAAACTGGACCAACAGTCTCAGCCTTACCCAACAAACAATCAACCCTGACCATTACACTAAACACCTATTCCCAAAGATTTTTATTCTTAATATCACTTGAATTGGCTTTAGTACTGACTCAATGACTTAGTTATTATTGGATACTTTAAGAACTGGTACCTGAAATAATCATCTTAAACAAAACAAAATAAACAACATAATTAGCTGTATATCTAATAAAGATTTTTCACTTGTATTATTAATAATGATTAATGTTACACTTCTAATTTTTAATCTTTAATTGTGCTTGATTTGTCTTTGATTAATTAATTCCATTATTTAAAAATAATTATGTCATGCTAGCAGTGAAAGTTCATTAAGAGAAAACTATTTCCAATGGTCAAAAGAATGAAATATCTGACCTGGGTGGTTATCTAAAATTCCAGTTACATAAGTAAATGATCTGATCAGGGCCCATCCCTTAGGAAGGTGAGATGACCTAGGAAGGCAGGTTTATCACAGACCATGCTAAAATGATAGGAGGAATAATTAGCCCTTAAGTGAGGCAATGTGTATTCCTTTCCAGAAACCCACCCCTTGAGTGGTCCCTCCAGATTCATCAATATTTTGGTTTTTCCCACCTTTATGATCCTCACTCAGAAAGCTGTAAGTTTTCTCGTTCTTCTCTTCTATTTCTTTCAGATGCTGTCCAGAGCTTAAGTTTCCTTTCTCTTGTACTTTGGCCATTTTTACTTTTTCTTTAAAGTGCTCTTCCCAACAAGATGGCTACTTGTTTGCTATGTGGCTAATCTCATATATAAGAAATTCAATTGACCCAGATTTTTCTTTTTCTTTGTCTCCTTCCACTGGGCAGCTGGTTGCCCTATGAGCTTTCTTTTAAATGTCAATAAAATTGTTCTAGAGATTCCACTGAGTACTTTCTTAAATTCTTTTATTAATGAAACTAAGAACACTAAACATATCCCAGGAGGGCACCTTGACTCCCTCCTTTTAATTATATTCTTCTGTGGTCTAGTTAGCCTATATTTTTAAAAATGGTCTTAAGCAGAAATCTCTCCAAATTCTTGGAAAAAGAAAGGAATAATGCACATTGGTATTTAGTTTTTGATAAACATTAAGTGAAACTTGGAGCTAAAGATCTTTCAGAACTATATGTGGGATAATTTACACACACGACTCTTGGTTCATCAAAAAAATTCATTATTTTTTTCTTTTAAAACTTTCCATTTTAGTTACATATTAACTTAAGCCTTTAGATTTTAATGATGATGTTGATTGAAGCTTGGATTTAAGACCTTTTAGAAAGATTGGTGGGATAAATTGAACACAGAAAACCCATTGTGAGCACTGTTTTATACATGTTTTATTTCCACTTTAGATATATTTTAATATTCAGTCTTTAAAATTTAAAGTACCACTTTAGCCTTTTAGTTCCAGTCCATAATTGTTCATTGAAAGTTACCATTTAAAAGTTTTGTGTGTTTTTGCGGAAAGCTGAGTATAAGTTGTTTTTTTTTTTGTCTCATGTCCCTATTTTCCTGAATGTTCCCCATATATATTAGGATTGTGAAGAGGAAAATAAAATCCGAGAACTACAAAAAGGCATTTACTGCAATCTCTTTCTAGACTGTGTCTATTCCCCAGAGTAAGAAACACCTATATTAGAAAATCAATTCCTACTCTTACAGAGATAATTTAAAATAGGTGTTTTTAAACTCTCAGCCTGAAATAAATTAAGCCTTTAAGAAACCAAGCTATAGCCTAATAAGGACTTGTAAGGATATTTTTTTTAAATAAAAGAATGTGTAAAACACACGGGTTTTGTGTTTTCTCTTGCCATTATGTCCCATCCAATTAACATGGAACTGAAATAGTTGAAAATGAGGATTTCTGAGTCAAAATAAAGGCAAAATTTAATTTAAAAATAGACTTATTTTGGCTTTAAAATATCAATAAACAACCGACTTTGCTCAAGTATAGGATGTTGGTCTATCTTGCATATATTTAGAAAGTAGAGAATTATGTGCTCGGTTACAGGTGACTTTCAATTCAAACGCATTCCCACCCCTCGTGGTGTGGGCGCTGGAGAGCTGCTGATTCTGTCCATTTTGTGCTGTGGGAATGCTGGCCTGGCCCCAAGGGTCATGGCGACATTAAGGGTTGTGGAGGGAGGAGGAGGGCCTCAGTGGAGACAGGGGCTTACCAAGTTAGTTACTATCCAGATCCAGATCCAAGTCCCTGAGTAGGCTCACCCAGATCCTATCCCATCTATGAGTTGTTGGAGCACGTGAAGGGGCCAGTCCTATAAAACCATAGCACAGGATCTCCATGACTACGGGCAACAGCAGGATATCTGAGCCGCGTCTTTATGAGGGACGAGTTATCCATGGTGTAGCATAAGCAAGAGGCCTTGAACCGGACCAAGGAGGCCTCATTGCAATGAAAGCTGCTTGGGCAAAAGGGTATTCTGCGTGACACACCACAACACCCAAAGCCACCAAGACAAATGACTGTGTGAAGGAGAGGCAGGAAAGATGGAGGAGTCTAGTGGTCCAAGTACAGTACGAGCTTTAACTGGTATGATAGACAGCTGTGATTGATAGAGAAGCAGCAGGCCATTGCCCAGATACGTCAGTGAGATGCTAGGTTTTGCTTGTTTGTTGTTGTTTTTTTTTAATCTTAATTTTTAATTTTCTTTTGAAGGGTAGGTTACAAGGGTGACGAGTAGAAGGACTGAAAAGTGAATGGGTTTGGGGTGCATGATGTGAAATTCCCAAAGAATCAATAAAAATATGTTAGAAAAAAAATTCAAATGCTTGTGAATGTTCGCATCTGACCAGTATATGTCCTGTTCTTTCTTCAAAGACAACTAACTAGGAACACTTCTCATCTTAAACTGATCTTTGTTATATTTACTCCCACTAAAATTGGTTGGAAGTATCACCTTAGCCTCTGGCATCCATGCGTCAGGGGAGTCTGGAGTGTTTGGGTGGAACTTTCTATTCCAGGCCCCCTTCTCTGGGAGTTGTCTCGGTCTGGACTCCACCTCCGAGAAAGTCCACCGAATGGTGCAGAGAGGGTCAAGCCCATTCCCACAGGCGATTTAAACTTCTCCCCCCCACTCCCCCAGAGAACGAACACATGGTCTTTCTCGTACTCCTTCTTTCTGCGGACTTCCTTTCCATCTTCTTCTCTCTAGGGACTGAAGCCCCACCCCTCTTCCCTGCGCTCACGTGCTGGCATTCATTAAACCTGGGCTTTTTCTAATTCGGTTTGATTTGGTCTGATTTGGATTATTGTATCTGCGGAGAGGTTTGTCGGGCCGCAAAAACTTTACAAAAATTCTCCCTTAAACCATCCTCATGGACAATTTTATTTGCCTTTGAATTGTCTACATAACACCTTGCTGATAAAAGTAAGAATGTGATATAAATGATATATCTGTAGTTACTCAGGGTTAGCATTCAGGCATTTACACTGCCCTACTCTCCGGATCTAGTAGAGCACTTCAGCAGCAGCAGCCCAGGTATGACACTGTAGCTACTACAGCCACTAAGTAGAACACGCTTCGGATGGGCATCTCCTATATTCCCTTACAAAAGGAAAGCTCTTCTTGCCCCCCTCTCTCCTTCTGCTCTAACTCAGAGGCTGGCTCTGCATCTCTCCCCAGCAAACCTCCCAGGTGAGCTCTGCTGCATGGTGTGACTTTGTAGTGCCCCGCCCTTAGCCTCGACCTGGCAGGGTCACCTTCTTCCACTAATCTGTCACTCTCAGTCCTACTCAGAACCTACATTGACTCCCTGAGTCTGACAAGAAAACCACTCTTACAAACGCAGCTTCTGTCATCTCAGTTTTATTTGCTTTGAAAGTAGATGACGTTGATTTCAGAGTCACAGTAAGGCCTGCCTCAAAGAGATCCACCTCCCATTTCAGAAATCATATATAATATACACATTCATTTGGAACTTCTACTTTTTCTTCAGAGTAAAACACAATCATCATAAAGAATTACAAATTAGTCATCCTGTAAATACTATACAAGACATTGTCAAGTTAGGTGTCTGAACTACTTTCCTGAAAGTGGCTGTCCTTAGGCTAGAGGTGGAAAGTACAAGGTCTGCTTGTGTGCCTGTGTGTGTGTGTGTGTGTGTGTGTGTGTGTGAATGTCAGTTTGGAAAGGGTACCAATCCAATAACAAAGGGTGGTTGAGAGAATATTTCAATCATGCTACATTTTATTACTTCATAACTTAGTGTAGAGCTTGCACTGGGTATTTTATTCACTTCTCGGTTATTATGAAACTGCCATTTCAAAGTGTCCTGTCTAAGAAATAATAATGTTTGCCAACTGACTTGGTTAGCACCTGTCACTGACTTGCTGTGCAGAGAAATGGTTTTAATAAAACTTTCACAGGAAGTGGAGAAGCACCTCGCCATTGTCCAGTGAGGGATGGTGGCATTTCAGTTCACCGGCACAGTGAGCTTGTCTCCGTTTAGCATGCAATGTCCTCGAACAAATAATTGAGTTAGCTCACTAGCAGCAAGCTGTTTCTGCCATCTCTTGGGAGCTTAAACCCCTGGTGTAAAACCTAAAGTTAATTTTTTGGTTCGGATACGATTTCTTATTTCTTGATTTCAGCTCACTTGCCAAATGTAAAAGAAATTTCTTTCAATATTGCTGTAAAATTTGTAACATGGGTGGGTGAATGACACTTTTAGATTTTACTTAAATAGCCCCGGAAATTCACACATTAAGGAAGCAAGTTCATCTTTTCTACATACAGGAATAGCCATTGGGAATTGGAGTAGAGAAGTAAGAGATCATCAAGAATGGAGAAAGTAATATAAAGAAATAGCCCATCCTCGTCTACTATTTGTTGCTGTTGTACTGAGTAATGAATGTATCAGCTTGAACAAAAGTGCTTGCAAATGTTCAATATCTTCACTTAGATTTCTCACACTGAATTGGAACAAATGTTCTAAAGTGTCAGCTGGCAGACGAGGAGATACAGGAAGTGAAGGGTCGTGGCTGATGATGTCACTTTTTCTTCCCATGATTGGTTTCCATTTGGCCTGTCATTTGATAAGGTTTGTTTCTTCATTTTCTTTGAATTTCATTTAATTTTTGATAATATGTTTAAGAGGAGTGGTATGAGCATGAGGAAGACACTGGTTACAAGAGCCGCACGGTGTGTTTTCTTTTCTCCCTAAGTTTAGCATTTTTCTTCCCCAGGAGGAAATATAGCATACTATTATTTTACTTGGGGATTAATTTATCCTAAAACTATTTTACATTGTCA
Source organism: Arvicola amphibius (assembly GCF_903992535.2). Lineage (NCBI taxonomy): Eukaryota > Metazoa > Chordata > Mammalia > Rodentia > Cricetidae > Arvicola > Arvicola amphibius. Next base: position 72,010,525 of record NC_052058.2, read on the forward strand.
CTGATGTGCTTCAGTCTTTAAAATAATGTTTAAGGTGACGCAAATTACTTAATTATTTTTATGTTTGCACATGTTTGAGAATATGTACCATATGCATAAAGGAGCCCATGGACGTCAAAAGAAGTAGTGAATCCCCTGGTACCAGAGTTCCAGAGGCATGTGAACTGTCATTTAGGTATTGGGAACCAAACCTATGTCCTCTGCAAAAAGAGTAAATGTTCTAAACTGCTGATCCATCTCTACTGACTCAAGGGAAATCTGTTTTCTAATGATTTATATCAACATTTTCAACCCTGTTGGCATTCAAGAACTATCAAGGGCTCAGTGGAGCATCTACTAATATGGCACTGTGGTGTTTACAAATGATGGCTTGGTGTGAGCTGTGTGGGTCAGTGGATAAAGACTCCTGCTGCCAAGCCTGGTGGTCATACTTCAATTTCTTACGTGGTTAAAGAAGACTGTCTCCAGAAAGTTTTCCTCTGACCTCCATACATATACTATAGCAGCCACTCCTGGCCAATGAAAAATATAAATAATTTTTTAAAGAATGATGACTCCATAGACAAAATGCAAAATACAAATTTTTGATTAACTTCTTGTTGTCTTTGACAGGTTAAACTTTGCTTTGTTTTGTTTCTGACTAGTCATAAGAATGACATAATAATGGTAGTAGCCTAAAGGTATAGGCTGTTTAATAAAAATGATTTAATGAAAGTCATGAAACACACGAAAATACTTAGAAGAGGGTTTACATGTTCGTTTAGTATTCCTGTTATAATGTATTTTTTACATATTTAGTGGCCTAAACAACACAAATTAATTGCCTTATTGTTGTGTATCCAGAAGGTGAAATTGTCTCACCAAAAAACAAAACAAATAAATAAATCAAGGTTCAGTAGCACTGAATTATCTGCTGGATGCTCACAGGAAAATCTGTTTCCTTGTCATTTCCAGCTGAGGTGGTTGACTCATCCATTTTCATCTCTTAAGTAAGCAAAGGCTTATCTGGTCTATATATCCCTTAGTCCTGTTTTCCTCCTCTAAATTATCATGATTAAACTCGGTCCACCTAGATCATCCAGGATAATCTCCTAGCTGTAAGCCTAGATGACTGACATCAATCCAGATTTACCAAGTCACACCTGCCAGAGAATCGGAATTGGGCATTTTGGGTGGTGCAATTATTCTGATATCTGGTAAGATTGAAAAAGAATGTAACTACTGTCAAATGATGTTGAGAGTAAGTATATGTGATTTTTTTCTGTGAAGGCTCATAGATTTAATGAATGCAACAAACAACAAATAATCATCTCTAGAAATAGAATGCATACGTTGGGAAAGCGGGTTTATGTTTTAGACTGACTAGTAAAGAACCACTGTGATTTTTACTACTCTTAGAGAGACCCTCTGCTCTCTTAATTGCAAAATTGCTAGATATAACTGTTTTCTGTTCAAGTCTTACCATTACAACTTGTAGGAAGCTGATAAGGATTATTGATCTCCATCAAACAATACTATAAGCCTGTTTGCATTGTTAAATTCTAAAATCAAAATGGAAACTTAAAGGGAAGATAGGAAAATAACAGTGTCTAACATTTCCTATATCATGTCATATGCTCTCCTCCCTATTTTAGTCTCATCAAAAGTCATGATTCAGAAGTGCTTGTTTTTATTTTATAGACAAGAAATCTGAGACTTAGATTGAACACATTAGTGAGATTTACATAGCTAGTGGGTGGGGAGCTCCTATAGTGACTGGGGAAATGAAAGCAGTGACGGGTTTGTCTTTTTCATTCAGAAATCCTGCTGTTCTTTTTGTATTTTATTGTTTCCGGTAAACAGCAACTTATGTTGGCTTCCCATCTGTGTCTTCACATCTGTCATCAAGCATTGCTTACTCACCGTATAATGTGAAACATTTATAATGTAAGCACATGAAGTATACTACAACACTGTGGACCGTTGTGACATCATTTCCTAATGTCCCATTAAAGTCAGCAGAAATACAATTTTAAAATCACATAATGTTTTCCACTCAGTAGCTGGCATATTTATAATTTTCAGTCAATGCATGTTTTCAATTTCACACCATGTGATTCTGAACTAACAATTTCAGGCCAGTGCTATTTGTCTTTGTCTCCCTCTTAATGAACTAAATGTTTCCAAAAAACATTTAGTAATATAATTGCATTCCTTGCGAAGATAAAGCCATTTCCTCTGCCGATAATATTCTCAATATCCTAAAGAGATTAGAATCAGTTGGGGGTGACTCACAAGAGTGATTAAGATCAGTTTGATCAATCTTAGCAATTGGTTCTCATCAACACAAAATTCTACTTATGAGTCTTTTCCCCTTTATATCTGCTTTCTTTATCTTATTCATGATGACTAACCACCATTTGCTAATATTTCAAGAAGGTAGGTAATGAGCAACTCGAGGGTAATGCTTGTATTTCATAGTTCTGCTCCGCAGGGAACACAGTGACTTCATTTCTTTTTGGGGTAAGCATGTAGCAGCTGTATCTTAGGAAATTTAGCCAGAGCTATTTACTTCCTTCTCCTCATAAAGCCTCTTGTTTTATGACAAACGCTTGCACATGTTAAATCACAGTGTAGTGGTAACCCAAAGATTCAGAGATTTTTCTGCTTGCTGAGTTTCTTTCTATTCTCCATGCTTACCAGTTCTCTTGTAGAAGATCCAAGGCACATAGAGTTTCCAGAAATGGAAATTATCCCCTTTATGCCTTGAAGTTATGGTAAGAACATTTCATTGGAGAAAAGTTTCAAGTTACTGTGTACATAATTTGCAGGCAAATCAACAAAAATTTTAAATGGTACACTGAGAAAAAGCAGTACACACAAAAATAGATCTTAGAAATGGGAGAGTGCCTATCCTTGTTTGAACCAGTGTTTCTTCATTATACAGTAGCTCTTATAGAACTCCGTCAGACAGATATATCTGACTTATTCATAGTTCCAGTCTACGAGAGTTCATTTTAGAAACACTGCATAATTGACTTAAATTGTGATGACAAGAATAATATGTTCTCTTTGATTATAATTTTTAGCATTTCCTCATTAAGCTCATTACATGGGAAAGCAATGATTTAAAATATTATTTTACAGAAAAGCAGAGTACCATTACTAATGTTGGCAAGCATGACAATTTTTTTCTGGAAGAGGATTTTCACAGAAAAAAGACAGAAGTAAGAATTGAATATTATAAACATGGTAAATGATGTTTAACATATAGAAGGATGTATGTATTTAAGTTCATTAATGAGACTTTTGCATTCTGAAATCAAACAAATTCTCTTAATATTTCATATTTATTGTTTATTAGATTCTTTCTCTCCTTAATTAGGCATAAAATTTCATTTCTTTGCCCTTTGATCATCTTAGTGTTTGGTTGCTGTAGAATCACTATCACATAGGGTATTTACCAAAAGTTACGTGCTAATTAAGAGAGATGGTCCATATGGAAGACCACTTAATGAAGTCTATGTGATTTGAGACTTGGAGGGAGATGATTATATAAAGGAATGTGTTAGTCAAATGATGAGAAAAGATATTTTTCTCTGGCTTCATATTTCTTAGAGACACCTCTGCCACTTCTCATGTGGTTTAGCTGGACAGCAAAGTTTCACTCAATATCTCCACAGCTAAAACATATTGAGATGAATATTTCCCAAGTTGAAGTCTAACCTTTTCTTGCTGTAACAAAAAGATTAAAAGTCTTTCGAATCCTTCTCCTGTATTAGCCTTCACTATTTTCTCAAAGAGAACCTGTTCTTTTCTAATGAAAGACAGAAAGGGAGTGGATCTGAATAGATGTGGTGGTAGAAAGAAGTTGGGAAGATTAGAGGGAGGAGAAAATGTAACCGGGATATATTGCATGAGAAAAGAATCTATTTTTTAAAAAAAGGGGAGGAAAGAAGTGAGGTCACAGGGCAAGTGTCATATTTAGCTTCAGCTATGAAAACTGACACAATCAAGAGTCACTTGGGAGGAGAGAAACTCAAATGTTAAAGTGTCTTAATGAGGCTGTCTTATGGTCTTGTCTGTGAGACATTTTATTATTTACTAATTGATGGTGGAGGGTACATCTCACTGTTGATGGTGCCAACTTTAGGCAAATAGGCCTGGAATGTTTAAGAAAGATAATATAATAAACATAATAAATAAAAATGGAGGGGGGGAGAGAATGATAGATAGATAGATAGCTTCTGCTGATCTTCCTTATTCACACTTTTAAAATATTTGTGCTAAAATTAAACCATTAAATAAGCTTGGATTAATTTTAATCTTGCTTTATTCTCTTGATATTGTGGCTCCTTTTGAAATCATATATTGTCTTACAGCATTCTTAGCTACATTTCCATAGATCTTTAAAAATTTTTAGTTCTTCACAAAACTTTTGCCATCTGCATAAATTTAAGTGCCTTTTCTTCCTCATTAGAGTAATTTGTGATCATATTAGCATAACTTTTAGAGTCTTATGCCCTTTTAGATTATCAATATTTTTAAGACTCCGGATAATAAAAACATTTCCTGGAATGGTTTACTATTAGGAAGTTATTTATTATTCATTATTGACTGAGTTACACATGGTTTCTTGATAAAAGACAAGCAGACTTGACATATGGTCAATGGAGTACTTAGAAGTAATCAACCACCAGCTCTCCAGAAGTGGAGAAAGCTCATTGTGCACCATTTCCTAAATTCCTCCTCAAGATTCTCCCACAAGACCAATTTCAAGCCAGCAGATTGATATCACTGATGAGGGAGAATGGAAGGGATATATATAGATAGCTCTATGAGCAGGATCTGACTTGGCGCCAGCACACATGCTATAGACATTGGTTTCATCCTCAGTACTCCCTCCCTCAGTCTGGAGTCTTCTATCTAGAAGAGGCAACTTTGGATTCTTTTTGGCTGTTTTATATGACATTTTGATGTTAGTATGTATTCATGTGTGCTCAGATAATTTGCCACCTGTTTTAGACATTATACATTGACTTTTTGTTATAAGAAAGGGGTCAAAAATTCTTTATATTTGCCACTCCTATTTTCTGTCCTTCCAATACTACTATAGGAAAATGTTTACTTAAACCAACTCTAGGGATTATTTATTTGCTTATGAATGCACAATTTACACTGAATATTTCTATTATTATATTGCATTTTCTGCTTTTTCTTAAAGTTAATGGTTATATTTTATAGCTAGCACTATTTTTCAGCATCTTCCATTGGGTTCAATCTTCTCACTCTCGCTCTCTCCTCTCTCTTGTGCTTTCTCTTTGTATCTCCCTCTTCCTCCCTTATGTGTGCCCTCACTTTCACTTTCTTGCCCCCTCTCTGTCTCTCTCCACCACACTCACATGCACACAATATCACGTGCACACAGACAAACATTTTATTATTGCTCCATAAAAAAATTACAAGATCCCCAATGGCTGAAACTTGGGGAAATGATGAAATATCTACATTAGTCCCCATTTTCCTCATTGTGTCTCTGCCTAAAATGTTCTTGCTATTCTGTGATGGCCTTTCATCATCATTTGAGGGAATACTACTTTTGTTCCAGGATTTGTCTTCCCTACTTTTCATTGTCAAGTTTATGTGTCACTATTGGTATACAGATGCCACACCAACTCCAGTGTTGTCTGTGTGACATGACATATGTCATTATGCCAGACAGGAGCTATGTGTCCCATGGGACTAGGCTTCCTGGAGGTCAGTGGCAGACAGCCCGTTATTGGCCGCCCTTGAGGCATAGACTGGTTTCTTGATTAGGTGGCTATGCAGGATATGAGCTTTGCACAATCTCTTTCATAATGATGATAGTCTTTATATATACAAGACAATGACCGTTCTCTTCAGGAACAGCTCTGGGACAGGTAAACACAGTATGGGAATGTATAAGACCACAACAGAACCTTTGTCATACATGGGGTGTATGATAAGCAAGGGAATAGATGGGTAATGTTGATGGACAAAGATTGTTATAGTATAATTTGAACTTTATGGATAGGCTTGCTAGATCCCAACCCCCATGGTGTCTGCTGCATAAGAAGGTACTAAAAAGTATATTTCAACAGGTGCAGAGAACTGATTAGGCATATTTTATCACTAGATAAGATAAAGAAAGGGTTAGAAAGAGAAAAGGCCATGATAGCAATAATAGACAGAAACTTTCTATTCTTAAGATGAAACCACTTTTCTGAGGTTTACATTCCCAAGGACAAGATTTCCTTTTCTAAAGATGCTTTATGTCTAACACCTGTCCCTGATAATATGCTTTTCTTAAAATATTGCTGATGTGACTAAAAGAAGCTTTTATACTGTGCCAACCAATGATATATGACCTTCTGATTTGTTCTTTGTTTGAATACTATATAATGAAAACATGAATTCAGTAAAATCGCAGCAGATTCCAACCACTCTCTTGTGTGTTGTGTCTGTCATTTGCCGAACTTGTGCCTTCCTGTTACTAAGACCCTGCTTCTCCCACGGTCTGAGTGGCTCTCCTGAGCTGGTCCATGGCATACAGACATATATGTGTATATATACACACACACCCACACACACAAAGATGGGGGCAGAGAGGGAGGGAGTTAGAGAGGGTGAGGGAGAAGGCAGACAGAGAGCACTTACTGTTGTTCATATGAATATTTCTTTAGGTCTGAATAGGACTAACATTACAGCAACTTCCCCTCAACCTAGCCCAGGAACTTGAAACACTCAGGACCAGACACCACAGATTAAAGAAACTAGCCCACCCTGCTCTTTCTGGGTTGGTGGTGTAGGAGGTCCTACTGTCTTTTTGTTGCTTTCATTGGTTAATAAAAAAAACTTCTTTGGGCCTGTGGATAGGGCAGAACTTAGGTAGGTGGGGGAAATTAAACAGAGTGTTGGGAGGAAAAAGGCAGAGTGAGGAGACACTATGGAGCCACCACCAGAGTCAAACATGCTGAATCTTTGCCGGTAAACCACTGCCACGTGGCGAAATGGTGTGGGACCATGGTCTGTATCCTGTCAATTATATTTTAAAGAAACACTGACTGGCCAGTAGCCAGGCAGAAAGTATAGGAGGGATAACCAGTCAGGAAGTAGAGGCAGGTTAATAAGAACAGGAGAGTTCTGGGAAGGAGGAAGCCCATTCTTCTCCAATCCTGACCAGCCATAGAAGAAGCAAAATATGACTGCCTTGCTAAAAAAGGTACTGAGCCATGTGGCTAACACAGATAAGAATAATGGCCTAATATATGTTATAAGAGTTAACAAGAAGACTGAGCTAATGGACCATTCAGGTTATGATTAATGTAGACCTTTGTGTGATTTCTTTGGGACTTAACTTAATTGCAGGAACTGGGTAGGACAGAAAACCTCAAAAACAGTGATATACAGATTAATAGAAATGGGTTAAATCAAAATATGAGGGTTAGCCAATAAGAGGCTAGAGCTAATGGGCCAAGCAGTAAATTAATTAATACAACCTCTGTGTGGTTATTTCAGGGCTAAGCTAGCCGGTGTCTGGGACAAACAAGAAGCCTCCTCCAACAGGTTGGAAGGGAACTCTCTATTTGTAAACATAGCTAGGTAGTTTAGAAATCCCTTTCTGTACTCAACAGGCTATTTTATTCAGAACCAAGCTGGGAATGCGAATGGAACTTGAACAAACTGTCAAGTTGAAAAGTGGTACCCTAACCATGATGTAATTGTCCTAGTTGTAGAGGTCTTCCTTAAGAGATGGCACCTGCTATCAGCATTGGGCTGAGCCCAATCTTGTGACAAGTGATGACTGGAAGGAAATAACTCAGATTTCATTACTATGCTTAAGTGATAACATTGTGTAGGGAAAAGGATGCTGTTCTGTGTCATAGCTACTGGGAAGAGACATATCTAAAGAAGATACATTGGGAGATATTTTGGAGACATGTTCCCAAATGAGTATAATAATATCTAGCAATCCTTAGTAGTTCAAATAAGCTGATCAGGTGAATAAAGAGAGGTGACATCAAGGAAAGAAAATTGTTTAGTACCTAGGAGAATTTGTCTGTATGATGACACACACACAGAGCACAAAAGCATGTGAATCATGGTGGTGAGCATGGAGCATGATTATAGAATGGATCAGGGATGATCAGGTCAAAGAGGGGCTTGAGCCAGACTAAGGATAAACAGAATAAGCTGTACCTCTAACATCTTTTGCCATGCCCTCTGTGGTTTGCTATAGTTTCAGATACATATGAAGGCACTTTGCCTTTTTTTATACCACAAAAATATCAAAATTCTTTGAAAAATGCTCATTACAGTCCAGGAGAAAAGACAGGCTTCTACTTACTCGAGCATTCATTGAGCCTCTTGGAAATCCCACACTCTTGTCTATGCTAAATCTTTTCTAAATGCCTGCATGCATACTTGTAATGAGCATATAAATTCCCTTTAATGAAACTTAAAATGGATATTATATAAAAATAGATACAGGGGGCTCTATTGAGGCATTGTCTCAAGTTGCTTTGGTCTTAAGTGTTAGATGTCTCTTTCTTTCTTAGTTGGGCACCAGGTACCTTCATTGGACAAGGATATCATGACTCATTGGGTCAAGACTATTCTATTTTGTGCATGTGTATTTCAGAAGTCACCACGTGATTAAGTAAGGGATCTGGATTGTTGGTTGGATGCAAAATGCTAGAAGGTCTAGTTAGTAACTCATTGCATTATGGACAAACCTGGTTTACCAATAGTGGCCAAACCTGCATATGCTGAACTCACAATCTCATAGAATATGTATGTATGTATGTATGTATGTATGCATGCATATATATGTATGCATGTGTATATATATATTCTTTTATAGAAAAAAAACCTCTTGAGATGTCTGACAACTTTCCTTCACATCTGACTGTGTTTTACATGGGACATTGTGGAATTCTCAGAGGTGCACTATGGTTCTGATATATCCAAATGTTGTACATTAAAATAACTTCTTTCCCAATGGGAGGATCTTAGCAGGCATCAGTGAAGGGGCAACTCATTTCAGGATCTGGAAACTTTTTCTGAATTCCATGATGGAGGAGTGTCTATATATTACTTTCATTGGTTAATAAAGAAACTGCCTTGGCCCTTTGATAGGACAGAAAATTATGTAGGCCGAGTAAACAGAACAGAATGCTGGGAAGAAGGCAGTGAGGCAGATGCTTCAGGCAGTTGCCATGCTTCTCCTCTCCAAGACAGATGCAGGTTAAGATCTCTCCTGGTAAGCCACCCCTCATGGTGCTACACAGATTACTAAATATGGGTTAAAGCAAGACGTGAGAATTAGCCAATAAGAGGCTGAAACTAATGGGCCAAGCAGTGTTTAAAAGCATACAATTTGTATGTTATTATTTCCAGGGCTAATCTAGCCTTGTGGGAGCCAGGTGGGATGAAAAGCAGGCTTGCTTGTCTCATTACTACAATTCCATTGTTTGATTTGCTTCTTTTGCATCTTTATGGCACTGTCAATTTCGGATAGCCACTTTTCTTAAATTCTTTTCTGATTTCTTTATTATATTTTAATCTTAACTATATCTCTGTCATGTCTCTTCACTTGGGAGTTTTTCTGAATTGTGCTTCCTTATTCTCTATCAATTTTTAGTTTTCATTATCTCATTTCTCATTATAATTTTCTTTGCTTGCCGTAAATGATTATTGTCACGTGTTCCTTCGAGTGAAATATCTTTATCTCCCTGAGGCTCTTAGCAACACTATTTTCTCCTATGTGGAGTCTGTATTCATAAAGTTTTTTTCATTTTTCCTTTCTTTTGGTTTCTATGTCAGATTAGAAGTCTGTTTTTCAGAACCTGGGTGACCATTCTTCTCTACTCCTACTCCTATTTTTCTCTTAAGCAGTGAGGTACCAACAAGCAGATGACCAGTGCTGATCCTGTTTGGTGCTTGTAATTAGAATAGTAACTGGTGGACTTGACTTTGGTGGGCCACTTTTTGGAGAAACAAATGTAAGTGTGGTTAATCATTTCTTCTTAAACTTTTTAGAGCACTGGAGAGATTAATCTTCTGGTCTTTTGCTTTCAGGGTATAGCCAGAGAGTGATGTTGGAACCCAGGGGAAGGAAGGAAGAGAAGTGAGTTTGAAAGTTGAGAGGTATGTTTCAGCATCTTCTTATACAGGATTACTTATTGTTTCTGTTTGAGGATTGGTGTTGCTACCCCTACTTGATCTGATAGATTTAGATTTTGAAGTTCACAGCATTTCTTTCTTTCTTTCTTTCTTTCTTTCTTTCTTTCTTTCTTTCTTTCTTTCTTTCTTTCTTTTCTGAGACAGGGTTTCTTTGTTTATCTCTGGCTATCCTGGAACTCACACTGTAGACCAGGCTTGGCCTTGAATTTACAGAGATCCACCTACCTCTTCCTCTCTATGTGCTGGGATTAAAGGCGTGTGCCACCATTACCTGGCAGTACTTCAGTTTTAAACTCCCTGGAGATTTAAATCTTATCATATGCTGAATTAGCAACAGATGATCAGTTAATCAATAAGTGGGGAAGGGCTAATTGAATTTCCTAACCTCGTTCCATTAATCCTTAGTAGTTTGATGCTCCTTCCTAAAGAAACACGAGATACTTAGTTTTCTGAGTTTCTGAATCTCCTGAAATTAGTGCATCAATTGGCATGGGTTTCCCCTCTTTTACCTGTTCTGATTTAGTGTTTGGATTTTGATTATTTTTGTTTGGTTAGCTTTATTTCTTCTGCTGCTCCAGTTAGAGCAGCTTATCTAAGTTTGTTATTGCCGTCTTCTCTATATTTCCTCCATCTTAATAGGTTTTGCCTATTTAAAACTTTCCATTCTTGTAACTTCAGTAGGATCATGGAACAGACAGGTCAGAGACATGACTAACGTTGCTGCTGAAGTACAGAAGTCTTTTCGCTGAACCTCATGACACCTGCTTTTCTGAAGCCGAGAATGTATTTTACAGAGGCTCCAGTCTCACACTTGATGATCACAGACTGGAAGATGCTTGTTCCTCCATCCCTGAGCTCTTCTCATTTCCACTTCACTGATCCTACTCTTTATGCTTGCTTATCATTGTATCCATGGTAACACTTCCCTTCTCTCTTTACTGAAACTTCACAGAGATAAAATAAAAAGGAAGTCGGAGCCTCTTTGTGCAAAATATGTTTCCTCTTCCTGACAAAGCTCTGCTGCACAAGAGGCGATAGTGGTGATTAGGTGGGAAATATGAGGGAATGGAACACCATAATTTCTGATGATGGCAGAGTGGGAAATATGAGGGAATGAAACACCGTTATTTCGGGTGATGGCAGAGTGTGTAAGGGACTTGCAACAGCAGCAACTTCGCTGGTCCTCCTCCCAGTTAATGTTTTTCTTTGGGTCTTAATGTCAAAATATTCTTCTTATTCTCTAAAATTAAGCAAAGTATTTTCAAATATATTTTAGTATATATGGATCTAGTTGTATTCAAATTATATTCAAGTAGGAAGCAAAATGTTTCAATAATTTTGATACTTTAAGAAATGCATGCCTCATCAAAGAAAACTAATCCCTAAACACACCCTCCTGCCAAATTCAAAAGTCTTCCTTTTTTAATTATTTTTATTTTATGCTCATTGATGTTTTGCTTTCACACATGTCTGCATGAGGGTGTCTGTAACTGCCATGTGGGTCCTCTGGAAGAGCAGTCGGTGCTTTTAACCATGGACCTATCTCTCCAGCTGCTAAAGGTGTCTTTCCTACCAGAGCACTTCCATAACTCATGCCCTGTTAACGGCAGGAAACTTTCAGTGCAGTTTGTTCTCAGTCTCAACTCAGGTAGGTGATTCCTTTCTGCTGAGTCACATCAGCTCCATAAGCTTGGGTGCAGCCTCAAGTCAGTGATATGTTGCTATCTCTAGCAGAGTTCAGTTCACAGAAATGGAAACGAGAATGGGCATTGCTGGCTGAACTGTTAGTGCTGTATATTTTGTGACATCCATTTGAGAATCGGTCTCTTCCTATTTCCTAACGCCTTACCTACCCAATAGCAATGAATATGTTCATTGACTTGATTAGGAAAATAATTTATTTATAAAATCATAGTGTATCCCTTAAGTATACATAATTCTTACTTGTCAATGATACTTGCATCTTATAAAACTGGAAAAATGTTGGTCTGAATTTGTTATTCCTTTCTAAGGAAATGAATTATTATATCCATGCAAAGAAAATTTAACATCCTGCATTGCTTTCTCTTTACAAGAAGTTTGGTTTTTATTTTGCCCCAATTGTATTTTATTTAGGAAAGCAGACAGTAAAGATTGTAATCTTCAAAGTAGTTATGCCCTTTTCTTCTGCAAACTGATAGAATAAATTCTAACCACAATTTCTCATTCCCTTCATCTGTACATGGTGGATGTAACCTGCTCCTCTGCATGTTCCTAAGTGTGGCCATGCTCAGAGCAAAGCTCCAAGACCTCCACACAGACTAAACATTGCCGTTCCCTCACAGTGCCTGTCATTACTGAAGAAATTCTTATTTCACCCTTTGCCAACACATATTCCCATTTGTTTCAAGGTTCCTCTGTATTAAATAAGTAAATTCACCAGTTTTCAATGCTTTGCCCTAGAAAGCTGCAAGAATATCTCTCCTTCTATCAGGGTGAAATCAGACCCACAGAGTCAGTATTGGCTTTGAAATTGACCTACAATTCTGTTTAGAAAGAGAAAGTGTGACTAATCGCTCTATATACCAGAAACCCTGAGTCCCATGACCTCCAAAAGTCTCATTTGTCGAAGTTTTGAGATGTGTATTATGCATCGCTCTTGATCTAGCAGGCAGGAGTGAACGACTAATGGCAACTAACTCATGTATGTAAATCCTAATATACATTGAAATATAGTGATAATAGAGTCTTTTAAAGTAAATGATTTCTGTTTACCCTCAGCAGACTAAACAGTAAATGTGCAATGTTTTACTATCATCATTGTCTAAACTGCCAGGCACTGCATTTCAGTCTCTGTCTTGAATGTGGAGAGTTATTCAGTTTTTAAAATATGAGCATATTTTTTAAAATTTACATGGGACAAAACCCACATTCATTATGACTAATGGATTTCAAGTTAAGTATGTTTTTAATGTCAGGCAGGAATCATTTTTGTTGAATGATTTGCTGTCTCGTACTATGAAATGAATTTAACTGTGCACTGTTTTTCTGCATAACTACCAATAATAAACATCTTAGATAAAAATTTAGACAACCTAATGTGCTCCATAATGAGAAAGGCTGATATTAACATTTAACTTCAAAATGACCTTTTTTCTCATCACAGCTTTTCATTAGAGTTAGAATTCAAGTCATTTCTTACCTGGCCATAGTGTAAATACAGATGTGTAAGAAGAAACCCCCCGAAAGGGAGGTAAAAAGTACAACACAAACAACAAACCCTAAAGCTACATGTAGGTTATGTAGGCATCACTTTAGGTGTTTTCTAATGTAGGTGCTATGAGTCCTTTCCTGGGGAGTTTTGAGCAAAGTTTTATTTATTATAGAGACAACACCAATGTTCAATTAAATAATGATTCCTCTTAAGTGTAGCTAACGAACCAATGACTTTATTTCTACTTATAAGAATATATGTTATTAAAAAATAACAATATCACTGGAACGGTTACGTTCTGCTGTTCTCTGTCCAACTTATAGGCAGTTCCTCTGGAGTCTTTTCTACCCAGCAATTGATTCTCCTTTTGTAACTATAAAAAAGATGGTGGTAGTTTTGTAGCTCTCTAAGCTTTCCAGGCCTTGTAAATTTCATGAGTTCTCTATGCCTTCTAAGTTTCTTTAGCTTACTGAATGTTATGAACTTTGTTTATTCCTGAGGGAGTGGATACTTTGGAAGAAATAATTGCACAGCATCAGTGCTGGGGGTAGCAATTCAGAATGATGACTAATTATAAGAACAAAAGTCATACATAGATAAAATATCCACCGTGTCACAAGGACAGACAGCAGAGTAAAGCTAGCATTTAAGTAGGAAGTGAAATTAAATAGTCCAGTAGAAAAAAATGTCAATAGTGTAAGTGGCATTAAAATGTATATTTAGTGAAGAAATATTTGAATTATTTTGAAACTACTAAGCAAGCAGCACTGCTGAAAAGATTCACAGTTATTATACATAGACTATTACTGATTTCCATATGACTGTTTATTACTAGTGATAATGTCAAACTTTCTGTTTAGAAATGGTTGCATGGGGCTACAAAACAGAGATAATGACTGAATGTTGCAGAGAAAGCCACATTTTTTTTAAAGCACTGTGGTGTTAAAGAGCTACAATTTCTTCAAACATGCACCCGCTTCATATTTCAAGCACATGCTTAGTATTTTGCCTGTTTCCTGTCTGCTTCCTGTCTCTACACTGGATATGCTGTTTTAACTCCCAAAAGATAATATAATAGTCCAAAAAAAAAATCTTAGGTGAACTATCCTTTGGATAAGCTTGTAGTCAGTGCTGGGTGAGCAAACCTTAACACCCAAGGAAGGGCTGATTAGAAGAGGCAGCTGCAATGGAGAGTGTGATGGGGATCCTAAGGGAAAGAGCCTTTTATTCCCTTAATTTCCCAGGATGCTGGGGTAATTATAGCATCACACCATAAGCAGCATGCTAGGGTTCAGAAAGAGAAAGAGGCAGCCTTCAATTAAAGAGAACGTGAGGGATATCTGCTACCTTATAGGTTTCTGCTTGACAGTGAGGGGACATAGTTGTATATCATGGGATATAGCCCACATGCTAGAAGTCATTACGGTGCTGATTGAAGCCTAGCTACAACTCAAGGCTTGTTTGTTGACTGCAAGATAAGAAGCTATGTGTCCTAATTTTTGACAAAATGAGAGATGGCTCTCTATGGCTATCTCTGTAACTTAACACTGCCTGCTGTGTGTCCTCTTAAGCAGAATCCTACAAGATGCTACATATTATGGGCAATGGCCATACTTTATGCTGTTACTCCAGTGTCCCCTCAGTTAGGGCAAGGTCACTTAGAGAACACTAGGTCTCTGTTCTATGAAAAAAGTAGGGATGATAGAGAATTTGATCTTACCGTGCTTAGGCAATCACACAGTTATTACTGGTATTCCATATATTTCAATCCCTTGTCAAATTCCACACATTTCTTTTTCTTCCTTCTAGAATCATCAAATCTACCTTTAAACCGAACCAACAGTAAGATTGTTACATTCTTACATATTGCTCCCATTTTGCAATTTCCTTGACAATATACTGAGTGTCGTCATTAATTTTTACTTCTTAAAATTTTGATTTTAAAAACAATCTCATATACTTTTATCTACAGCTACCAAGTACAGCTGTCTGTACTCCAGGGTGCACAGGAAAACTAAGGCTATCATATCAATGAATGAATCTAATGTGGAAGTCTACAAAGAGGAACCATGATTACATATCCTGATTGTAGTCCTCTCTCTCTATTTTTAATGGTATATTTGTGTCTTGTATATGCATGTGAGTATATGGGCATATATGTCTGTATGTGTTGATATACATACAGGGCCAGTACAAGATGCTGGGGATATTTTTCTGTTAGTTTTTCCCTATTGCCAAGGGCCAGGATCTCTCACTAAACCAAAATCTCACTGTTTGAACTGCTGGCTGTGTGAGCTCTTGGGGTCTGCTTGTGTCTGTACCCCAGTGCTAGGGTAACAGGCATATGCAGCTACACACAACTTCTAATGTGCATGCTGGGGATTTAAACTGGGCTTCCTGTATGATCATGCTTTCAGAGAAAGTGCTCTTGTTCACTGAGTCAGCTCTGCAGGCATTTTAAAAATATTAAACTTTGCAGCCCAACTACATGCCATGCATGTAGGGATTATACACAAAGCATGCATACCCTTTGTCTACATCTCTTTTAAATTTTCTCTTGTCTTGGTTTCCTGGTATTTTCTTTTTCTCTTCTTTAGTTTCAACGTTTTAACTCTTGTCTCTTTTAGCTTATGTTGAATGAAGAAGTCATAAGAGAATAATTAGAATGATCACACACCAGCAAAACTGCAACAAAGCTTTCTTTCACATATATATTTTTTTTTCATTTACTGAAGGTAGGGGGTGCTGTATGCCAAGAAATCATCTGCAGTAACTGAGACTTCCCACGTACAGACACCTGAAGGCATTTATAGTGCCACATTATAGAATTGCTTTAAAATGTATCATTTTTTCTGGTGCTGCCAAATGTACGATGATGCATGTCCTTATGGAAGTACGCTGACAGCAAATGTCACACACATATTCTTCTCATCGAAGAAGCAATGTGTTGTAACTAACAGTGATTTCTCAAAACTACAGATTAATTGGTGTGCAATTAATTGAGCCTATCTCACACATAGCAAAGTATCCTCAAACCGAGTTCATCTTTGGTAATGAAATATTTATGCATATGAAAAGATGCTGGGCTTCTCTGTTTCAAAAAAAAAACAAAAAAAAAAACAAAAGAAAAGAAAAGAAAAAAAGCATCTAAACAAAAATTCTCCAACCTCACACTAAACAGGTAAATGAGAATTCGAGTAAATTCACAGAGGAAATTAATTTATTGCTTGTTCTTCCAAATAAGTGATGTGTTTTGAGTTATTTTTCCTCAAATAGTTAACAGTTTGAAATACTCTGTTACTTGGAAACAGATAAAAGGAAAATAAAGTGCAATCAGCATGATTCATATGAATTATAAGCACAAAAGGTAAAATGTAGCATAGAGCATTACATAATTTTGAGAGCTTCCTAAAAGAGTCAGAACTGAAAACTTTGAAAGGTCAGTGAATACTGAAGTGTTTTGACATGCCATATGGATAAAAAGCCTCAAGGACAGGCAATTTGAGTTGCTCATAAAAGGTATTATTTCTCTAAAACATTCACTTTTGATATTTTCCCATATTACAGTTCTCTGCTGACTAAATTGTACAAGACAGACATGTGAGACACTCCAAAAAGCTTTGCAGCAGGCTATATCCAATATCCAAACTGAATTCTCCACGATAAAACTTTCAGTTTTAAATGTTCAACTTCCCAGACATGCAGAAGATGTCATAGTAAATCCGAGCATTTGGAGAGACAGAGAGAAGAAATGTCAAAATGGTGAGAATTGATCTCCAGGTCCACTTTGTGCATACTCGGATTCAATAATTAAAATGTTAGGTATAGTGGTGTTTAGTTTTAAAATGCCAATCAATAGAGTAAAATCATTTATTAATTAGTGGCAACCCAATTAACTGAGTTTAAGTTGGTGGTAATCAGAAATATGCGTTTACTGATGAAAATTTTCTAAATTCTGCGAATTAATCTGAGTTTTTCCATTCAGGATAAAATGAAGTCTGCTTTAAGGTCTCGTGATAGAGTCTTTGAATTTTTCTTTATCCTAGGAATATACACACATCACACTCAGTCTAAAAACTCGACATTCCTCACAGTTAAAAATAATGTGTTGAAAAATAAGATACAACAGAGTAATAAGAGCAGGACAGAATAAATGACTGACTGACTGACTGATTGATGATACCTATTTGGTCCAGGGTGCCAAGATGCTGTTGTTGATACTGATTTTTGTGTTAGAGTACTTCTGAACAGACATTGTGAACAAGACATATTAAAAGATGTGGCTTGTTGTGTGTTTAATAGTATTTACCCATATGCTATCTAACATCTTGTTCTAGGTAATGAATAATGAATGATGTCTTAACTTTGAAACATTGTGGTCATTTTTTCTGTGGGCTCTATGGGAAAAATAGAAAGAGATAAAGTATTTCCTCTTCCCGGAGATATTAACACTCCAGGGAAGACAATATAACTATATACATCACATCAAATAACAGAACTGCCTGGCACCTGCTTATAATAATTGCAACATGGGAAAGATAGGAAAGAAAACATGGGATTGAAGCTAGAAACTTCTAGTTTCAGTTCCTGGCTCGGTTTCTTTTTATGCCTGATGTCTTTGCCTTTCCTCTGTTTGTGAATCCACCTCAATAACACAAGAGAGAGTAGTTTCTGGTGTACCCTTAGGAGGATAATAAGACAACATTTATAAAATCACCGCATACACGGTGAACCTCGAAATTTACACTCTTCTCAAAGACTGTGTTACTTGTGCCTGGGTGGTACTCAGAAGGAGTAGCACATGCAAGACCCCGAGGTTGATTATAACACTGAAAAAGAAAACCTGCATGGATGTGCTTGTTTATATACACAAACACATGCACATACATGTATACACACATGTACACACACACACACACTTTGTCACATGAGTACCTAGATTCAAGTGTCATAATGAACTGTGTCTACGCTCAGAGGGAGCATAGCAGACCAAGGGTTGGGGGCACCCTTAAGTTTTTCTGTCCTTTCTTTTCAAGCTTACTCTGCTTTCTTATAATGGTTTAAAGTGGGAAGTCCATAGCACTGATAGGTGGAAAGAAATGGTTCTTGAATCTAGAATCTAAAGGGAATTTATAAAAGTAGGTCAATATTTTGTTTGAGGGTATATCATAGACATCCAGAAGACAAAATTGTTTGCTTGAGAACCTTAATTACAAGAGCTGGGAGTCAAGGCTCAACAGGGGACCAAACCGGACTCTCTGAATGTGGCTGATGGTGGAGGAGGACTGAGAAACCAAGGACAACGGCAATGAACAAGAACTCTACAACATGGACGGGCTCACTGTGAGCCTTGTCAGTTTGGTTGCTCACCTTCCTGGACTTAGGGGGAGTTGGGAGGACCTTGGACTTAACATAGTGAAGGGAACCCTGATGGCTCTTTGTCTTGGAGAGGGGTGGAGTGGGGGTACGGGTGGAAGGGAGGGGAGGGAAGGGGGAGGAGGAGGGGAGGAGATGGAAATCTTTAATAAAAAGAAATGAGGAAAAAAAAGAGTCAACCAATAATGTGGTGCTAGATTCTCAATAGTTAAATTGTTTAGTTTTATTTCTTTTCAGATTTAATATTAGTTTCACTTAGTTTTCTCTTAAGATTTAGTTCGCAAAGCATATTCAGGCCCGAGCCTGACCTAGTGATCTAGTGGCCCTAGAAGTGTGGAGCGTGTGGTTTTGACAGCTGAGATTGTGCTCTCATATGCTGTATTCAGAGAAGGAATATTTTTCCAACAAAGTCACCCATATAGCTAACACCTACTGCTGAGTCATTTGCTTTGGAGACGGGGTATGCAGCTGTATGTGAAAGACTTTCACTCATTTATTCTGATGGACTAGGAGGCTAACTGAAGAGCCAAACTGGGGAAGGTGGCAGATAATTAAATAATGATATAAAGTAGGATATGCAAATAAGAATAAGCACATCATACAGGTATAGGATTTTCTATGGGCCGATCAGAAGAGTCCTCGGTGAAAAGCAACGTTAGAGTGAAAATATGAGGGGAAGAAGGAGAGACCTGAGGAGATACTTAAAGCAAGAGAGCTTTAAGCGCAAAGAATACCCAGTGTAAACTCTGTGTCTGGAGCAGATGTTTGAGTGGAAGGAAGGAAATCATTGATCACTGCTGATAGAGTGAGACCAAGAAAACAAATACAAGATCTTAGGTTAGACAAGTAGCAGGCCACGATCCATAAGATTTCGGAGGCTATCATTTTCCAGGAAAGTGTTAGCACACTGTTTGGTTTAATCAGTTAGCATTTTAAATGACACTTAAGAGGATGATTTAAGTGGATAAAGTGTAACAGAAGCATGAATACCTCAGTTTGAATTCCCAGCATCCACTTAAAAAGTCAGGCATCATGGTGTTATTGTATAATACTAAGGCTGCCCCATTAGAACAGGAGACTCCTAGTGACTCAAGTAGAGAACTAGACAAGTCTATTAGGAAGCCCCAGGTTTAGTTGGTGATGCCATCTTATAAAATTTGGTGAGGAACAATACAATAAGACTTCCATCTGTCTCTGGTATCCACCTGCATGGCAACATGCATACACATGTTGCCACAGATACATGTAACACACACACACACACATATACACATGTGCATGTACACTCACATTCATGTGGCCACAGATGCAGGTAACATAAACACACACAGACGCACACACATGCATGCATGCACACACACATATTAATCCTTAAAAGTGATTGCTTAAAGTGCCGTGCCTTGGCTTAGATTCACCCACATTTGGTTAACTGGTGATCAGCAGATTTAAGATTTAAGTGAGGTTCAGAAGAGCTCTGTTCCGAGATAACGATCAGATTCATTTCTGTTCTGCTTGTCCATTTTTCTGCTTTTCTCCAAAGCTACCAGGCTAAGCTTTTCACAGAGCAGTGCTATATATACAAGACAAGCAGGTCATGTCCACAAAGAAAGATGAGTTTTAAGGTAGTGTTTCACTAACATACTACTGTACAAAACCAAAGAGTAGGGCCTTGCCTTCTACTTCTGGTTAGGTGTTAGTCATATTTCAAAAAACCTGGTTCCAAGTACTAACTTGACTATGGTAGGCCATAACTAAATCCACCACAGAGAATTGAGCAGAGGAATTCGATGATTAGTCTTCTTTGTAATGGAATTAGTTTAGCAATTTTTAAAATAGACTACAGAGAAGAAGCAATATTTAAAGGCATGTAAAGAAGAAAAGAGGACAGCGGCTTTGGTCATAGTGAGAGCAGTGCTGGTGAACAGGGGTGGTGGCATTTGAGTTACATTTGGAAACTAAAGCATATTGATTGTCAGAGAAAACCTGCAAAGAATAGTTTATTCGGTACTATTGCAATATGAGAGACTGGATTGAATTGGTTTCTAACAAAAAGGGAATGGATTGCTTAATCTCAAGGTAAATTCTTTTTTTTTTTATTTTTATTAAAAATTTCTGCCTCCTCCCCGCCTCCCATTTACCCCCCTCCCCTCTCCACTCCCGCTCTCTCTCCTGTCCAAAGAGCAGTCAGGGTTCCCTGCCCTGTGGGAAGTCCAAGTTCCTCCCCCCTCCATCCAGGTCCAAGAAGGTGAGCATACAAACAGGCCACCCCCCGCCCCCAAAGCCAGTATGTGTAGTAGAATCCAAATCCAGTGCCATTGTCCTTGGCTTCTCAGCAGCCCTCATTTTCCACCATGTTCAGGGAGTACGGTTTTATCCCATGCTTTTTCAGTGCCAGTCCAGCTGGGCTTGGTAAGCTTCGAATAGATCAGCCCCACCATCTCAGTAGGTGGGAGCACTCCTCGCAGTCCAGACTTTTTTGCTCATGTTTTCCCTCCTTCTGCTTCTCATTTGGACCTTGGGAGCTCAGTCCGGTGCACCAATGTGTGGCTCTATCTCTATCTCCATCCATAGCCAGATGAAGGTGCCCTCACGGTCCTGACTTTCTTTCTCATGTTCTCCCTCCTTCTGCTCCTCGTCAGGATCTCAAGATAAATTCTATAAAAGTTCAGAAGACATGGGAGAAGGATGACAGCAGTGTATATTTGGTGTTTGATAGCTGGTTCTCATCCAAGTTCATCTCCTACCCTACTTTAAAAAAAATGATGGTGACAGAGTGCTGAACTCATGTGGACTCATTACTGCTCACAGGTAGTAAGTCCACGTGTGCTGCAGTCACACAGTAGGCAATCACAATATTTATTCTTAAAAAAATTGTGTGTGTGCGCGTGCGCATGTGCATGCACATGCATACTACAGCATATGTGTCAAGGTCAGAGGGTAAATTTGTAAAGTCCAGTCTCCTTCCATCTTTTTTATATATTATTTTATTTTTTATTTTTCCATTCAAAAATTTGCACTTCCTCCTTTTCTCCCATTTCCCTCCCGCTTTCCCACTCACTCTCCTCTCTCCCCCTCCCTGCTTGAGAGAGGGCAGGGAACTCTGCCCAGTGGGAAGTCCAAGGCCCTCCCCCTCTACAACCAGGCTTAGGAAGCTTTGCATCCATATAGACTAGGATTCCCTGAAAACCAGAACATGCTGTAAAAAACAAGTCCCAGTGCCTTTATCAGTGGATTCTCAGTCAGCCCCCCTGTGTCAGCCACATTCAGAGATTCCGGTTTGATCACATGCTTGTTTAGACCAGGTCCAGTTGAATTTGGTGAGCTCCCATTAGAACAGGCACACTGTCGCAGTGGGTGGGTCAACCCCTCGTGGTCCTGACTTCTTTATTCTTCTGCTCCACCCTTCTGCCCTTCAACTGGACCTTGGGAGCTCAGTCCATTGCTGTGATGAGGATCTCTTTCTCTATCTCCATCCCGCGCTGGAAGAAGATTCTATGGTGATATTCGAGATAATCATCAGTATGATAGTGGGGCAAGGACAGTTCAGGCACCCTCTACTCTGCTGCCCAGGGACCTAGCTGGGCACCTTGGATCCCCTCTAGAGCCAAGTCTCTTGCCAACCGTAAAATGGCTCCCTTAATGTAGATATCTTCTTCCTGCCCCTATATTTGCCCTTCCTCCATCTCCACCTTCCCATTCCCTCAAGCTCTCCCCAATCTTTCCCTTCTCCCTTCCCTCTCCCTCTCTCCCCTTTCCCCAAACCTCACCCCCACCCCTGCTCCCAACTTTTGCCCGGCAATCTTGTTTGCTTCCAATTTCCAGAAGGATCTACATATGTTTTTCTTTTTTCTTCCCATCTTTACACGAGTTCTGAGAACCAAACTCAGGGTGCCAGTCTGTGTGTCATCTTCACCACCTGTTCTGTCTCTCAAGCCTTTATTGCTATTATTTGTAAGGTCAACAGATCTCCTAAAGAGTCTGGGACCAACTCTAAGAAAAGGAGAGAAGTCAAGAATATCTTCCAAGATTTTAGTTTAAGCAACTGAAAGGAAGACCTGCTATTTACTGATTTGGGAATCCTGGGAAGTACTGTGATACAGGAACTGGTAAACCCAACAAAATCTTTAAAAGTTGTGAGAGTTCAGAAAAAGAATTAAATTAGGTAGTGCAATTTCCCTTCTTTTCTTACCAAAATACATATTGTATACCATAGTTTTAAAGCTTGTGGTAGTATATTATCAGACTTTAATTTTAATTCCTTCTGCTCAGTCCCAAATTAGATTGCAGCAGTTATAGGAACGGGTTCTGACGATATGTCAGGAAAACATATTAGTTGTTATAAAATTTAATCTGAGAGAACAAAATGCTATGAAGGAAAGCTCGGTTCTTATCTCTAATATGAATTCATTTATGTGCCACTAAGTGACCAATTCAGACGGCAAGATTTTGCCTGAAAAATATAGCTACAAAAGCTTGGATTGGTTTCCTAGAATATTCCTTGCTCTCAAAGTAAACCCCGACACATGGTAATATTAAGTATATGTGAATTATTTGACTTGTTACATGTGAATTCTGCTAACCTGTAGTTTGCCATCTGACAGATCAATGTATTAAAATTCTCACCCTGATGATTGCATTAGCACTTTCAGATGAAAACGTAGACATGAGGGCAAATTTCCCCTGCCCTTTGGTAATATTGTAACACAGTTACCATACTATTAATAATAGCATAAAATATTAGAAAATAACAATTGAGATTTTAACCTAATTAGTATCAAACTATTTATATCTGAACTATGGCAGATGGCTTTTTTGTTTGGTTGGTTTATTTTGGCCTAAGTCTTATATATAATATGCTTGAGAAAATATTGATTTTATTTAATGCCATGTCTAACAGTTAGTTAACTCTTCTTGCCCTTCCCTTTTCCCCCCCTTCCCTTCCTCCTTATCTCTTTTTCTCAAAGGTGAAATTTGGATCTATGAACTGAGAACCAGATACAGTAAAAAAAAAAGATTTAATGAAAGGTTTATAAAGTTAAAATTTTATTGGAAACAACAACTTATTTCCCAATCACCATAATTCACAATTTCTTAGAAGATACATGACTAAATATACTTGTTTTCAAAAATGAATAAGAATATCTGTGAGTCTGTTGCAAAGCTATATTTGGGAGTCATTGTGTTGTGCCAGAATCCTCAACTGCATGAGACTTTGTTAGACTAATTTCACTCATGAGAAGAAATAAATATAGAAAGAGAAATATAGGAAGTGCAAGTATATGCAATATAGGGTTGTTAGTCTCCAGTGTTGTTGAAATCTCCCCCAAATGCATACACTGTACTCCTCTTTCCTGCAGTGCTGGCTCTAGGAGCTGGGCTATTTGGCAAGAGTATTAGTTTGGACAGAGATCATCTCATAGAAAAAAAAAAAAGAGGTCAGAGATGGAAATTCTTCACCTTCCTTCTCCCTTAACATCACAATGCTGGTTCTTCAGGGCTGTGTTCTAAGTACCTCTATAAGCTGCTATCTCCCCAGTCCCCCACCTTTTGGTTTTTGAGAAAAGACTATATTAAAAATACATAGCCTAACTAAATATCCTAAATCACAATCTACTTATCTACTTATCTCCAGGTATTGGCCAACGTGGCTGGGAGAGAAATGGTTTAGAAAGTCAGGTATGAACTTCTGTTGTGCTACTTGTATAATTTGCAGCATATTTTCTTCTCAATGAATTGTTCGTGAAACATGTTCATACTCTACATTTTATTTTAATGACTACTTGGAGTCATTTTCTATTAATTTCTGACTTTTCTTTCTTTCACTCATGAGTCTTCCAATCCTTCAGCCTATTTGTTAAGTGGTTAATGATTTGTAAACAAACATTTAAAAGTTCATTAAAGAATCCAAAGTCCTTGTAATAAGTTATTCCCTAGGTTGCTCCAATTTTTGCAAATTAAATGTGCATAGGCTCCAGAATTATCATTCCATACCTTCAGCATTTGAACAATCCTCTTCCTAGTTCCTAATACAGACAGTTCTGAAATACAATCTACTTTAACTCTGTGGGCTTAAGTAGTTCATTACAGATCAAAGTCTGATTTGTGAACTGGGAAGGCTATGGAAAGTCTGTTTATTTAAAATTGTAAATTTAACTGAAGCCTAAAATTAATTGCCTGCAGAAATATTAGAATCTTATATAGTCCTTTTTATGACATATTTTAATATTATAGAACTTTCCTATATTTAAGAGTTTTGATAATGAAATACTATTGTGATAAGAAAGCAAATTCTTTTTGTAATTAAGACTATGTAGTAACTGAGACTAAGGATATAAAAATAATGTACATCAAATTTGCACCATAATTTAATTCTGTTGTTATGTTAATTGTTGGCCCACCCAGTTAGTGTGTGCTGATGGTTGCTCCATTGGGCAATATGTGCAGTGGGAAGTTCACTCTCTCCTCACAGGAAGCAGACACCGCTTCCATTGATGTTCATTTTGCTTATGGTCCCTCAACCTTCCAAAAAATAACTGCCATTTAGGAGCTAAGTATTCAAACATATAAACCTATGGAGGATATTTCACACATTGATCACAGAATTTGCTTTAAATATGTTTCTTCAATCAAATTAGGTCCTTTATGGAAAAAATGTATGTTAATATATAGTTCACGAATGCATCAAGACAATTTTTTAATTTCAGAGTTTGCTAGATGCTACCGATTTGTTTTAGTCAACAAAGAAAGACTAAAATGTCTTTCCAAGCAAATTTATTCACACCCCAAATAATATGCCACGATAGAAATAAGCATTGGCTTTCATGCTTCTTTTAGCACCAGAGAAAGCTTTAGCAGGGATGTTTTAGCTTTCATTAAATAACAAATTGGCCTTACCCCCAAAAGATGTTCCCTCTAAAAAGAAGAAAAGGGAGGTAAAATATAGCTCAGTTGGTCCAGTGATTGTCTTGCTTGAGTATTTGGTTCGGTTGCATGCCTGCCATTCCAACATTTGTGAAATGAAGGTAGGAGGATCAGAAGTTGGGTTCACTCTAAGCTTACCTACATAGTAAGTATGACACTAGACTAGTTTACATACTAACATCTCTCTCTCTCACTTTTTCTCTCTCTCATAGCATAAAAACACAAAAGAATAAGAGTTTAATGAGTGTAGACATGGTGGGAGTACACATATATGATCAAATTACATTAATATATAAGTTTTCTTCACATATTTCAGTAGCATTAGTTTTAAATTACATTGAAACTATACAAATTTATTGTGTACTTATGTGTTTATTTTTATGTTTTAAACATTTTACTTATTAATTAAATGGGAGGCCCAGTTTATATTAATTATGATATATTATATGAAATGTTAAAGTTTTATAATATATGTATTCTATTCTCAATATTATCTGACTGACATATAATCAATATACAAATGAGCACATCAAGTCAAGCTTTTCAGAATAGAAAAACCAATGAAAAACTCATCCAATAACCCTAAACTGATTTTACAACCTCTTTTTTTGTTTGTTTTTGAGACATGATTTCTTTGTGTACACCTGGCAGTCTTGGAACTCACTTTGTTGACCAGGTTGACCTTGAACTTACAGATCTTCCTATCTCTGCCTCCTTAGTTCTGGGATTAAAGGTAAGTGCCACCACCAACTGACTCTGTTTTTACAACTTTTAAACATACTTAAAAATTAAAATTGCATTGTGTATGTGATGTGATGTGTTTGTGTGTGTGTGAGAGAGAGACAGATAGACAGAGAGAGAGAGAGAGAGAGAGAGAGAGAGAGAGAGAGAGAGAGAGAGAGAGAGAGAGAGAGAGAGAGAGAGATCTGTTGGCACAGCTTAAGTGTCATGATCAGAAGAAAACTTTTGGCAATTTATTCTTTCCACTGTTTTGATCCTAGATATTGACTTCAGGTTATCAGGCTTGGTAACAAACACAGCTATCTGCCAAGTCTTCAGTCTGTCTCTAAAATGTTTTTTATTAGCTTTTTATATAGAGATAGTTAGAAACTGCCTGAAAAGAAATCATTTAAGTTTATACTTTATCAATAAAATTAAAAGACATGGTCAACAAGACAAAATGACAGCCTACAAAATGGGAAAAGATCTTCACTAACCCCACATCAGACAAGGTCTGATCTCTAAAATATACAAAGAACTCAAGAAATTGGTCATCAAAAGAACAAATAATCCAATTAAAAATGGAGTACAGACCTAAACAGAGAATTCTCAACAGAGGAGTCTAAAATGACTGAAAGACTCTTAAGAAAATGTTCAACATCCTTAGTTATCAGAGAAATACAAATCAAAACAACTCTGAGATTCCATCTTACACTTATAAGAATGGCCAAGATCAAAAACACTGTTAACAACTTATGCTGGAGAGGTTGTGGGGTAAAGGGAACACTCCTGCATTGCTAGTGGAAATGCAAGCTGGGACAATCCCTTTGGATGTCAGTGTGGCGATTTCTCAGAAAACTAAGAAACAACCTTGCTCAAGATCCAGTAATACCACTTTTGGGTATATATCCAAAGGATGCTCAATCATGCCACAAGGACATGTGCTCAACTACATTCATAGCAGCTTTGTTTGTCATAGCCAGAACCTGAAAACAATCTAAATGTCCTTTGACTGAAGAATGGATAAGGAAAATGTGGTACATATATACAGTGGAGTACTACACAGCAGAAAAAAATGACATCTTGA
This sequence comes from Arvicola amphibius, assembly GCF_903992535.2. NCBI lineage: Eukaryota > Metazoa > Chordata > Mammalia > Rodentia > Cricetidae > Arvicola > Arvicola amphibius. Next base: position 72,038,007 of record NC_052058.2, read on the forward strand.
ATTTTGTAGGAAAATGGATGGAGATACAAAGCATTATTTTGAGTGAGGTAACCCAAACCCAGAAAGACAATTATCATATGTACTCACTCATAAGTGGTTTTTAACATAAAGCAAAGAAGACCAGCTTACAAATCATAATCCCAGAGAACCTAGATAACAATGAGGACACTAAGAGAGACTTACATAGATCTAATCTACATGGGTAGTAGGAAAAGACAAGATCTCCTGAGTCAGTTGGGAGCCTGGGGACCTTGAGAGAGGGTTGAAGGGGAGGGGAGAGGCAGGGAGAGGAGCAGAGAAAAAATGTAGAGCTCAATAAAAACCAATAAAAAAAATCTATTTTTGCTTTTATATTCAGCACTGATGCAAAAAAAGTGATCAGGCAATTACTGAAACGTGACATGCACACATGAAAGCCTACAATATGTTACAGATGGAATTAGTTCATGTTTTGGGTCATTAAAGACTTTTCTATTGCTGTGTAGTTTGATGAATATTTAATATTTTTATACTATTTCCTAGGAACACTCCTTTTCAAACTCTTCTGTTTTGAAATTATATTATTTGTTTGCTAACTTCATTCACAATGTAATTTTTGCTATACTGAGTATATCATAAATTGCATAAGGGTTAAATAAATCAATTCTACTTATACAAATGTAGCTATGGGTGTATACCAATGCAATTTAGGAAATGTATTTCAAAGAAGGATAAACAAATATCATGTTGCTAACCAAGTGGAAATTGATATAAAGACACATAATAATTTTCTGTAGAGATCTCTTGTAAAGGGGTTCCAATTTGAGGGAACTATAACAATAGACAATAACGAATGTGACTAACTAGGGACATCAATAGATATTATCATTAATTAGGTGTCTTCTAATTTTGCTTTTAATTATTTTTATTGATTTTTGTTGAGATATACATTTTTCTCTGCTCCCCTCCCTGCCCATTCCTCACTGTCAACCCTCCACCAAAGTCCCCATGCTCTCAATTTACTCAGGAGATCTTGTCTTTTTCTACTTCCCATGTAGATTAGATCTATGTAAGTCTTTCTTAGTGTCCTCATTGTTGTCTAAATTCTCTGGGATTGGGATTTGTAGGCTGGTTTTCTTTGTGTTATGTTTAAAAACCACTTATGAGTGAGTATATGTGATAATTGTCTTTCTGTGTCTGTGTTACCTCACACAAAATAATGTTTTCTAGCTCCATCCATTTTCCTGCAAAATTTTAGATGTCATTTTTTTCTGCTGTGGTTTTAATTTTTATTGTTGACTTTTAATTTGATCGTGGAGGGCACCATCACACTGTTTATAATTAGAACTGACTGATAACTTTTAAGATGACCAAGAGTCGAGATCCAAGTAACTTTATTATTATGCAGTTTAGATGAGAATCAAACAGAAACTGAATGCAAATTCTATGACAAATAAATGCCTAGATGTCCTAACCTTCTATTTCAAAGAAATATCATTTCATCTCCATTTATAGGTTAGGAATCTTTTTCTATGGTAAAAATGTTAACAAATTTCAATGGCCTTAACTATTTAAATTTAAGGCCTGAAAAAATTAAGTTCTGTAATATAATCTATTTATGTAGAATAGCTAAATATTCGTCATTTATACTTATTCCTTTAGAAGTGACATTTGATTTTCTTCCATTGCTTTCCAGGAGAAGGACTCCTTCCACATTAGTGCAGTAAGACCACGTTTTAAAGGCCAACATGAGAGTCACATTGCTATCTTGGTAGCAATGTTGTTAGTGATTAGGTGTTTAGGGACCAATGTTGATCCATGAAGAGTTGTACATGGCCAAATCTTCACACTTTCTCTGAGAAACAGGAAAAGTTTTAATTTTTCTTAATTTCCAAATGCTAATTTTTCTCAGTTAAAAACATATAAAGTTGATTTCATTTTGCCAGAAAGTTTTTCTTTTAATTTTTATTTGTTAAATAGCAGAACTTTTCACAATAATATTAATAATAATGTGTGATTAGGATTGAACCTGCAGCCTGATACATGTTAGACAAGCACTTTCCAGTGAGCTACCTTACCAGCCCAAATACAAGCAATTTAAATACAATATTAACCTTTATTTTTCCCAGTAACTAGGAACTACAGCAGTAGATTTGAAGTTTAAATTAGAGTGGATTGAGACATTATGACTATTCTCTGGATTATAGGGTAGACCAATTGGGCCACTGACGAAAAAAGGGCTGAATCCCCTCTTTCCACTGAATGATTACAAACATAGAATAAATATAAGAAGCATTCTTTCTGATTCACCAAGGGCTCCTGGATCCGGAAATGGTCAGTGGCCCCAAACCACTGTTTGAGTTTACTGAGCCATGCATGCCATTTGCTATTGGCTTAAGAGCACTCTTGCCCAGAAAGAGCCTCATCCAAGTTTCCAAGTGTTTCTTTATTTAAAAAAAATTGACACTCTCGACATGAGGGTCTTTTGTTGAATTTTTGCCATCACTCAAGTATATTAGTTTTATAATTTTGTTTTCTTTCTTAAGAGAGGGTTATACTAAAATGGATAAAATAAATGGCAATTGTTATTGTCTTAGATTCTATGTTCAATAATTTCCATTTTTCCCCTAGAAAATACTGTTTTTATTTATTCAGAAATAAAGTGATTGTGCTGACTGGAAATTTTATTTTTGGTAATACTAGATATGTTTAACTTTTAAATAAATAAAAATAAAATTTTCTATTCATTAACAACAAATTTAGATGAGTGTTCCCTACACCATCTAAGCCAATGACTGTCTAGATATGAAAATTAAGATTTATTTTAAAGCTTGTGTAATGTAAATACCTGCCTCTTAACCCTTTCTCTCCTCTTAGCACTTCTGGTTAAAATGTTAAGCCTGATTTGCTATTATCAAGTTCTATGTTTGATTAACCTTTTACTAAAGAAAAAGGAAATTCATAATGTAACACGTTTCTTAATTTAAGAGAAGCCTACCAGATACCTCAATGAAGAAGCTGTGGGTCAGGAGACAGACTGGACTCTTTTGTGTGCCACCTCAAGTGTGGCCTCAAGTGTGGCCTCAAGCATGGTGATGTCACAGTGCTAAATGTCCAATCAGACCAATCAGATACCAGGGAATCAGGCTAACATGTTACACACACACACACACACACACACACACACACACACAAACAAAAAATCACCTCTGTCTCTCTCTCTCTCTGTGAGTGTGTGTGTGTGTGTGCGTGTGTGTGTATGTGTGTCTGTGTGTGTCTGTGAGTAGTGTGTTTTGGGAAAGGCTTCAGAAAAAAGTAAGCTAATAGTTTAATCTGAAAATGCATGCTGTTTTCATTCAGTGTACATTTTTGCTCACACTAGAAACATGGTTTTTATTTTTACAATATTCCTCACCTCATTCAACACTGTATGATGTTAACATCTTTGTTGTGTGTGTTCATAATATACTAATTACAGATGGTGGGAATTCAATACATTGAACAGTCTTGTCAACACAATGCTTAGTTTGAGTAAGGAATTATAGACTTTCCCCCACAACTTCATGTGAGAGTGTGAATGTAATGTGCATATGTGTATATGTGTAGTTCATATAATTTCTTTTTTATAGAGATTTCACCATATTGATTTTGACATTTCCTAAATAGAAAATTATATATGAAATTTGGACTTGCATTCATTCGTACCACAGGCATAATTATGAATAGACAAATATTTGAACTCTATTGAGCTATAAAAAGAGATACTGGAGAACTATTTCACTGGTAGAGCACTCGACTCATATTCATGAAGCTTTGAGATCAAATCATAGTACCAAGAAACAAAAAATAAGAAAAAAGGCATTTCCTTTGCATAATTAAATCAGAACTAAGAAAAGGCCATTTTTAAAATAATACATTTTCAGGTATAAAAAATTAGGAGAGTCCTAAGCCAAAAATCTACATTTATTTTGGAATAAAAGGTTATGCCTGTGTGTTTGAAGTAATATTTTTCAACAATTTCAGATGGTAGAACTGTTTCATAACCACTAGGAAAATCTAAAAGTTTAGTGAGTGTGCTGCTAATTTTAAAGTAATTTTTTAAAATTAAAAATGGTGAAGTAATACTAAGAAAACATTATTTTTATTATTATTATTTATTAACATTATTATTTAGAAGAATGTGTTTGTGTCCCAAAAGGTTTAAGTGTTGGCTTTATTTCAAAATGTTGTGTACTTTATATGCTGCAGGTGAGTAGATACAGCTCAATTGTGCAAAATGTATTCTTGTAAGAGTAAGAAAGTGAGTCCAAGCTAAGAGTGATAGCAGAAAAGCATTGATTAAAATATAGTTTTCATTAATTTTCTGTTGTTGCGGAAACATGTTACCTATTTGTCCAAACTCCAATACTACCAGTGTGTTATTTTAGACATGTAGTTTGGAAATTTTGTATAGGTCTTCAGAATTTGAACTTAAGATATGATTAGGACTTGGAAAAAAATCTGTTCCCTTGCCATGATGGTTTTTGAAGCCTTGTCCATGGCTGAGCCCATGACTCCTTCCTTTCATCTTGAAATTGGGAGAACAACGTCCATCTACCTCTACTTGAATCTTCAGATCTTTCTCTCTGACCAAGATGTGAAAGCTCCTCTGCTCGTGTGATTGGATTGAATTTATCTAGATATATCTTCATATCAAGGTCCATATTCTTCTTTGAATCAGCCAGGAACCTTCTGAAATGTCACAATTCTGAACATCAGAGGTTTTGTTATTTTTCCTACCGTATTCTACTTCAAAGGTGTTCATATGCTTTTTCCAGTTAATGTGAATTTCTTCTGCAGAATCAAAGAGACTAAAGTTGCTGTATGCCACACAGATTCATATATACATATTTTTATCACATATAAAGTGAACATAATAGCATAGGTTATCTTATGCTACAGATTGTGTTTTTGTTGTTATTGCTGCTGTTTTATTTTTTAAGACATTGCTTCTTTGTGTAACCCTGACCATCCTGGAACTTGTTATGGCCTCAGACTCACAGAGATCTGCCTGCCTCTTCCTCTAGAGTGCTGGAATTGAAGACATATGCCACCATTGCCCTGCAGATTGTGATATTTAACAGGAAGCATATATATATATGTATATATGTAATAAATATACATATATATCATATGTTTGTCTCTTATAAATATTTTGTCTCTGGCAGAGAAACTGGTGAGTGTGTGTGTGTGTGTGTGTGTGTGTGTGTGTGTGTATGTGTTCATGGGTATGAGTGTGGTGCTGTGGGTGTGTGGGTGTTGGTGATCAAAGGATCCAGAAGAGTATACCAGAAATTAGAACTAGAGATAGAGACTGTTGCAAGCCAAAAAATAAGAGTGCTGTGAACTGATCCCAAGCCACCTCAATGAATATCAATGACTCTTAACTACTAAACTATCTCTTCCACTCTGGGAAAAATAATACAACAGTATCTCAGACAATTATGGGCCTTGGCTATAGTATATACTTAAGAGGCAATTCAAAGACATATAAAAACTCAGTAGGCTATAGCCTGAAATATACCATTAGGATATGTGATCAGAATTAGAATAGTAGTATTCAGGCAAGGCCACGAAGTGGGAGGATGCACCTTTCCAGTACATATCTCTACTCATTACATCCTCAGCCTACTAAGCTCCAGAGTATATTAAACCACAATAATAAAATTCTAGAATGAAACAATTTCATTAACTGTATTTAAAGCAATAGAATGTGTATTTAGGCTATTAATAGCAATCACAAGATTATGTTTCTATCCAAATCTTGGTTAGGATATTGACACTCTGCTTATGAGAAAGTTACTAAAATGTTGATGTTCAATCCATTATTATCACTTAAAGAAGAATTAAATACATTTGAATCTATATTACAAATAAGCTCAGGAAAATGGTTATGAAATTCTTGTGAATAACACGTATCTTTCGCCCCTGAAAACAGATTCTTGACTCAAGCATATTGTTTCATTTTTGGTGAGGAAATGTTACTGAAGAGTACAGAAAAGGTCAGTTTTCTGCAAAATTACTTTCATTATGTTGTCCCTGAAGGTAAAAGACAAGTTAATTTAAAATCGCAATTATGTCTTCATACCAATTATATCTGGATTAAAATAACAAGGAGATTTTTTGTTAAATTTTAAGCATGTGAAATTAACTTAAATGTCATTAAGACTGTCTTTTATTTTAAGTAAATATTCAACAGGAGCTTGGTTATCCAAAATTAAAATGTTATAGTTTTGAAATAGCTCTAATCCTACATAACTGATTTTAATGGCAAATTAGAATCTTGCAGACTGTTTTCTTTTCTATTTTTAACTTGTAGATTAATTTCAGTGAATATATTATCTATTTATTTTTCATTAAGCAGACAATTATTTTTACTGTGGAAACAAAATTCTTGTTGATTGCTTAGGATAACCCCATGTTTCAATAAATACATAACTCACACAAAATCAAGTTCTCTGTGATATTACACAAATGCAGAAAGAGAAAAACACTTTGTAGTCTTTATTATGTAATCCTTTTCTTATCTGCCTTATTTCAGTTTGCAGAATAGAAACTAAGGCTCTTAGCCATGTTGAAAGTTGCAGGTGAATTGCAGATATATTTGTGCCTGAAAAAGATGTAGATCTAATGTATTATATGCTCTTAGTCTTATACCGTCTGGGAGCTTTTTGTCCCAAGTGATAAATGTTGATATTGGTCTCCAGGGCTGGTCTATATTGATAACACATTAAGGAATGAAAGGAAACCATCTTCCTCCTGGATAAATTTGGCTAAGAACAGACCTAAACTTGAATTCTCTACTTTTTCTGTGTCTTCTATTTCTTCCCAACAAAGACCTTTGCTCTATATTTTTGTTTTTTTAATTTTTAAAGAAATGTATTTTAACCATGATATTTACCCTACCCCAAATCCTCTAGTTATCTCTCATGCACCACTCAAAGCAACTAAATTTGTGTTCTTTATTTAAGACACAAAACTGAAAGAGAATAGAAGTTGTACACACGCACACGCATACACACACACACACACACACACACACACACACACACACACACAAAGATGGAGTCTGTTTTATGTTGGGCAGCTATTGCTGAGCATTGTGCCTGCCCTGGAATGTTATTTATGTGCTCAAAGACATGCCACTGAATAAAACTGATTTTCCTTTTTTCAGTAGTCATCAACTGCAAAACCTAGTTTCTTGGTTAGTAGTGTGAATTTTCTGCTTTTTCTTTTCCATGCTGGAATTTATCTGACTCAACTTTTGCAGGTCATGCATATCCTGTGACAGTCTCGGTGATTTCATATGTGTATTTTATATCTCATTTTTGCATGAGATATATGCTGCCACATAGACCAAAACTGTATAAAATCAGAGAATAAATGACTGGGGTTGTCCAGGCCTATTTAGTGTAACCACTTTGCCACCACTACATCAATTGCTCGGGAACCTTTGTGAACAAGGACAAATAAAGCTTTATGAGCCAGAGATCCAGAACAACAACTACATATAGTGTCTTTTGTATATGATAGGCAAACACTGTCTGTTTTAGGATGGCTGTTAATTAGTTCATTCATGGCTGCTGAGTCTCAAAATAATCACACAGAAACTGTATTATTTAAAACACTTCTTGGCCAATCACTTAAGTGTATTACTAGCTAGCTTGTGCATCTAGAATTAACCCATTTCCATTATTTTATATTTTATCATGAGGCTCGTGGCCTACTGACAAGTTTCAAGCTGGCAGCTCTGTATCTTTCCCCTCTGGTGGCTACGTGGCATCTCTGACTCTGCTTTCTTTCTCCCAGAATTTAGTTTAGTTTTCCCTGCCTACCTCTATTTTGCCCTGCCAGGCCAAAGCAGTTTCTTTATTGACCAATGGTATTCACAGAATATAGAGGGGAATCCTACATCACCTCCCCTTTTCTGTTTAAATAAAAAGGAAGGTTTTAACTTTAACGACATAGACCCACTGCATACTTAGAACTGGGGTGGTGTGCTCAGCTTGCAGAGGCAGAAAATATGCCTCTGCCATGCTGGACTAGGCAGGGCAGTGTTGGCCTTAGTAATGCTTGGCTAGCTCTGATGTACAATTCCCTTCTGTATGCTGTGAATACCATTGGTTAATAAGGTAACTGTCTTGGGCCTACACAGGGAATAGAGATAGGTGGGGAAACTAAACTGAATGATGGAAGAAAGAAGGGTGGAGTTAGAGAGAAGCCATGTAGCCCTACCAGCACCAGACAAAACTTTAGCTGGTATGCAACAGCCACGTGACAATACACAGATTAATAGAAATGGGTTAAAATTAATATGTAAGAGTTAGTCAATAAGAAGCTAGAGCTAACGGACCAAGCTGTGATTTAATTAATACAGTTTCTTGTAATTATTTTGGTTTGGAGCAACCAGGACAAGCAAGCAGCCCCCTTATAACATAGCTCAGTCAGTAGAGCATGAGTCTCTTAATCCCAGCATCATAGGTTTGTACCCCATATTGGGTGCCAGTTTGTTGTAGGAGGGCCACTTTTTTGTTCCCGGCTACCCAGAACCAAAATAATCTCTCAGAAACCATATTATTTGCAATATTGTTTGGCCAATATCTTAAGCATATTTTGGGCTAAATCATATCTTAAATGAACCCATCTCTATTAATCTGTGTATTTCCACAAGGTTGTTGCTTACTGGCAAGTTTCTGGCATCTGTCTCTGGTGGGGCTACATGGCTTCCCATGACTCTGACTTCTTTCTCCCAGCATTCAGTTTAGTTTTCCCCGCCTAGCTCTGTTCTGCCCTGCTATAGGTCCAAAGCAGTTTCTTTATTAACCAATAGTATTCACAGCATTCAGAGGGGAATCCCATGTTACCTGTCTATGAAACATCAACAAGATGGTAGATTAAACAAGACTTATACCATGGAACCGTGAATCAACATGCCAAAATAAATAGCTGAAAAATTAGAAGACCCCATTCCTAGATGAAGATTTGCAGGTAATCAATGACTGATAAGAAAGAGAAAAATCAGCCTTTCCCAGGGCAAAGATTAAAGAAAAAATAAGTGCTAGCCACCATCCTTGACCAGAACAATGTAAAAGGAAAGCATCCCTTTTCCACACCCTTCTCTAGGACAGCACTACTACTATTTGAGCTGTTATTATCAACATGCTATGATTTACGGCCCTCTTGATCAGACAATCAGTTTGCTCATTACAGGGAACCTCTCCAAAGACCCATCTATTCCACACTGAGCTTAGGAGCAGGTGTCAAAACACAGAAGGTTAATGTGAAGAAAAAGTCAAGTTCATTTAAAATTCTAATGTGATTTTGATGAGTAAAGTTCTTTGAATGTGTCCACAAGTTCTAAATGGTTCTGTCTTGATATGGAACTCAGGGCTAACAAAACATTCTTTCAAAAGGCTTGGCTTAAGTCTAATTTCAGATCAGTACTTCCTGTCCTATCCTGACATACTGCCCATGCTGTGCTCTCTGAACTCTGCAGGAATCAACAAAGTAAGCAATGTTTTCTCAACAGATTGTAGGGACTTTAAGATTCAATTTAGACAATTTCAAAGTCAGTCTTTTTTTTTTTAAAGATGCTTATATTATCAACTGAGGATAGTTTTTTTTTATTATGGCATAAATTTGTTTGTGTCAAATGTAAGATCAACCTCTCGGTAGTGTGTATCCACTAACTGTAAAAAGCAAAAGGTTTTTTTTTTTTTTAATTTTCTTTTTTTTTGAGAAAGAGTTTCTCTGTAGTTTTGAACCCTGTCCTGGCACTACCTCTTGTAGACCAGGCTGGTCTTGACTTCACAGAGATCCACCTGCCTCTGCCTCTTGAGTGCTGGAATTAAAGGTGTGCATCACCACTGCCCTGTTAAAGCAGTGCCTTGGTGGTTGTATGGGTACCTATATTATATTTCTTAAAGACTGACATTTTAAGCAAAATTCTTTGTGAGGAAAGTACCACGGGGCAAAAGAAAACTCTTTATTAGACAGTGCAACTTCTTGGTGCTAGAATTTTAGGTTTACCTTATTATAGTTTTGTGTTAGGCAAATATTTAGCTAATCTAATGACTACAACATAAGGTTTACTTTGAAATATACCCAATGATACATCTAGGTTTCCCAATTTGTTCTCTACCATGTAATTGAAAGACATAGATTGTAAAACAACAGCCAGGTCTTCCATATTATGATATGGAAGACAAAAGCATTATTTCTTTAACTATAGTCTATAGAATGGTCACGTTTGTTTAATATTATTAAACATTCAGATAAATAATGCAACATTATGTGTGTACTTGTGAAACTCACTTTGCTGATTTTAATATCAAAGAATCTGAGTCAGCCTGAATTATAAAATCAAAGAAAGCAAACAAAACAAATACTCATGAATTTTGTTTAATCTATTACTTCTTCATAATGTTTGAAATCATTGATTATGGACTTTTTTACTACTGCCATTTTAATGGTATGTATTGAAGTGTGTATCACGATAAGCATCTTGGGAACTGATTCTCTAATATGTAAATACAGCACTAACTGCACATACCACATATTTTTCTGAAGGTTATAATCTGATCATACTTCCCTAGATTAAAATACTTCTTGAAATATTTATTTTATCTAAGAAAAACACTCCCCTAATCAAACCGTAGTTACAATGTTTACTTCCCAACATTTAAGGATGAGTGTTTTGCAGTACCTTATTCTCTGCTCCTTATTCTCCTCCAGAGCTCAACAACAAGACTCTATTGTTGAAGACACCACATAAATGAATTACAGAATAAGATGACAATAAGATGATATTTCTTAAATTTCATCTCCACTAGATAGGTTTCTTAGTGCTGGAAAATGATTTGCACACTATAGAGAGTGAAATTAGTCATTTGTATTGCTTATCTATGAACCCTGAGAGGCAAAGTGATGCCTGAAGTGGCAAGCCATGGTTAGCTGTGGAATACTGGCATGAATAACACGGGAACAGTCAAGCACGTTCTGATATAAGTCCTGCTCTTCAAAGTGATGCCCAAACACTCTTTTTAACTCTAATCTCTTTCCTCATCTTAGCTTCTAAATGGATTTAACAAGTACAAGGAAGCTCTTTGTGTTTGTAGCTTGTAGAGTTCCTATAAAGACGAAAGATATGTTTACGTTTTGGTAATGATTGTGTTTATAGAGATAATCACTATTTTTCTGTTTGTTTCTTCCTTTGAGAAAAGCTCTTCCAACATAGTCCAGACTGTACCAAGGTTTATATCCTGCCATCCCCTGACCCCCAATACAGTCAATGATTAGAGTCTTGAATACCTGGCTGAACTTTTTTCTTTATTTATATAATAGATGATACTGATTTACTTTTATATGTTTGACTTAAACTACGTCTCCAAGAGAATAACCACTTGATCATTTTATGTAATCTTGTAAGTATGTGGTATTTCTCATTTTAGTTTGTTAATATTTTGCTAAGGTTTCTACTTGTATGTTCATAAGGTATTTCAGACTGTGCCATTTCTTTTTTTATGAAGTACTGATGGGCACCAATATTAGGGCATTAGTAGTCCCATAACTGTGAAGTAATTCCTCAATTCTTTATTTTCTTAAAGTTCTTGAGTAGTTATGGTAATACTTTTTCTTAAATGTTTGCGAATATTTACCATTGAAAACATCTAGGTTTGGAAATTCATTTGTGGATATATTTAATTATTAGTTTAGTTTCTTCAGACAGAATAAGTTTATTTTCTTTAGTACCTTTACACTTCTTGAAATTTATTCACTTTATATAGTCAGTTAGTTAGCACAGTACTCTCAGAACATTTGCCTTATGATATGTTTAAACGTCTATTATTATTGCTGAGAACACTTCTCTTATATCTTGATTTTAGTCATTTGTATTGTTTGTTTTCATAAACCTTACTTCATTTTTTTCTTATGAGGTTCATTGCTGTGGATGCGAATCAAACAATCTTATGCAGCATTTTTCACTCACATTTGTTTATTGTTCAAATAATTCATATGTATGTACATATGTTCATAAAGATGAATATATAAGTATATGTAGGTGCATGTGGAGGTCAGAGGACAACTGTCTTCCTATTTTCTAAGAAATAGTTTCTCAATTATCCACAGCTCTCCAATGTGGCCTGGATGTCCACTCAGGCCCAGCCCTAGTAATCCACCAGTCTCTGCCTCCCCAGTATTGACTACAAGCTTTAATCACCATGATATTTTCTTTTTATTAAATGTGTGTTCTGCGAATTGGATTTAGGTCTTTGAGCTTGTAAACCAAACACTTTACAAAATGATTCTTTAAAATAACAAAAACAACAAAAGGATTTTGCTATTTATTTGCTTATTTTTTCCAAGCATACATGCCTGTGTGTGCTATATATAGCAAGCACGTGGAGGTCAGAAGACAATTTGAAGGAGTTGTTTCTCTCTTTCTACCATGTATTATCAGATAACACAGATAACACACTTGAGTAGTTAGGCTTGGTGAGTCTTTTTACAGGTTGAACCATCTTGTTGGCCCCCAAATATGACTTTTTCTTGTTGGAAATACTCCTCTGAAAGGTCAGTTTCCAACCATTTCTGTATATATCCTCCCTTCTATTGATTGCTATTATGGATTCCCTGTTAATATTTCTACTTTGACTGATTTGTCCTCAGGTTTTAATTAATTGAACAGCATTTGAAGTTTTCTTCCATCCAGATATTCAATATCTGTATGCCCTTCTATTATAACTGTATCACTTTGAAGTCCATTCCACAATTGTTTTATTATGTTACAGTTCTTGAGGCCAAGCTAAAGACAATTTGTTTCCTATTGGATATATAGAAAAATATTGGAAGTTGCTTATCCAATATTATCCCCTGAGGCTTGAAACTAACGATTTGTAGTTGTATATATTAAATTCCTCTAGTTTACCCAGAACACAATTGTCTTGTGTTATAAAATAGCAAGTTGTATTCCTCCCCAAAGCAATAAGATCTAAACTCATCCAAACTCATTTATTATGACGCACTAACCTGCCTCATGAAGATCTGCGTTAGTGTTAATGTAAGGCTCGAGATGTGTTCAGCTTAGAAGGCTTCGGTTCTTAAGAAACTAACACTGTCTTTGAGAACCACAGATATTCTCTCAAATACAGGCCAGTGAGACATGGCCTCATACCTTTGAAATAAAGTGATCTCTTATGTGGCTTATAATCCAAGACTTATAATTTAACAATCACAAGAATGCAGCCATGATGCAGTACTGCAAGCCCCACCCATTCAAACTGGCCACATGCCCTTCCTTAATAGAGTTAAAGCTCTTCATCAAGGCTCTGCCACATACATTATTCTCAATATTTTTGTTTGATGTGTTTGTTTTATTTTTTTATTTTTTTTTTCCTCATGGTTTATTTTTTTTATATTTAAAAATTTCCATCTCCTTCCCTCCTCCTCCCCCCTCCCTCCCCTCCTTCTCCCCCTTCTCTCCCCTCCTTCTCCCCCTTCCCTCCCCTCCCCTCCACCCATACCTCCCCTCCCTCCCTCTCAAGGCCAAGGAGCCATCAGGGTTCCCCACTCTATGCTAAGACCAAGGTCCTCCCAACTCCCCCCAGGTCCAGGAAGGTGATCGACCAAGCTGAGGAGGCTCCCACAGAGCCCGTCCATGAAGAACAATCAGAGCCCAGAGCCATTGTCCTTTGCTTCTCAGTCAGCCCCCGCTGTTGGCCACACTCAGAGAGACGGGTTTGGTCGCATGATCCATCAGTCCCATTCCAACTGGAGTTGGTGATCTCCCATTAGTTCTGTCCCACCGTTTCCATGAGTGAACGCACCCCTCTCGTTCCTGACTTTCTCCCTCATGTTCTCGCTCCTTCTGCTCCTTGAACAGAGAATTCTCAACAGAAGAAGTTCGAATGGCCAAAAGACACTTAAGGTCATGCTCAACCTCCCTAGCTATCAGGGAAATGCAAATCAAAACAACTTTGAGATATCATCTTACACCTGTCAGATTGGCTAAAATCCAAAACACCAATAATAACCTTTGCTGGAGAGGTTGTGGGGTAAGGGGCACACTCATCCATTGCTGGTGGGAATGCAAACTTGTGCGGCCACTTTGGAAAGCAGTGTGGCGGTTTCTCAGGAAATTCGGGATCAACCTACCCCAGGACCCAGCAATTCCACTATTGGGAATCTACCCAAGAGATGCCCAATCATACAACAAAAGCATATGCTCATCTATGTTCATAGCAGCATTATTTGTAATAGCCAGATCCTGGAAACAGCCTAGATGCCCTTCAGTGGAAGAATGGATGAAGAAACTGTGGAATGTATACATGCTAGAATACTACTCAGCGGTAAAAAACAATGACATCTTGAATTTTGCAGGCAAGTGGATGGAAATAGAAAACACTATTCTGAGTGAGGTAACCCAGACCCATAAAGATGAACATGGGATGTACTCACTCATATTCGGTTTCTAGCCATGATTAAAGGACATCGAGCCTATAAGTTTGGGATCCTTGAGAAGATAATAAGAAGGTGAACTCCCAAAAAAGAGATAGTAATCCTCCTGGATATTGGAAGTAGACACGATCGCCAGGCAAAATTGGGAACTTGAGGGTTGGGCAAGACTGGGCCAAGGGAAGATGGGGAGAGAAAAGTGTGAAGGGGAGAGCGGGGGGAGCTCGGAGGAATGGGGTGCTTGGGATATAGGAAGGGTGGATATGAGAGCAGGGAAGCATATATCTTAATTTAAGGAGCTACCTGAGGGTTGTCAAGAGACTTGACCCTAGAGGGGTTCCCAGGTTTCCAGGGAGACGCCCCCAGTTAGTTCCTTGGGCAGCTGAGAAGAGGGAGCCTGAAAAGGCCAGTTCCTATAGCCATACTGATGAATTTCTTGTATATCACCATAGAACCTCCACCTGACGATAGATGAAGAAAATGACAGAGCCCCACACTGGAGCACCGGACTGAGCTCCCAAGGTCCTGATGAGGAGCAGAAGGAGGGAGAACATGAGAAAGAAAGTCAGGACCGTGAGGGAACCTCCAGCTGGCGACAGATGGGGAAGGTGACTGAGCCCCACATTGGAGCACTGGACTGAGCTCCCAAGGTCCCGATGTGTTTGTTTTAAAGCTTCAATTCTCAGTGCACCCAATCTTAGCATTTCCTTGATTTTAAACTACCACTCTCACAAACTTTAAACCAGTTTTCTAAAATGGAAAAAATATGCTCTTATAAGCTTTATGCCATAAAAAAGAAAAGAAGAATACAAGGTATCCCTTTAGGCAGGTAGCTACAGAGCTGCTCTCATAAATATAAATATATAAAAGACAAGGGGTTGAACAGAATTATTAATTTATCCCTTCCTCTTTGAAGAGGAGCAATTGAGCAAAAGGATGTAAGGAATGTTTTTTCTAGTGCAGCTTTCTCTATGTGGAAGGAGACACTAAGATAGGAAATAAGAAATCCATTCTGACACAACTCATGAGCCCGTAAGTTCTTGCACATTATTCTCTTGAAATGCTTTCATCTCCAGGTCTGGATAAATCCCTCTGTAAATATTCTCTACTTTGGTTTCAGCTTGAAAAGCTTTGCTAGAAGAAAAGTTCACATGGATTTACTAATTATTTTTACAATGTCTATTGTGTATGTGTATAATGTTATCTCAGATAATAACATTATCTGAGAGATGTCTAAATTGTGATTATCAGTAATTGGTAACTGCACTACATGTATGGTCAGCCTAGTCCTATTTTTGCCTGATGTCTTCTGTAGTACCCAGTGATCACAAGGGTCATTTTCCAATGTGATTTGTTGACAACAATTACTTGAAATATGCTTCATATATATCAGGTATGCACATACTGAAGTTTAAACCTCAGATGACTTTTTGCTATTTCCTTAGAAGTCCTTATGTTTGCAATTCTCAGAGAAGAGAGTAATTATGTTCTTTCAAGAATGAATCCTATGCATAATTATATGTATTAATTTTAAGTTATTTCAGTTGGGGTACTTCCCTTTATAGTAGTTTAGTTGTATTAATTTAAAAAAATACAGCCATTCAAAGTGCAGAATCATAGTTGTGTTTTGAATTTTTGGTATAATATATTCCAATGCACAGTCACTCTTTTCTTTGTTCTTTGCCTTTTAACACAGCTTGCTGTTGCTCATGATTTCTCCTGTTTCCTGAAAAGGAAGAAAAGCATGTTCAGAAGTGCCCTGCAGGTTTTCCTTTTGTTTTTTTTTTTTAATAACGCTATGTTAGAGTAAATTTTAATATGCCTGAAATCTTGTCATAAAGTAAGAATAATCTGAGACTTAGTTAGGATTCATAAAAGCAGAGCTTGTTAATGACTTAAGATGTAATAAAAACCCACAGGTTATTTATCTTTTCTTCTTTTCTGTTTCACTGTTGCATTGTTCGTGAGCCTGTAAATAAGCTCAGTGTTTTTGATAATCAGTTTCCACCATCATCTCCCTGCTGCAACGGTTTGTTAGAAAACATGCTTCTGGCAATCCGTAAACCTGAATATAATGCATTTCTTCTGCAAAAGAGAATGTTTGGAAATGATGCCAATACAGATGAGAAAAGAGCTAAGTTGTAGGGAGCGGATGAAAGGCAAAACAAGAGCTTGGCCAGGGGGAGACAAGGAGTTTCTGGCCAATGGGATTTGTTGGGCCTGAAGTCAGATTTCTTCAATTATCTTTCCGTTCCGTGAAGTTAATACATCGACTCATGACTAAAACTATTTCATGTTTCTCACACTTAAGTAGAATGTGATTTAAAAACAGGGAATATGGTGAAAAGAGGGAGTATTTGCAATAAAATGAGCCAACACATATTGAGTCAAAGAGAGAAGGACAAGAGGATGGGCTCCTATTTCTCCAACAATTTTGATTTCTCTGTTAATGAGAAGTAGCCTCAAATGTCAGTACTTTTGCCATTGCTGAAAACAGACTCATGGGTTAAGTAATATTAAGAATAAGAATGTATTCTCTAATACTTGAATCTATAATAAATTATCAGAGGTAAGTCATCACTTTGATCTCAAGTGGCCCAACTGAAAGAAAGAAGAGAATGGTATAGTTGTGGCAACTGATTTTTGGT
Organism: Arvicola amphibius; assembly: GCF_903992535.2. Taxonomy (NCBI): domain Eukaryota; kingdom Metazoa; phylum Chordata; class Mammalia; order Rodentia; family Cricetidae; genus Arvicola; species Arvicola amphibius. The sequence goes on from NC_052058.2 coordinate 72,055,127, forward strand.
GACTCTGAGTCCATGCTTGATGAATACATCTTTACCTCTGACAGGGAAGAGTGTGAGGAACCAATCTCTGGAGTGCCATTGGGAAATGGAGGGACTTGATCCCAGTTTCATGGGTAAATTTTCTTAACTGAGTTAATCGCCACTTTCTCTATGCCCATTGTGATGGTTAAAGTTAGGTGTGTGGTTGGCAGCATCTTCATTTACCAGGAAATAAACTTCTGGGCCAAGTCCATAAGGAAATTTCTAGGTTGGATTACTTGATATAGAAAAACTCACCCTGAATTTAGATGACACCATTCCATGGGCTAAGGTTCAAGATGGAATAAAAAGAAGAAATAAAGCTAAGAACAAGTATGCATTTCTCTATACTTACTGCATGCAGAACATATAAAACCAATCGTCTTGTGGTCTCACACCTATGCCATACCTACTACGATATACCCTCAAGCTATGAGCCCAAACCCTGTTCTATCCTTAATTTGCTTTTATCACGTGTTTGGTCACCTTATTATCAATAAGATAAAATGGTAATACAGAAAATTGATACCAGAAGTGGGTCTGCTATGATAAATATGATCATGTTCATGAGAAGAATTTGAAACTGGTTTGCAAGAGTAATGTGGCAGAGTTTAGAGATATGGGTTACAGAAGCTAGCATTGGAGCAAAGTTTAGTGATATATTCTGGTGCTGTTTAGGAGACTAAAATTTTAGGAGAAATATGGACAGAATATGTAAAATTCACGAGGCTTCAGAGAATAAAGACTCTATCAGGAACTGTTCTAAACATCATTCATAGTATGTTTCTGTGAAATAATTTGGCTCAATTCTGTTCCGAGGACTTGAGGGAAACTGAATCCAAAACTAATGGATTAATTTGCTTAGCAGAAGAAGTTTCATGGCAGTGTAACATTTAGGCTATGTCATGATTACTGGTAACTATGAATATCCAGCTCTTTATGGAAAATGAATGGAGAAAAGTACTACAAAGAAGTATCATTTTGTGGGGGAATGTGGGCATCTGAAGTTGGAGACAAGCAGGCAATGAGAAAGCATGAAAAATCAGTTGCGGTTGTTAGGGAGATTAACACTGTTAAAGAGTTTATTAAAGAAAATCTGTTCTGCAATGGAATAAGAAAATGGCCCTGAGGGCAAGACTTTACTCACCGGAAACCTCCATCTTGTGATAGTGCAGATTCCCTGGGAAGCAAAACACCTGAACAGAGACTCCTGCAGAACGGGTTCCTCACTTGAAAACAACTGTTTAGGAAAAAGTTTTCTTTTTTATTGAGATTTTATTAATTACAGTGTTTTTGTCTCAGTTTACATAGCTATCCCCATCCCTACTTTCTCTCCTCCTCCTACTGCACCCCTCCCTGTACTCTATTCCCCAATCCATTCTTCAGAAGGGCAAGGATTCCCATGTGAAGCCAACAAAGACTGACACTTCACTTCGAGGCAAAACTATGGCCCTCCTTCCTGTTTCTAGGCTGCTCAAGGTATCCCTCTAAAGACAATGTGATCCTAGATGCCAGTTTAAGACTAGGGTTAAATCTTGGTCCCCCTACCAGTGGTCCTACAGACTTCCCAAACTTCACAACTGTACTCCACATTCAGTGGGCCAAGTTTGGTCTTATGCAGGTTTCCCCACTATCAGTCCAGAGTCAGTGAGTTCTCACTAGCTCAGGTCAGCTGTTTCTGTGAGTAACACCATATTGGTCTTCACCTTTTTGCTTATATCATCGCTCTCCCTCTTTTGGACTGGTCTCTGGTAGCCTGGCCCAGTGCTTCTTAGTAGATCTCTGTATCAGTTACTGGTTGAAGTTTTACGATGACAATTAAGGTAATTATCAATTTAATTACAGGGGAAGGCCAGTTTAGGCATCCTCTCCACTGTTTCTTTGAGTCTTATCTGGGACCATTCTTGTGAATTCCTGGGAATTTCCCTAGTACCACATTTTTAGCTAGCCCTTTAATGGCTCTCTCAATCAAGATATCTCTTTCCTTTCTTTCCTCCACTGTCCCTTCTTCTTCCCTCCCTCTCCACTTCCACAATTCTTTCTCCTCACTCCTCCTAATTTTTCTCAGGCGGCCTTGTCTGTTTTCCCTTCCTAGGGGTATCCATGTATGTCTCTCTTAGGACCCTTTTTGTTACCCAGCTTCTCTGAGATCATGAACTATAGGCTGGTTATCCTTTGTTTTACATCTAATATCCACTTATGAGTGATTAATACCATTTTTGTTTATCTAAGATGGGTTACTTCATTCAGGAGGGTATCTTTTCTAGTTTTGTATGTAAATTTTCATTTGCATGTAAATTTCAAAATGTCATTTTTTTTACCACTGAGTAGTACTCCATTGTGTAAATGTATCATATTTTCCTTATTCAGTCTTCAGTTAAGAGACATCTAGGTTGTTTCTAGGTTCTGGCTATTATGAATAATGTGCCATGAACACAGTTGAGCAAATGTCCTTGTGGTATGGGTATGCATCCTTTAGGTATACACCCAAAAGTGGTACTTCTGGGTCCTGAGGTAGATTGACTCCCAATTTTCTGGGAAACTGCCACACTGATTTCCAAAGTGGCTGTATAAGTTTGCACTCCCACCAGCAATGTAGGAGTATTCCTCTTAGTCCATATCCTCTACAGCATAAGCTATCATTGGTGTTTTGGATCTAAGTCATTTTTTTTTGTTTGTTTGTTTTGTTTTTTTCGAGACAGGGTTTCTCTGCAGCTTTAGAGCCTGTCCTGGAACTAGCTCTTGTAGACCAGGCTGGTCTCGAACTCACAGAGATCCACCTGCCTCTGCCTCCCGAGAGCTGGGATTAAAGGCGTGCGCCACCACCGCCCGGCTAGGATCTTAGTCATTTTGATGGGTGTAAGATAGTACCTCAGAGTAGTTTTGATTTGCATTTCCCTTTTGGCTAAGGATGTTGAGGAATTCCATAAATGTCTTTCCTTTCGGCCATTTGAGATTCTTCTTTTGAGAATTCTCTGTTTAGATCTATACCACAATTTTTATTGTATTATTTGGTAATTTGATATCTAGTTTCTTGATTTCTTTATATATTTTGGAGATCAGTCCTCTTTCCAATGTGAGATTAGTAAAGATCTTTTCAAATGGGATTCAGTAGGCTGCCTTTTTTTTTTTCTCAGTGACTGTGTCCCCTGCCTTACAGAAAATTCTCAGTTTCAGGAAGTCCCATTTATTAAATGTTGCTGTTAGTGTCTATATTACTGATATTATATTTAGGAAGTAGTGTCCTATGCCCATACATTCAAGGCTACTTCCCACTTTCTCTTCAATGAGGTTTAGTGTGGCTGGATTTAGGTTGAGGTCTTTGATCCATTTGCACTTAAATTTTGTTCATGGGGACAGCTCTGGATCTATTTGCATTCTTTGACATGCTGACTTCAGTTATGTCAGCACCATTTGATATGACTCTCCTGCCATCAAAGTCTTCACTCTCAACCTGGGAACTATAATAAATCATTTTAATGTTTTTATCTTCATGTATTTGGTCTTAGTATTCTAATACTAATACCTTCACACATGATAACTTTGAATCTTTGTAGCTGTTAGTCACTCATGGGTGGTGCCACCCTCAAATTAGTGTCTTGAGTGCTAGTAAATATACCAAGCCTTCTTTACTTCACAGCTACCAGGAGATGACTGTGAAATACTGTATCTTTTCTTCTTTGACTCCTTGTCTGTGGAATACTTTGGGGCATATACTTAATAAATGAATTTAGGATCACTTCAGAACCCAAAACTTCTCTCACATTAAAGCATGTCTTCTTTTAAATAATGAATGCTTGTCTTCCTTTTGAAGGGAAAAATATTTACATACCAGAAAAACAAATTGGTGTGCTTTAAACCTATCAGCAAACCTACATAATTGGGCAGCCCCACTTTCTTTTTTTTTTTTATCAATACTTACTTTAAATATAACATTTGACCAAAATGACATTCACTCATAGTAACTGACAATCATTAATTACTTAATGTTGTCATGCTTTTTATGGATATGTTAAATATAGTTCAGTATACTTATGAATTCACTCATACATACACAAAAATTTAGGATCAATAGAGGCTCCAAAGAAACATATCTTAAACAATATGTTTAAAATTCCTAAAGAAAGGTAATAATGTTCTTTCCAAAAATAAAAACGCTTTTAATCATTTTTGCATTTTATCTCTGTATTTGTTATTTGTACATACTTTTAGAAACATTTTGGTATACACTTTAGTCATAAAATATTTTTAGTTAACCTTTTATGATTATATTAATCCATTTCTTCTGGTTCTTTACATTTTTAAGATGCTTTAAGGTCTCCCTTTTTCCTTTGATTTAGAGCAAATGAACTAAATAAAAAAAGAATGACAGAATTTCTCTTTTCTTCCTGAATGTTCATTAATAGCAGAAGGTCAGCATTGTGAATTGACTTGTGCTTTTCTGTAAATTGTATGAATATATTCTCTGGAATAGTCCACTGCTAATGGACAACTTCCTTCTATGAGTCAATTTTACTCCATTGCTAACTATATTATAGATTTCCTCCCAAAGCACAGAGTGTTCAAATATGCCTGAATATAATTGTTTGTTCCTTCATTCATCCTATTTATGTAGCTCAGGTGGAAGTTGATATTCTGGGTTACTGGATGTTCCTCTAGTGTGTTCTGAGTAAAAATCATGATGACTGGTGTCTAATAATTTCTTGCTCATTAGAATCTCTGGAAAAAGATGAGATCATAAGCCTTCCTTTAACTTTAAACCTGCAACATAAACCTTATCCTGCTAAGCCATTTATGACTAATACACCACATAGCCATTCTGCTCACATACACATTCATGACAATTTGAATGAATTGCTTTTCTTTTTAGCAGATCAACATTATGGTTTATAAAAGATAATAAGAAATATGGAACGTTTTCTTCCCAGTCTCGCCTATTATACAAACTCTTTTTTTTTCTCATTTTTTTATTAAAGATTTCCATCTCCTCCCCCTTCCCTCCCCTCCCTTCCACCCATACCCCCACTCCACGCCTCTCCAAGACAAAGAGCCATCAGGGTTCCCTTCACTATGTTAAGTCCAAGGTTCTCCCAGCTCCCCCTAAGTCCAGGAAGGTGAGCAACCAAACTGACAAGGCTCACAGTGAGCCCGTCCATGCTGTAGAGTTCATGTTCATTGCCGTTGTCCTTGGTTTCTCAGTCCTCCTCCACCGTCAGCCACATTCAGAGAGTCCGGTTTGGTCCCCTGTTCCATCAGTCCCATTCCAACTGGACTTGGTGGTCTCCCGTTAGATCTGTCCCACCGTCTCAATGGGTAAACGCACTCCTCACGGTCCTGACTTCCTTGCTCATGATCTCCCTCCTTTTGCTCCTCATCGGGACCTTGGGATCTCAGTCCGGTGCTCCTATGTGGGGCTCTGTCATTTTCTCCATCCAATGCCAGGTGAAGGTTCTCCCTTGCTCTTGGATTGGGAGGATCAACATAGTAAAAATGGCAATACTACCAAAGGCAATCTATAGATTTAATGCAATCCCCTTAAAGATCCCATCAAAATTCTTCACAGATCTTGAGAGGACAATAATCAACTTTATATGGAAGAACAAGAAACCCAGGATAGCCAAAACAATCTTATACAATAAAGGAACTTCTGGAGGCATTACCATCCCTGACTTCAAACTCTATTACAGAGCTACAGTATTGAAAACAGCTTGGTATTGGCATAAAAATAGAGAAGTCGACCAATGGAATCGAATAGAAGACCCAGATCTTATACAAACTCTTGATTGTGGTTTCTGTACCACCTGGTCCCACAGTCGTTCAGTCCCAAAGAAATACAAAGAGGTCTACATTAATCATAAACTGATTGGCCTATTAGCTCAGACTTCTTATTAACTCTTATAACTTATATTAGCCCATAATTCTTGTCTGTGTTAGGCATGAGGCTTTACACCTTTTTTGATGAGACAGTCACATCTTGCTTGCTCTGTGTCTGGCTTCCTCTGTGTCCCAGTGATGACTGTAGACTGAAACTTCAGTCTTCCCAGAATTCTATTTGCCCTGCCTCTACTTCCTACCTGGCTACTGGCCAATCAGTAATTTATTAAAAATAATAAAAATGACAGGATAAAAGTCCATTGTCCCACAGCACTCCCCCCACCTTTTTAAACAAGAACTCTCAATCTAATATCCTTTGTTTAGCTTTTTACCTCACCATTATCCATAACAACTTGTAACTAACATATTAAACAAAGGAAAATATCCATAGTCCATTTTTTGGATATGTGGGCATACTTTTCTAGGCTAATTCCTGCTGATTGGGTATACTGGTAATCTTAGTGGAACCAAAGACAATTTAGAATTATGATAAAGTCGTGACTGTAAGGACATGAAAAATTTTAAGAAACTTTGCTTGATCAGGAGCTGGTTAAGGTACTGGGTTTAAGAAACTTTGCAACATCAAGAGCTAGGTGAAAACATGAACATCTGCAAAAAAAAAAAAAAAACCCAAAATGTTCCTAGCAGCTTGACCCCTGTAGACACCCAGCGTTGTGATCTAGACAGAAGCAGGAGTAACTGGCCTGCACAGAGGGAGGGCAGGGGGGATGCACAGATGCAGAAGTAGCTACTTACATGGTGAAGAGGATATGCAGAAGTAGTCCACCCCCTGTATCTAGCAAAACCAACCCCCTTGACCCTAAGTAAACCTGGCTTCTGTTTTTTGCTTATATATGTCAACCCCAAATGAGGAATGAGAGCTCTTCCCATTTTGAGCTCCCAGCTAGCTGGACTATATGTGCATAGAAAGAAACCTTGCTTTTGCATTCTGGACTTGACTGGATTCCGGTGGTCTCTCTTGTGGTCTCAACTTGGGCACAACAGTGAGTGAAGTATCCTGTGAGTGCTGTGGGACAATGGTCTTTTATCTTGTCACTTGTTAATAAGAAGCCTGAGCTAACAGGCCAATCAGTTTATAATTAATGGAGACCTTTGTGTATTTCTTTGGGACTGAACTACTGTGGAACCAGGCAGGACACAAACCCAAGTCAACAACAAACCAGAGTTAGATGGGTAATAAATACTATAGAATGCAATAATATTTACAAAGGAAATGGTGGTTAAAATTAAATTAGTATGCTATGATCGGTCCAAAGGGAAAGCTTCTTAAAATGGAGCAATGAGGTTATGGATAGAAATGATGTTGTGTTGCCTGACAATCTATTTCATAAAACTTTATTTCATCCTTTTGTTCTCTTAGGCAACTTCTCTTTTACGATGAGTAATTTTTAATTACCTCCTACTTTTACATGGAGAAAACATCTAAGAATGTGCTTTCAAAAATTCAATGCAAGTCTTACTTCTTCTCAACAGATAAACATGTATAAGTATATGTCCAAAATATTAAGGATTTCTATATAATGCCTATCCAAAGACTTTATGGGATGTTTGAAACATTAACTTTCTCCATTCTAAAAAAAATAAGAGAAATAGAGAAGATTACGATTTCATTCAGTGACAGCAAAACAAAAATTTTATGTCTTAGAATTAATTGTCTTTTATAACTTAGTGGTTGTATCAGGTTGCACCCCACCAGCAATGGAAGAATGTTCCTTTTACCTCTCCCGTACTATACAGTGAAAAAAAAATAATGACATCTTGAAATTTTCAGGCAAATGGATGGATCTAGAAAACATCATAGTGACTGAGGTAACCCAGACCCAGAAAGACAAATATAATATGTAATCACTCATGCATAAGTGAGTTTTAGACATAAAGCAAAGAAAAACCAGCCTTCTGTTCAGAACACCAGAGAACCTAGAAAATGAAGATGACCCCAAGAGAGACATACATGAACCTAATCTACATGGGGAGTAGAAAAAGACAAAATCTCATGAGTAAACTGGGAGTATGGGAATCATGGGAGAGTGGTGTAGGTGGTCCTTCTGTTTGTGTGTTGCTTTCATTGGATAATGAATAAAGAAACTGCCTTGGCCTAGTTGATAGGGCAGAACTTAGACAGGTGGAGAAGACAGACTGAATTCTGGGAGAAAAATGGCAGAGTAAGAGAACTGCCATGGAGCCACCAGTATCAGACATACTGAATCTTTCCTGGTTATATACAGATTAATAAAAATGGATTAAATCAAGATATGAGAGTTAGCCAATAAGAGGCTAGAGCTAACAGGCAAAGCAACAATTTAATTAATACAGTTTCTGTGTGGTTGTTTTGGGTATAAGCTAGCTGGGCAGCTGGGATGGAACAAAGGGCCCCACTCTTCTGCAACAGGAGAAGGAAAAAGGGGAGTGGGGAGGAAGTGATGGGAGTGGAGAAAAATATAGCTTAATAAAAACAATAAGAATATATTTTTTGAAAATTACACAAAATATTTCTGAAAAGAAAAACTCTATTTTTCAAAAAATACAAATTCTAAATTATATAACAAAAACTGGGAGAAAAAGAAACATGTGAAAATACCCAAGTTTTAAATTTAATTTTATAATTTTGAGATTATATATGAACACTATATTTATGCTATGTTTACCCTTCCCTATCCTCCTATCTCCATCTGTGCCTTTTCAACTTCCTCCCCCATTCATAATTTATTCTTTACTTATATGTGTATATAAACATAAAAACTAGGGAATTGGTTTAGCATGACTAGTATGCATTTGCGTTTATGGCTAACTTTTGGGGTTTAATGAGTTTCAAGGGTTTATTTCTGCAAAAATGCTGATTCCCCCTCTCTTAGCAGTTATTGATCATTGCTCTTCAACTAAAGGTAGGACCTTGTGAACTTTCCCCTTTTCACTTGACTTGTCAACTGATACTGACATTGTACAGGTCTTGCTTTGGCAACTGTATTGCTGAGATTTCATTGGAGCAGCTTCCCTGTCCTGTCTTTCTATAAGACACCCTCACGACTGTCACTCTAGTCATTTGGCTCTTGTAATCTTTACCCCTCCCCCTCTGCAATGTTACCTGAGTCTGAGGTACAGGGATTTTGTTGTAGATGTACCACCTGGGAATAGACACAACATGATTACGTATTCTCTGCATTTGAACACTTGTGAATTTTCCTAATAGTCTCCATCTACTACAAAAAGAAGCTTCTTTGATGAAGAACAATACACACACTTACATGTGGAAAAAAAGATAACTATGTATAAATACAGTTAGTAATTACATTGGTTTATGGAAATGCCTATAGTAGGTTCTTAGCATGGGTCTAGGACCTTTCTCAACTGGGTTTGGGAAGCTTGCATTACTAGTCGTGAATTTCTTCTTGTTGAGTAAGATTTTGGTTCAATAGACAACTCTTGGTTACATACATGACAAAAGTGTCACTATTGCACAATTGGCCATATCTTTCCAAGCTAGATATTATTGCAAGTTGTAGGTTTTACTCCTGGGTAGATTTATTCATTGGTTTTTCTCCTAGGGCAACTTGCATAGCTCCTTTGGGTATTATTAAAGGTAATTCTGTTTGACATTTGTGGTATGTTCAGTAATAGGGTCATGCATTCAATTTCTGAGTGCCAAACAAGGACAGTAGATAGAAATAGCCTATATTGTTTTATAGAGTCTCTTGGATCCTTCTGATGTACAATACTAAGCCAGGTTTTCCATGTCTGGCATTGGGTGTTTTGTTAGTCTGTGGCACTTTGATCTTTGAGGAAGTATTATCACACAAGTTTCATAACACACACACATATATGTACACATATACACATATGCACACTTATACAAACATATCTGTCATCTATCTATCTGTGTGTATGTCTATCTATCTATCTCTATCAATCACCTAACTTTTAATATGTATTCAAGTGAGTTTATAAAATGTTATGTTCCTACTCCTGCAATGCTGGTGGAATGCAAACTGGTACAGCCCCTTTGGATGTCAGTGTGGCAATTTCTCAGAAAAATAGGAAACAACCTTCCTCAAGACCAAGTAATACCACTCTTGGGTATATAGTCAGAAGATGTTGAATCTGAAACTGCTCACCAGCAGTCACACCCTACTAAGACTAGCTAGCTCTCCCTTACCATGTTATATAGAATAATAATAAATAAGCTGAAGTATGGGTTGTTTTGGTCGTTTGTTACACTCCATCAGATTATGCCCCATCCACCTGACCTAAGCTTTTCTTTGTATGTGTCCATCATTCCTCCTTCATTCCCTCACTGCCCTAGTCTGGTTTCCAGATTCAAGGCCCTCATGACTTAATTAGTTACTACAGCGTGGTCTTTGAAACACACCATTACAAGGGACATCACGATTTCTTGTATTGGAGATATTTGTATCAGCTCAACTTGATAGGGATGTGTCTTTTTGCTTGGTGTAGTCTTCAGTGGGTGACACCAAACAGACTTTTAACATTGCTTGCAGAGTGAGGATGAACTAATTGTTGAAGAGGTGTGTGTGTGTGTGTGTGTGTTTGTGTGTGTGTGTTATTAAGCATTTTGTCCATTACATTTTTATGGAGAATCTAGTTATTTATAGTAAAATATCTTCTGTTCTGTTAATGAATATGACTGGAAATATTAAGACAATAGCTTTTCATGTAGAACTGAGCATGCTAGAAATGAAATAGCTTAAAATTCTCTCAAAGTGAATAGATCCTATATACAACTCTAACATGCTACAAGGTTATCTCTTGTTCTCTGAGAACACATTCCTAGTCAGTCTAAATTAGCTCTTCCAATCAGGCAACTGATGAGGCAGTTTTTATCTCACTTAAATTTTCTTCACAGCTCTAAAGAAGGAATGAAACATAATTAGAAAGCCCGAGAGGAAATTTGCAGACATCCCTACTTTCCTTTTATGTTTTTCTCTCTTCACTTAATTGTGGAAGATAATAGTTTGATGATCAATTTATGGATTCCTCATTTAAAATATATGTGAGTCTCTATAAATAATTTTAATTTTTATGTAGATATCTTTGATATTAAGCTATTTTAATCACTAGCCTTGCTTTCCTGCAAAAATCTGTTTTAGAATCTGAGGTAATTTCTTATCCTTTTTGCCTATGCAACAACTGATTACAAATAGCCTATCAGAAATTCTGATTAGCAATTATAAATATATTTGGTTAATAAAAGTGATAAATCATTATTAAACAAATATAGTTTATTTCATAGGAAAAGATAGTCTTCAAATGCTTGAGTTATAGATAACAGGGTCTCTGTCCTTTGGATGATGAAAAGTTTCGTGCTCGGTGATCTTGAGCTATTACGTGTATCAGTAGCCTTTGATAAACTGTAATATTAGGTAATTAATTTGTCTTTTTTTCTACAAGGTTTTGAAATGCCTAGCTTGATCTTTGGTCCATCTGATTAGCCAGTTAATTCAATTTTTAAGTCAGTCCTCTGACCTAGTTAACTCCCCAGAAGTATATATTAACGAGACTTCTCCTGGTCCATTTTTACTAATTCCTATCTGATGGAGGAGGTTCATCTGTCTATGTGTTACTTTCATTGGTTAATAAAGAAACTGCCTTGGCCCTTTAATAGGACAGAAAGTTCGGAAGGCAGAGTAGACAGAACATAATTGCAAGAGAAAGAAAGCAGAGTGAGGCAGACGCCTCAGTCAGTCGCCATAGCTCTATCGACACAGGTTAAGAATCTTCCTGGTAGGCCACCACCTCGTGGTGCTACAAAGATTATTAGAAATGGGTAAGTCAAGATGTGAGAGTTAGCCAATGAGAGGCTACAGATAACGGGCCAGGCAGTGAGTGTTTAAACGAATACAGTTCCCATGTAATTTTTTCGGGTAAAGCTAGCCGGGTGACGGGAAGCAGTCGGCCGTTCCTTCTACAACTGTCCCTCACCTACCTCTACAAAAAGACATTCCTGCCTTTCTGGGCATTCTAACCACAGTGGAAGAAAACAAATAAAAATAAATACCAACAGGGTGACTCTGGCAAACGTAGGAAGATACTCTGACTGAACTGCCATGATAGAATGCTGTGGAGACAAATCACTTAAATGTTACCAAAAGGCAATGAACTGAATGACCCGATAAGTAGCTTCTGGGTTATGTCATCTTGTATTCTTGGTGTTTTCCTCTGTGTGAGAATCCAGTTTGATCATTTTCCTTAAAATTATACTATTATTTTATAGGCACTGATATTTATGCTTTGCATGCCTGTTTTAAATTACATGTTCTGTATGGTTTAGAGATTAAAATCTGACACAGGCATTGTACTTCATTAATCAGAACAAGAGAGACACTTGGATACCTGATAAAGTGGTCAAAACAGAAAAGAGGTATGGGTAGAAATGCAGGTGGATCTCTGTGAGTTCAAGGCCAGCCTGGTCTACAGAGCGAGTTCCAGGACAGCCAGGGCTATTGCACAGAGAAATCCTGTTTTGAAAAAAAAAAAAAAAAAAACGATTTTAATGCCAGGCCAGCATTTCAGAAGAGATGATTCATGCACCTTTAAACCTATCTTTCAACTCCCTTTCCCCTCATGCCTTCCTCTTCTTTTGCTTTTCTCCTGTTTCTACTACTTAAACATTGAGACTTTTATTTCCCAAGCTGCAAACTCAGACAAAAATTACTTATTCTAAACTTCAGATATATCACAGCCGAATATAGCTCAGGGACTTCAGGCTCTAATCATAACAGTTTCCTTGGGAAATGTTGCTTAGTTACAACCTTTTTCTTTTTAGCACCATCATCAACAAAAATCCTTAAGTTGAGGATGCTTGAATTTCACAGACCTCTGGACTACCTTCTGCTCTATTTTTCTCCTCATTCAAATAAAAATTGAATTACTCTACTAAATTTCCCTTGCTTATTAGCCCAGTGATAGCTGTACTCTCAAATACCTGTGGAGAAAATTAATGAGATTTTGCAGAATATTAAAACTATGTACATCCTTGGAAACAAATACGCTTAGCCTTAGGCATGACAGATTGATCAAGTGTACTGTTACTCTTTGCCATTTCAGAAAAAAATACTAGAGGAAAACCGGGCATCATTTATTTGTGATTTATGGATTTTGATCTTTAATCCTTAATTTTTATACCATTAGCTGTAAGAGGGAGATATTATGAGACAGGTGCATTTAGACTTCCAGTATTTTCATGTGTATAATTCTGTTTATTAGCTATATTTTGAGCATGGGTTTGATGACGGAGCCTATAATCATGATGGAGGACAGGATCCTGAATCCTAATACTGCTTCTCAAATCATTGTATTTGCCAAATTGCAAAAGTTATTCAAATGGATACATATTTAGGATTGTGAAAATAAATTTAAGTATAAGTGAAGATTGAAATGGAGAAATCACTTATTCAATGGACTTTGATTATTCTATACAAACATTGCACATACAAAACAAATCCCTTTTAATATACGGTGTTACTTGTTTCATCAAATGGAAGGATTTTAAAGATTTATTGACCTAAGTTGGAGTGAATTGACTTTCTCTTGGCCAGGCCCCAATTAAATAAATAAATAGAATTTTTCTTCTATTATTATTATTATTATTATTATTATTATTATTATTATTATTATTACAAATTTTCCCCTCCTCTCCTCCTCCTTTTTCCCTCCCCCTCCACCCATTCCCACTTCCCCTCCCTCTCCAGTCCAAAGAACAGTCAGGGTTCCCTGCCCTGTGGGAAGTCCAAGGTCCTCCCCCTCCATCCAGGTCTAGGAAGGTGAGCATCCATACAGACTAGGTTCCCACAAAGCCAGTAAATGGAGTAGGATCAAAACCCAGTGCCATTGTCCTTGACTTCTCAGTCAGCCCTCTACGTAAGCCATGTTCAGAGAGTCCGGGTGATCACATGATCCATCAGACCCAGTCCAGCTGGCCTTGGTGAGTTCCCATTAGATCGGCCCCACCGTCACAGTGGGTAGGTGCACCCCTCATGGCCCTGACTTCCTTGCTCATGTTCTCTCTCCTTCTGCTCCTCATTTGGACCTTGAGAGCCCAGTACAGTGCTCCATTGTGGGTCTCTGTCTCTATCTCCATCCATCGCCAGATGAAGATTCTATGGTGGTATACAAGATATTCATCAGAGTGGCTATAGTATAGGGCCAGTTCAGGCGCCCTCTCCTCAACTGCTCAAGGAACAAGCTGGGGACATCTCCTTGGACACCTGGGAACCCCTCTGGAGTCTGGTCTCTTGCCAACCCTCAAATGGCTCCCTTAATTAAGATATATACTTCCCTTCTCCCATATTCACTCCTCCCCCATCCCAATATATGCATTAGAGTACTACTCAGAGGTAAAAAACAATGACATCTTGAATTTTGCATGCAAATGGATGGAAATAGAGAACACAATCCTGAGTGAGGTAACTCAGACCCAAAAAGAATAATATGGTATGTACTCACTCATTAGTGGAGTCGAGCCATAAATGAAGGACATTGAGTCTATAATTCATGATCCTAGAGAAGCTAAATTGGAAGGTGAATCCCCCCCACCCCCCCCAAAAAAAAAACCAAACATGTAGTTATCCTCCTGGATATTGGAAGTAGACAAGATTTCCAGGCAAAAATGGAGAGCTTGGGGTTGGGGATAGGATGGGTGTAAGGGGAGATGGGGAGAGAGAAGTGAGAAGGGGAGGATGGGGAGAACTTGGGGGAATAAATAGAATTTTCATGAATGAAAGAAGAGCGGTGCAGAATTCCATAGAGACATCACTCAGAATGACTTTTCTAAAATTTCCATATTTTACCTCAAGACAGTATAAAAAATTGTGAAATATTACCTCGACAATTTTAGTGCCCTTACGTGCTGTTTCTCTTTTAATAGTTTTGAAGGTTACAGTTTATCTTGTATTTCTAGGGGCTAGAAAGAGCTCGTTTTATGATGAGGTTCATGGAAAGTACTTGCATATTGTCTTGCTTTGTGAGCTGACTCATTTTTCATTCCATAGTCAAGGGGTTACAACATCAAGGGTTCAACCCAAGAAATGAAGCTAGAAGGAGGCAGATATAAAAGGACAACACTAGAAAGTGTCTTTATTCCCTGTGGGAACTGGCCAGGTAGTCTGGGACAGGCTGGAAAATCTGGGCTTGGTATACATGGTTACCAGTTCATAACATACATTCAGATTTAAATGTAAGGTAATAGTTTGCCAGCAAAGAGAGAAGATATTTTTTTGGTGTAGACCATCTGAAAATATTTTGGCAAATAAATCAGTGTGAAATAATTTTGTAAGTGGGCACTCTCATCATGTTTTGGGAATCCATTTTAAAATTATCCATATGCTATTGTGTCATCCAATAATTTTTTTTCCTTTTTAAAGTCGCACAATGTGTAAATGCTAGATAACTATTCAAACTGTCCAATTAGTCTCTATCTAGTACAATCTGGCTGACTTCTCATTCTTAGACTATTTTATAGTAGAAGAGATACATATACATACCTAACTACTGTTGATTAAATAATTTGTTGATTAATAACAGAGGCTGCATAGAAGACTTCTAATGAACCCTTAGTACATTGCATTAATAAATTATGACAATACTATTAATGTTGACCTAGCTCTGCTTCTTGGGTATGCTTTCACACACATCAAAAGTCCTTTGTTAGTTGTAATTCCAATGCTGTACAAACATAATTAACCATAAGATTATATCTTAGAAATAACAAAACTATTTTAGCATATGACTAGAATTTATATATGTACACATGTTTTTGTACAAGCTTCAAAAATTGTTTTGATAGCACTCACGCATGACATATTGGAATATAATTAATATTTTTAAGCTGGTGAGAATAGCTTCTGTAAACAAGGTAACCTATTCATCACAACCAAGGTAGGTGTGACTAGCAGAGGTGCTTTTCTTAAAGCAGTTTTTTGTTTCCTAATTGGCCATCAATTTTTGCATCATTTTTGATTTCTTTTCCTTTGGAATAGATAAAAGTCAAACCAGAGAAAATAAGTTTTTTGAGCCCTCACTAATTTCACTTTAAAACCTAAAATAGAGTTGCTGTAATTTTTTTGTATGACCATTATTTTGAATCTTTAAATCTTGTTGATGATTGAAGTGGTAATTTTGGGGATAAAAGTGAGTGTGAACTGCTATTTTGTGCTTGAAAATTTTTCTGAAAATCTTGCTCAGGATGTGATGTATGTGCTGAAACCTGGTCATAGATCTTCCCTCTGTTCTTGTGGCTGTGTTCTGGAAGCAGTGGTAGCTTAGCACTAGTGAAACTAAGAAGATCAGCAGAACAGGGCATCTGAAATCCACAGATTCTTGGTTAGTTATACTTACTGCATTCCTTTCTCATGCCTTACAAAGCAGCTAGGGAATATGTGCTTTTGATAATTACAAGCTTGTGAAATGCAGACACTGAAGAAAGAACTTAAAAAGCAAAGCAAAACAACATTAGAAACACTGGTAGATATGCCAAGCTATCATTAGGTTGCAATGAGAACAATAGAGGAGAATCAGTAACAGTGAGCCTGTATCTTGATTTTAAGTTTTAGTTTTAAATGTGAGAAGAATCAGCAAAGGGACCTGGGAGAACATCAATGACAAATCAGAAAAAAAAAAAGAAAAAACTGTTTCATGGAGGAAAGGTAAATAAGAACATTGTGTTTTCAGAGGAAACACGTTGGCCATTCACAAAAGCAGTGCTTAAAGATCAGGAATAATAAGAATCGTAGCAGTCTATCACTTTGTAAACAAATTCATTGTCAGTGCTATGTGCTGCCATTGACTGAGATTGGAGGCTAGGTGTGCTTGAATGGAGACTACTTGGTCTTCAGAAAGTTGACAGTTGCTTGAGTATTTCCAGCATAGTGTCTTGAGTCCAGAATGATTCCTGGTAGTAGAATTCAGTGTCCCACTTAGAGGTTTTCCCTGAGTTGTTCTGGCTTTGTCTGAGACCCCAATTGCTGCTGAGGCCAGTCCAGGAGATCTCTTATCTTCTGTGATACTGTGGATAGTTGAGAAAGGCCCAGCATGCCACTTTGACCTTTATACTTCTGAAAGATGTGTTTGTTCATTTCAAAAACTTCCACAATGGCAATTATGGTACTATCTTCTAATATTGATTTTTTTTCTATCTCTCATTCCCTTCCTTCTTCCCTCATTTTCATTTTTTGGCATTGCTGAGAACTGACATGCCCCAGTCTTAATAATGGATCTTTCTCTTTCCCACTTCACTCATGGTGGCTTCTTGAAATGACCAGATAAACATGAGCTTATTTGAGGCTCTTCTTTTAGGCAAGATCAATTGATTTATGAGTTTCAAATGTTTTACTCAAACTATTTTACATTACAATAAATAAAAACATGCAATCTTTCCAACCAGAAAGAACCAAAAGTGAATATAGAATTGAATGAAATATAACACATGTATATTTCCTCATAGGTAGAAAATAAACACACCAAGACTTCTTAATCACTGTACAGAAGGACACATATACACACCTCCTCCTCCTCCTTGCTCAAGTTCTGTTTTGTAGATTTTGATCTTTTCTATATTTATCTACTCAGTCTGTGCCTACTGAATGCTAATTGTGCTAATTAGTTAACCTAGAAAATAAGATAGCAACTATTCTCTAGGGAAACTTAACAGTCCTCAGGTAAAATAGTCCATGTGGTCAAGGTACATCCTGATTTTAAGGTACAGAGTATCAAGTAGAAAAGTTCCTTACCATAACTCATAGAAGTATGAAGTCTACTCAGAACAATTAACTTTGAGGAAGAGATGATATGGTAACTGAGACATTCAGAATTGGTAGATTTGTGTGTGTGTGTGTGTGTGTGTGTGTGTGTGTGCGCGCGTGTGTGTAAAAGATGGGCACTATCTCTCAAGGAGAGGAAGAGAAGATAGAAGATCTATAAAATTATCAGTACATCTGGGTCACAAACAGTGATCTATACTGTTCCATAAGTTATAGAAAAGTGAGAGGATATTTGGGGGAATAGAACTCAATGTGTTGTGTTTTCAGCTTTGAATTTTATCTGAAATACACTAGAAAAGCACCATGTTTAAGCAATCATTACATTTTGAATATTAACTATCTACCACAGGCTGATGCATGAAAGCTAGATCTATTCATGGTGGTATGTTTTAGGTGGAGACTGCTCATTCGTTTGCTGGCTGCCTAGACACAAATAATCACACAGAAACTATATTCATTACAATACTGTTCAGCCAGTGACTTAGACATATTTCTAGCTATCCCTTACATCATGAATTAACCCATCTCTATTAATTTGTGTATTGTCATGAGGCCGTGGCTTAAAGAAAAGGTTCTGGGTTCTTCTGCAGCTACATGGTGTCTCCTAGACTCTGCCCCCCTCTCTCTCACTCCTCTCTCACTCCTCTCTCTCTCTCTCTCTCTCTCTCTCTCTCTCTCTCTCTTTCTCTCTCTCTTTATTCTGCTAAGCCTTTGGCACAAACACCTTTATTCATCAATGAATAAAAGCAACTCGTATATAGAAGAACATCCCATATCATTTCCCCTTTTCTGTTTATTTAAAAAGGAAGGTTTTAGCTTTAACATAGTAACATTACATACACAAAACAGTCATTAAGCAAGAATTATAGTTATACTATTTCTTTGCTAGTCTAAAGTTTCATATATAATTTATCTTTTTTCATAACTATGGAAGACTTTAACTTAACTCTTTAAAGACCCAAGAAGGATGTAATATTGGGTAAGTAATCAGGAAGTGTATTGTAAACAACTTCCAAAACTTTAGAACTGACAGAGACATCTTCTTTCCTGGACAGTCACCCAAAGTTCTTTTATAACATTGGCACTTCCATCTTTAACCTACAGGACAATAGTATCTAGTAAACTTTTTTTTTTTTTTATGGAGCAGGAAATTTGAAAGGCTGTTTTGCCTGTCTTGGCAGTTTGTCAGTCACTTTTTTTCTGTATTCTACAGAATGTCTGGTGTTTCTTCTGTGAAGCAGAAATGCTGAAAGACCATCCTGTCTTTTGCAGTGTTCAACAGTCACTTTTTTATGCCTTCTGCATGTTCAGTTCATACAGCACACCATAAGGTGGTTCTGGCAAAAGAAGTTTCTTGCCCAAATGGCTAGCCTTGTCACATTGAAGTCAAATTCCATAACAAGTTTCTTCAATGCCCATCAACCTCTCAGAAGTAGCTGGTGCTGCCAGAAGCAGACATGTCTCACTTTCAAGAAAAGTCTAAGTTCTTAAACCATTTTAATTGCCATGTTCTGTAGGTCTTTAAAGGTCTGAAGAATTTTTATCCATCTGAAATATATCTCTGTACATCTAGTAACCTAACATTAGTAGTTTTATTATAGATGACTTAATCTATAATCCTAAATATAACTTACAATGTTAAATGGGCTGCACAAACACAATACTTTAAAAAAGAACAGAAATACATATACACAGTATAGCAAAGTCAACCTTAAATATGTATCCATAAACTAAGATACACACAACTACAAAGTATTCATCTCTATATCATATCAACCTTATTTTTAAATTGATTGTGACCATTAATCAACCCCCTTTAAATTAAAATAAACATATATAAACAATCATTTTGGGAATTTGGGCATAGTTTTCTCCAAACTGCTTCCTACTCTGTGTTGAATGAAATATTTTTAGGGTTCAGAAAGACCTTTCAGGGAGTCTTGTTCCATAAAACCATATTAGCCTGGAAGAAGTTCACAGGTTCTCACCTTCTGTGGAAACCAAAACAGAATCTCTTTTCCAAAGTAACATATACTTAGACCCAAATTTTGAGACAAGATACCTTCATGTTGATTTGACTTAGTAGCCCCCAGAATCAAATGCTTTTTGTTGGTCAAACTATTCAAAGAAAACACAACAGTATGAATAATCCAGACTGTCTGTGTATTTTCCATGATGTGTCTTAATTTTCTTTACTTCTTTTTTATTTTTTATTGATTTATTTTTTAATTTATTAAAAATTTTATTAAAAATTTCCACCTCCTCCCCTCTTCCTTCTCTTTACTTCTTTAATCTATGACTGTCTACTCTTTTATCTGACTTTCCTTGTCTTTTTAAAGACTTTGCTTCTTTTTATAAATGTCTATACTGTTTTTTTCTCTCTGTCCATGTCTATGTACTTTTAGTCAATGCTGTCACCCATTCAGAGGTTTTTTTTTTTTCATCTGAACTTGTCTTTACTATGTGTCTGTAATCATTTTTTTAAAATATGTTAAGCTGGCATGGCTAGGACCAACTCTGCAACCCTGCCTGTTTGCTCCACTCAGTCCAGTATAGCAAAGGGATGTTCACTACCTCTATGAGCCATGCTCACCACCCCAGCTCCAGAAACCCAGCAGGTCTATGTCACAAGTAAGCAATTTGTAACATGCTGCCCACAAACTCCATTTCAGTGCATGACCTCTGGAAAGAGCCAGAGGTCATTCTGCCAGCATGAACCAGGAAGCCATCTCTTAATAAAGTCACAGATTTTGCTGCTAATGTTGAGCCAGGAAGTCTTCTCTTAAAGAAGCCACATTTTTGCTTGCTGCCAGCAAGCAGAGCTTATATGATAAAAATGTGTCTACCAAGAAGCTGTGCTTAACTCTATTCTCTTGTGTCTAGAATTCCTCCCAAACTCTCTCAGATTTTATGTGGATGTATTTGCCCTACTCTGGGGAGATTTTGTAGGTGGAGGCTGCTTGTTTGTTTCCCAGCTGCATAGACTAGAATAATCACACAGAAACTATATTAAGTACAACACTGTTCAGCCAATGACTCAGGCATAGTTCTAGCTAGCTCTTACATCTTTAATTAACACAATTCTACTAATCTGTGTATTGCCACAAGGCTGCTGCTTACCGGAAAGGTTCCTGATCCTTTCCTTCTGCAGCTACATGGTGTCTCCTTGACTCTGCCTACTCTCTCTCTCTCTCTCTCTCTCTCTCTCTCTCTCTCTCTCTTTCTCTTTCTCTCTCTCCTCATATCCCACCTGGCTTTACTTTGCTCAGTGTTTGGCCCAAACAGTTTTATTCATCAACTAATAAAAGCAACACATATACCAAAGGGTATCCCACATCAATATTTATGGATTTTGAAACGTGTGTTACCTTTAGCAGCTAGAACTCTGCTAGAAAAGGTATGTCTTTGACAGGTAGGTCTGAAGATTTTAGATCCTGATAGGGTTTTGTTAATGCACTGCTTCCTGGTCTATGGGGGTGTGAGCAAGCAGCTTCACACTCCTTCCACATGACTTTCTCTCTGTGGTGAATTTCACCCAATAAACAAGTAGCTCTAATACTTCCCCTTCCATGAGTTTCTTCATCTTGGATATTTGGTCTCAGCAATAAATAAGTTACCAGTACAGTGAGGAAATAATGAAATCTATATAAAATTGTTGAAGATTATTACTGCAAAATTGTAAGTAGTTTAAAGATTAGAAAGACACAAAAGAGAGCTAAGTAGTTGGGACAGTGTATTCTAGTTTGTTTATGATTATTCAGAATAGAAACTGTATTGCACGTAGAGATACATATGTGTCTATATAAATAAAATTCAACGAAAAATCCTTAAAAATCTGCACAACTTTTTCTTTTTAACTTTGATATATTATAATAGTCTCTGTGTGAATATTTGTATGTGTGTGCTAGAACGCATATGTGTGTGTGTCTGGAGGGTGCAATCCACCTTGGCATATGCTTAGAGGCCAGAAAACAACCTGACTTTTTGTGGTTTCCAGAAATTGAACTTGGGTTACCAGGATTGCACAGAACAAACTTTTACTTTTTGAGTCATCTTGCCTTCCTCCCATGTACTTTGTTACTCTGCTATAATTTATTCATTTGCATTTTTCTTTTACATAATTTATTGTGTTGTTTTTTTTTCATTAAAAAATACTGATCCATAAATTGATGCCGTAAATTATCAAGAGAACTAGGCAATGGTTTCATTTATGAACATAAATCTAATATATTTGGATGTTAATACTGGAGCAGGCAAGTGGCCAGATTGAGGATTCATTTTAAGTTAGAATCAACAGGTATTTGCATTAAATGATTATAGAGCTTCATGCAAATTATACCCTGCAAATTTCTCATTTATTCAACTGTGCAGATGACTATGTAACCTATAGCCTAAAGGACACCAGAGAACTGGCTTGTCTGACATGATTTCAGACTGTCTGTCAGTTTTGGAGCTGTGTAAGAGACATCTAATAAACCTCTTGTGTAGGTATTTACACATATACATAATAGACCAGGAAAGTCAGGAATGGAATTAGGGAATTTACATCCTGATAACAGATGTTGAGCTCATGGAGACAGATACCACAATCTATTTAGTTGTATTTTGTAAGTGAAGAGTATATTGCAATATACTTTTATTCTACCATTTCTATACACACTTTTCTCTGTTTAGCAATAATCTTCTGATTGCAACCTGCTTTGTTTATTAATTTTTCCTGACCATTACCAATAACATTTTGCAGCCAACCCCACCAAATGATGAAATATATTTATAACCCACAAAATGACCAAAAGCCACCAACTCCACCTCTTGAAAATGTGGGTATTTTTGTTGTCTAGACTGTTTCCACTATTTGGAGGGGTGACAGCATCTTTAGGAGTTGCTGAGAAAATGTGGTAATGGTCAAGTCCTGGGAGAACTATCTCTATTATTTTGTGGTTCAGTCTCTGTGTGATGTGAAAGTGTAGAATGATGACTGTCTTATTCATAAAAATATGGTATGTATTACTATACCTTTGATTATTTTTCTATTGTTTTTATTGAGCTATATGTTTTTCTCTGGTCCCTCTTCTCCTCCCTCTTCTACCTTTACTCTCTCTTATGTTCTCTATGCTCCCAATTTAATTAGGAGATATTGTCTTTTTCTACTTCCCATGTGGATTACATCAATGTATGTCTCTCTTAGGGTTCTCTTTGTTGTCTAGGTTCTCTGGGGTTATTAACTATAGGCTGATTTTTCTTTTTGTGTGTCTAAAAGCCACTTATGAGTGAGTACCTATTATATTTGTCTTTGTGTGTATGGGTTACCTCACTCAATATGGTGTTTTTTTAGATCCATCTATTGGCCTTCAAATTTCAAGATATTATTTTTTTCTGCTGTGTATTACTCCATTGTGTAGATGTAGCTCATCTTCTTTATCCATTCTTCAGTTGAGGAGCTTTTAGGTTGTTTCCAGTTTCTGGATATTACAAGTAATGCTACTATGAACTTAGTTGAGCACACATCCTGGTGGTATGATTGAGCATCTTTTGTGTATATACCCAAAATGCCCCACATTGGAGCACCGGACTGAGCTCCCAAGGTCCTGATGAGGAGCAGAAGGAGAGAGAACATGAGAAAGAAAGTCAGGACCGTGAGGGAACCTCCAGCTGGCGACAGATGGGGAAGGTGACTGAGCCCCACATTGGAGCACTGGACTGAGCTCCCAAGGTCCTGATGAGGAGCAGAAGGAGCGAGAACATGAGGGAGAAAGTCAAGAACGAGAGGGGTGCGTTCACTCATGGAGACGGCGGGACAGAACTAATGGGAGATCACCAACTCCAGTTGGAATGGGACTGATGGATCATGCGACCAAACCCGTCTCTCTGAGTGTGGCCAACAGCGGGGGCTGACTGAGAAGCAAAGGACAATGGCTCTGGGCTCTGATTCTTCTGCATGGACGGGCTCTGTGGGAGCCTTCTCAGCTTGGTCGATCACCTTCCTGGACCTGGGGGGAGTTGGGAGGACCTTGGTCTTAGCATAGAGTGGGGAACCCTGATGGCTCCTTGGCCTTGAGAGGGAGGGAGGGGAGGTATGGGTGGAGGGGAGGGGAGGGAAGGGGGAGAAAGAGGGGAGGGAAGGGGGAGGAGGAGGGGAGGGAGGGGGGAGGAGGAGGGAAGGAGATGGAAATTTTTAAATATAAAAAAAATAAACCATGAGAAAAAAAAAGATAGGAGGATATCAAAATAACTATATGACATTAACTGTAAGTGATATACAAACAAATGTTATTTCCAAGACCTACTTGTTAACACTGACCTTGGTTCAATAGGTATATGAATAATATTAATATGTTATCAAACTTCAGCATCTTGAAAACCATTTTAGGAACTCTTGTATTATAAGCAATGTCTGGCATGTAATGATCTATCAAGAGAGTCAGGATGTAGACCATGTGAACCTTTAAAGGTTATACTGAGTCCCTGGACAGATCCCTTCCTTCTGTGCTTTTCGTCTGATATGAGGCAAGCCACCTTGCTCTGTCACATGCTCCCTGTCATGGGACTCCACCTCATCCCACTCAAACCCAGAAACAGCCAAGTCAAGTGACCAAGGACTGAAATCCTTGACACTGGGAGCCTTCTTTTGTAAACTGTCTCAGGTAATTTGTTACAGTTGTAGTGTAACATGAGCTGGGGGCCAAGGCCTGCTTGTTTGGGTTTCTGTCCCATCCAGTACCCCACAGCCAGCAAGCCCCAAAGGAAAAAAAAATGGTATTGCTGGGTTTTCAGGTAGAGTGTTTCCTAAATTTCTCCTGAAACTGAGTAGCTTCTGTAAAGCAAAGGACATGGTCAAAGGACAAAACAGCAGCTTGCAGAATAGGAAAATATTTTCACCAACCCCCACACGGACAGAGCATTGATCTTCAACATATATAAAGATCTTAAGAAACTGGTCATCAAAAGAACAAATAAGCCAATAAAAATATGGGGTACAAACCTAAGCAGAGAACTCTTGACAGATGAATCTAAAATATCTGAAAGACATTTAGGGAAATGTTCAACATCTTTAACCATTAAAGAAATGCAAATCAAAACAACTCTAAATCTTAATGAAATGTGAATTAAAAAGTGGTGTTCTTAACTAAACAGACAATTCTCAACAGAAGAATTTCAAATGGCCAAAAGATACTTAAGGACGTGTTCAACTTCCTTGGCTATCAGGGAAATGCAAATCAAAACAACTCTGAGATACCATCTTACTCCTGTCAGAAGGGCTAAGATCAAAAACACTAATGATAGCTTATGCTGGATAGGATGTGGCGCAAGGGTAACACTCATCCATTGCTGGTGGGAATGCAAACTTATGCAACTTGGAAATCAGGTGGCAGTTTCTAAAAAGAAAATGGGAATCTGGCAATACCACTCTTGGGAATATACCCAAAAGATGCTCAATCATTCTATGAAAGCAATTGTTCAACTATGTTCATAGCAGCATTATTTGTAATAGCCAGAACCTGGAAACAACCTAGATGTCCCTCAATGGAAGAATGGATAAAGAAAACGTGGCACATCTACACATTAGAGTAGTACTCAGCGGTAAAAGATAATAAACATCTTTCATTTTGCATGCAAATGTATGGAATTAGGAAACACTATCCTGAGTAATGTAACCCACACCCCCCCCCCCAAAATGAAAATTGTATGTACTCACTCATCAGTGGATACTAGGCATAAACAAAGGACATTGAACCTATGATCCTAGAGAATCTAAGTAATAAGGTGAAGCCAAAGAAAAACATATATAAACCCTCCTGGAAATTGGAAACAGACAAAAGTTTGGGAGCATGGGGGCAGGGGTAGAAGGAAGAGGAGAAGTGGGGGTTGAGGAAAATTTGAGGGTATGGGGTAGTCAAGATGGAGGAAGGACAGATACGAGAGCACAGAAAGAGATATCTTGATTGAGGGAGCCATTAGGAAGGTAGCAAGAAACCTGGCTCTAGGAACCCACAGGGATGACCCCAGCTAAGAACCTAAGCAATAGAGGAAAGGGTGTCTGAACTGGCTTTACCCTGTAGTCATACTGATGATTATTTTAAATATCGCCATAGAACCTTCGTCTAACAACAGATGGGAACAGAGGCAATTACCTACATCAGAGCACTGGACTGTGCTCCCAAATCCAGTTAAAGAGTGGAAGGAGTGAGAGTATGAGCAAGAAATTCAGGACCATGAGTTGTTCATCCACTGAGACAGTTTGCTTGAGCTCACCAACTCCAACTGGACTGGTAGTCAACTCTGAAGGGGTTTGACAGCTGGGGCAGACTGAGGGGCCACTGATAGTGACACTGGGATTTATCTCTACTGTATGTACAGGCTTCTTGGGATCCTATTCTCTTCGAATGTATACCTTGCTCAACCTAGATATAGTAGGGAGGGCCTTGGACTTTCCACAGGGCAGGGTGCATGGCTCTCTCTTAAGATTGGAGGGGGAGTGGGATGGGAGGGTTTGTGGAGGGAGTGGGACGGGAGTGTGGAGGGGAGGGAGTGGGAATTTGGATTGGTATTTGTAAATTAATAAAATAATAATAATAAATAAAAAGAAAACAACTCTGAGATTTCGTTTTACACCTCTCAGAATGGCCAAGATCACAGACACTGATGACCACTTATGCTGGAGAGGATGTGAATAAAGGGGATGTTCCTCCCTTGCTGGTGACAGTGTAAACTGGCACAGCCTCTGTGAAATCAGTATGACTGTCTCCTTTTGAAAGACATTTTTAAAAAGTTTCTCTGACTGAATTAAAGGAAAACAGAGGTCACAAAAAGTTCTGGACCCACCCAAAACTGTCAGTATCCCTAGTGAAGCTGTACCACTGAAGACTTAGTGACTGTAACTTGTGCTTGTTACTTCTTTCCAGAAGCCCAGTTGTTCTTTTGTGGTTTAACTGCCAGTTACTTTTTCTTTCTTGCTTGCTTGCCTCTAACAAGTCTATCGTCTTTGCAGAAAAGGAGGCTGGAACAAATTCAGTGTCTAAGGATCATAATTATTAAGATTCCATTGCATATAAAAAATAAAACAAAAACAAAATTTAACGAATAAGAAAATACATGGCAGTAGACACGTTGGCTGTATATTATAACTGCACATTTTGTGGTGTGCCTTTGTGTTTAAGCATCACACAATAGAAGAAATATTACTTAGGAAGGTTAATGATTTAGCTATTATTTTAGAATACATGAAAGGCAACAAAAATCAAATGAACAGGCTAAGTTGAATAGTACTTCTTTGGAAAGTAATATTTAATTATTTTATTTAAGTATTTCAATCTTTATTTTATGGTCATATGTATAATTTATAGGAGTTGCTTGAAATAACATTTTGAGGCACTACTTTGACTTGATTCAGACATCAAAAAGACACTGTTCAAAAGACACCAATCACTAAATTAAAATATTATAAGAGTATGAGAAGTTAAATTGGACATGAAATGACCAGTCTTGTCTTCAGCTTCACAAGGATGTCTTAGCACTGCATCCTTTAATGTGGACTTATTTCACTTTGGTCTCCAGAGTTCTCAGTTTAGGCAGCCGACCACATCTAAATGTGACAATCAATCCAGAGACGATCTCCTAAAGAAAATGAATGTTCCCAAATTCCATAAAGATTGATGATGTCTCTCAAAGGACAGCATACATTCTGTGACAGACCAAGATTTCTTATCCATCCTGGGAGCCATTGACTGCAGTCACATTGCTATTCAAGTAGTGGTAGTTAACTATTTAATCTTTATTAATAGGAGAAAAGATTCCATTTGTTTAATATGCAGGTTATTTGTGATGCTAAATGCAAAGTAATTGATGTAATTTAAAAGTTCCAGGGATAATGTCATGATTAATTCATCTGTAAACAATCTGGCACCTTTCATTTATTGAGGCAGCCAAAATTTCTTACTAACTGAAACATGGGAAAGAACATTTATGACAACAATTATCATTTAAAAATATAATGCAGAATGAAAGATGAGTGTCCTTTAGGGCATTTTGCATTTGCTGGAAGGTCTTCCGCAGTGTAATTCAGAATGATTCATTGTCTCTGTATGAAAGAAACACCAGGGCCGCCTAAGTAGCTTTGTGTCATTGGGCTGAATATGTTTTAGAATTTCATGAAGGCAGGTTCTCAGTATATTGCAAGGGTCAATTTCTTGAGAGCATTTCTGCCCTTATGCAGCTATTCATTCATTGAAACATTTGTTCACCCATTCAGTAAATACCATGGAGTGCCTTTTAAAGGACGAATGCCTCAGCAGTAAGTGGAATATGTATGGTGACACGTTTTTATGTATCAAAAAAAGGAAAGCATGCAAAGTATTAAGGAATATTTTAGATAAAGTGGAGTTAAATGCCATGACATATTTAAAAAAGAGATACTTGAAACAATAGAGGGGGTGACATTTGAGCTTGGTGATAAATTTAGGACCAAAAGAGGAACTATTGTAGTTTGCCAGCATTATTTGCTCAGATGTCCTCTTGATTGGGTTTTAATAAATGATTGGGAATTCACTGAGCTCCTGTTGTGCAGCGAGCTTTGACAAAACTGTGGTGCAGAGTACTCTAACTGTGGTGCAGAGTATTCTCTAACTGTGGTGCAGAGTATTCTCTAACTGTGGTGCAGAGTATTCTCTAACTGCGGTGGAGAGTACTCTCTAACCGTGGTGCAGAGTACTCTAACTGCGGTGCAGAGTACTCTCTAACTGCGGTGCAGAGTACTCTCTAACTGTGGTGCAGAGTATTCTCTAACTGTGGTGCAGGGTACTCTCTAACTGTGGTGCAGAGTACTCTAACTGCGGTGCAGAGTACTCTCTAACTGTGGTGCAGAGTACTCTCTAACTGTGGTGCAGAGTACTCTCTAACTGTGGTGCAGAGTACTCTCTAACTGTGGTGCAGGGTACTCTCTAACTGTGGTGCAGGGTATTCTCTAACTGTGGTGCAGAGTACTCTCTAACTGTGGTGCAGGGTATTCTCTAACTGTGGTGCAGGGTACTCTCTAACTGCGGTGCAGAGTACTCTAACTGCGGTGCAGAGTACTCTAACTGCGGTGCAGAATACTCTAACTGCGGTGCAGAGTACTCTCTAACTGTGGTGCAGAGTACTCTAACTGCGGTGTAGAGTACTCTCTAACTGCGGTGCAGTGTACTCTAACTGCGGTGCAGAGTACTCTCTAACTGTGGTGCAGAGTACTCTAACTGCGGTGCAGAGTACTCTAACTGGTGCAGAGTACTCTGTGGTACAGAGTACACTAACATAGCTAATGTTTTCATCAAATGAGATAGCAAACATTTCAAGTGTAGGTTTTCTTGTAAAACCAGTGGGGTCAGAGAATGGTGAAAGCATTGCTTTTGTGGCTGCTTTTATGAAGAAATATTGAAAGTGGAATGATATCATATGGAGTAGGCATGACAGTTGGGCTTTCTATTTTTTTGGGGGGGGGACTATATCATGGGATGTTTAGATAAAAAATAGTTTTTTAGTTGTTTACAATGATGAATGTTATCTGAAAAAAATTTTATTTTCTAGGAAGAGTGACTCAGGCCATAAACTCAACACTTAGGGAGGATGCTGAGGCACAAGGATTACTCTCATCTTTATATCAGCATGGGCTACAGCATGAGTTCTAAGCCAACCTGATCTGTAGTGTGAGCTATTACCTCAACACAAACAAACAAAACAAACAAAAATATTTTATAAAAGAGTAACTAAAATTCAAATGTAACCAGATTTCCAAAGATAATACAACTGTGGTTGAAGTGTCAGATTTTGGACTCAAGCTATTGATCTTCAGAGTCCCTGAAAGTTTATACTGACCGTCCACTATATTGTAGTTTCCCAGGTTTGCCAAAAAAGCTCATAGAGTAATGAAATAACAAAAATACTTGGGATCTATTGGCTACAACACTGCTTAATAATATCTAACATCCTTTAATTAAACACTTTTGAAGCAGGAATAGTTGAATTTCAAAACAATGAACACACGTCTTACAAGTTTTCATGTATAATTTACTTCTAATGTTAACTGCTCACATGACTTATTTTCCTATGTTGTCCTTAGCTGTGAGTTTCCAAAGTGGACAGCCTGCATTCAAGAATAAGAAATCCAACAGTCAAAGAGAATGCAAACATTTTAAAATTAGAATTTAGGAAAAAATGAGTTTTGATGGATACTCAGCTAGAGAACAATAAAGGACATGTCAACTGTGTCTGACAAGCGGGCATAGGCTTTGGGCCAACTGATATGACTTCATGTCTAGACTTTCAGTAGTATCTATTAACAGCACAAGAATCTCTCCCTTTCATTTTTTATCTTCCCCTGTGGGGTGTGTGTGTGTGTGTATGTGAGTGTGTGCATTTGGATATCAGGAGATGAGAAAGCAAATGAGCCAGTCTCCTCAGGGTTACTGAAAGGAAAAAACTGTAAAGCAGATGGATAATGAAGCAATTGGAATTTTAGGAATACATATTTACATAGTTTTGTACAGTTCAGTAATAATCCAGATAAATTGCCAGGCCAGATGGTTGGTTTATCCAGCCATGCGGTGTGCCTTTTTGTATGCAAATGAAATGTCTACATATCATGAGAGCTTTGGGAAGAATCCAAATAGACGAAACAGCCAGTTTGACCTAAAAGGTGATAAATTTGGGAGCCAGAGACATAATATCAGTGGCTGAAAATACTGTTGTAGAGATTTAATTTTAATAAATGGATATGAGCTTACTGGTCATCTATGTACTTTATCATACATGCTGTTTTGTTTATTACTCTTGTGCAAACTTAATTTGTAGATATGGTCAATAAAACTGAAGTTTCTTTCAAATTTTATGATATTCAAACCATTTCAACCCTAATTTCTCAAAATTTCATCACTGAGGGAAGTTAAGGAGGCCTTGCTCACTTCCCGAAGCAGCCTCAGAGAAATTCTCAACCACAAAAGGTAATGAAGAGAGCAGAGCTGGCCACCAAGAAGCCAAAGCATCTTAGAGGTTAGGTTCTGTCAACACCCTGGCTATCACAGAGCGAGAGGTCAAGTATTGCTCCTGACAGCTCAGGACTGGGAAAGTGGGTTACCAAGGCAACTGTGATTAGGGTCTAAGCAACATTTGAAAGACCATGCGAACGAAATAATCAAGTGGCATAAATTACAGGTAAGGGGAAAATCCCATCAAGGAATGGCTGCAGCCAAAGTCCCATGAATGAGACTCTAGCTTTCCTGGACAAGATGAGTGATCTAAGTGGTTGAGAGCAATTGTCCACTGATTTTGTTTAATGCTTTCATTCTCTTCCAATATAACCCTGAATCAAACATATAATCTACACTGGTTTATATAATTTCATCTGCAGCAATTAAGAGAACAAGGTGCAGGTATGTGACCCAAACACAGTCACTAGATTCTTTTCTGTGGGTTGTCATTTGGACATAGACAGGGAGAAGTTTGTTTTGTCCTGGGTGTTGATAAACAGAAGCATTGTGTTACTAGTTGTCTTCCCTAGTCTTATAGAGGAAGGACAAAACATCTCTTCCTAAAAGAAATGTGAAAAGAAGAAGAAATCAGAAATAAGTAGCAGGCCTTAATCTGATCCAGCCAGTTTGGTTTACCTGACCTAGGTATGTTTATAAAAAACAGAAACAAAACCCTACAAACCAACCAACCAACAAAAACTAATTCCCTTGCATAACATTTTTCCCCCACCAGAGATTCCATAGAATGTTTGTGGTATATGGGAATGTGCGTCTATATGGGCAAGTATGTGTTTGGTGGGGTGTGGGAGTGTGTTTGTGTTTATGGGCATTAGTGTGTGTTTGTGTGTGTTTATGTATGTATGTATATGCATGTGTGTATATATGGGCAAGCCTGTGTTTGAGAGGGGTGTGGGAGTATGTTTGTATTTATGGGCATGGGTGTGCGTGTTTGTGTGTGTGTGTGCGTGATAGAAGAAGAATATTAATAAGAAAAGAGAGTCTTATTTTGGCATGGTATCATTTGCTAGCTTGTGTTCTGTTGCTATGATAAACACCATGACCAAATCAATTTAAGGAAGGGAAGACTATATTTTGGCTTATACTTTCAGCTAACAGTCCATAGCCAAAGGAAATCAGGATGGGAATTTAAGGCAGAAGTTACAGAGAGGGAAATATGCCTACTAGCTTGCTGTCTGGATTGTTCAGAAGGCTCGGTCCTTCTACAGCCTAGGGCCAACTCCATAGAGATGGTGTTGCCCACAGTGGACTGGGCCCTCCTGTAATGATTAGCACTGAAGAAAGTATTTAACAAACATGGCCACAGGCAATTCTGATCAAGCAGTTCTTTAGTGGATATTCCCTCTTTCCAGGTGATGTGAAATTTTGTCAGTTTGACAACAAATCTTACTGATGAGGGAGGGTCTTCTGTTTGAGTTGATTTCATTGGTTAATAAAGAAACTGCCTGGCTCATTTGATAGGCTGGCCCTTAGTTGGGTGGAGTAGACAGAACAGAATACTGGGAAGTTAGTCAGACCACCGTGCCTCTCCTCAGGGAGACAGACGCGATGAAGCTCTGGCCCAAGATAGACATATGCTAAAATCTTCCCGGTAAGGCACCAATTCATGGTGCTACACAGATTATTAGATATGGGTTAGTCAAGATGTGAGTAAGAGGCTGGAACTAATGGGCCAGGCAGTGTTTAAATAAATGCAGTTTGTGTGTTGTTATTTCGGGACATAAGCTAGCCAGGCAGCCAAGAGCCGGGAGGTGGGAAGCGGCCCGCAGCTCTCACTACATCTTACCAGGATGAAGCATGGTATTTCTGTAATCTCAGCACTTGAGAGTGAAGGGCAGGTGGACCTGAAGTCAGAGTCCCCAATAATGGGCTGCATGAGACCCTTTCAAAACCCCTTTCCTCTCCACTGCAATAAAAATAAAAATGATCCTTGATAATCTTTGTCATAGAAAGCTGATGCAAAAAGGGAACTCTGAATTCAAAGATTTCAGAATGCATTATTTCTGAAAGATGGTGAGTAGTGACCAAGAAAAAACTGGTGACACCAGGATGTCCATTTCAGTGCATGCTTTACAGAGAACTTGAGAACAATGTGGCAGAGATACAAATACAGAGTGATGTGGGATTCCCCTCTGTATGCTGTGATTACCACTGATAAATAAAGGCCCTCTTAGTTAGGCAGAAAAAGCTAGGTTGAATGCTTGGAGAAAGAAGGGCAGAGTCAGAGCAAAGCCATGTAGCCCCACTAGAGTGGTACGGAACTTTCCCTGGTTTACCACAGACACATAGTGATACACAGATTAATAGAAATGGGTTAAATTAATATGTAAGAATTAGCCAATAAAAAGCTAGAGCTAATAGGCCAAGCAATGATTTAATTAATAGTTTCTATGTGATTATTTTGGGGCAAAGCAGCTGGGAACAAACTAGTGGCTTCCTTGCAATAACAGAGAGCCTTGCAATTTTGTTCAGAAAACTACATCAGGAGAAAGGAGAACAGGGGTCAGTGGGTCCTAGCAATAAAAACATTCAGACTGGGGTATATGTACAAAGTAAACTCAGAAAGAAAATCACAGAGCGGCAAGGGTCAGGGAACAAAGCAGTATATAAGTCAGAAGTACTATAATGAAAACTACTTAATTCACTGGGTATCAAGCTTATGTAGAATGTAGATTACACCTATTTTAGTATTTATGGTTCTAATAGAAAATTGGTTTGTTCTTAATTTTGCTGTTTGGGGTTAGTAAATAAATAAGAATATCAAAAAATACTCCAATTAGAATAGAGATACAAGAAATAATGCACTTTATGTCTAGGGAGATCTTTGTAGGAATTGCAGACTTAATGAGATATGTTACCATGTTGGCTATCACTTTGATATCTATAGGAGCTGAAAAGTACATTGCAGTGTCACAGGCATGGCTCTTATAAAGCAAAACACGCATTAATTCATGTCCAATAGGGGGCAGCATGTTGTGGCTTTGTCAAAAAAATGTATATTTAATTGTAAATGAAAAATTTAAAATTTGGTATGGAAATAGATTTTCTCAACATTTAAGTTCCTTTTTTCCATTTTAATGAATGAATTTATATCACAAACATCATGATAGTGAATCCTATTCAGGAGGTCTTGACCACTGCACATGCTTGCAATTTTCAGAGAAAGGATATATTTTTATATTGATATTTCAAAATAATATTCATGACATTCTTTTTATGGTATTCACAAGCTGACCAACATCTTCCACCTTTTTTTTAATCTTAGATGGAGTTAAAATGCTAGACAGTAATTTTCTACACTGCTGTGCTTCCTCAAATGTCTCACTTTTGCCTTAAGGTCATTTGGTATTTGATTGATAACTGTCTCCCACATTGATCATTCATCACATAATGTCAGGGGCCACATGTGTTCTATTCCAATTGCATAAATTGTAATTACGACAGGTCCTGACAAGTCACAGGTCCTGTATCAACACTTTTAAGTGAATGCAGGAACACAAATTACCTTGAGTAGCTGCATAGCCAGAAATCATACAGGCAAACAGGATGTTCTTTTATCACTGAACTTTAAGAAAATGTCAGCAAACATATAACAAAAAGAGGAATCTTAAGCATACCCAAAATGAAAGATACAAGAATTTCATCTCAATAGAAGTTGGGCTAAGTTGTTTCCAAAGAAGATAAGACCCTGCACTAGGAACACATTCTATCTTAGAGGGTAAAGCAGTAGCTTCATGTCTCTATCTTCCTAACTACAAATGCAATTTGCATTTCAATGGTGGTACACTCCAAAGAATACTTCTATTAAGTTTGTTAGATAAGCCACAAGTGCTCCTACTCAAATCACACTGTAATAAAAGTGATCTAGTTCTTCACTGGATTTGCATAATTCTCCAACTGGACAACCAGTGATTCCCCTTAAGAAAAGTGCACTGATTGTTTATGAAAAATAGTCTCTCTCAACTCTATCCTCCTATGTGGATTGTGTTATTATTTTATAAGAGAACAATTTCTAGCTGCTTCCTGTTGATCCCAGGAGTCTTGCAATTCCTTTATATTCCTATCCTAGAATGTTCAATTTTCTCAAGCCCCTAAAATCATTCACACTTCCCTACTCATTTTCACCCGTTAATCTTGACCTAGTTTTCTCATGCTCTCATTTTTACCATTCTACTTACATTCCATCTCTCCTCCTGCTACAACGTTTTAAAATAAATTGTGTTTTTAGCTCTTCATAGCTCTATTTATTTTTTTAACCAAACAGCTTTTCCAGGAAGCCTGGGTAGTGCACTATCAGATGGTAAAAAGCATTTATTTTTCTTAAGATACAGTCC
This sequence comes from Arvicola amphibius, assembly GCF_903992535.2. Classification (NCBI taxonomy): domain Eukaryota; kingdom Metazoa; phylum Chordata; class Mammalia; order Rodentia; family Cricetidae; genus Arvicola; species Arvicola amphibius. Next base: position 72,090,158 of record NC_052058.2, read on the forward strand.
ACATTATTTTCCATATGATATGAAATAACTGACTCATTGTACCTTTATTAGTATCGTTCAGGACACGATTGCTAACCTTGAGACGGATGAATTGTCAGTTTCGCTGGCTTATTAACCCCTTCAACTTTCTAAGTATGCCAGGTAGGCTATCCATCTCCTTTTTATATCCCTGGTTTTCTTCCTAGTGGGTCTGTAGCATCTGTCTATAAATGTGGTTATAAGACCAGTGTTGCTATGAATGTGAATGAGGGAAACCTAAGAATATTACAGTAGGCAAAGTGTAAAAGATTTCCTCTAGAATCTCTCATCAAAATCAGGTGTCTGGGCTGTTTCTGCTACTGCTTGGTAGTGGCCATCTGAGAGAAGATATTGACACTAAGTGTTGACTGAGAGGGTTTCACTTGCTTGTGCCACAGAGGCTGGATGGAAGATGCTTCACAGAGGCAGAGGTCCACATGGGCATAAATAAAAACTAAACTAGATGATGACCATATTACTGAAGGCTTCTCTGTGCATGAAACATTTCTCACAGCTAAATTACACTAAGAGA